>NC_090446.1:824563795-824864704 GCF_031143425.1 Pleurodeles waltl
CACGGGTGCCAGAGGACTGGTAGTGCTGGTGGTTCTCCGACTGCCATATTCCAAGTACTGAAGGCCTTCGGCCTCAATTTGGGCAGAAATGCTCCAGTAGTTGTGCTGGCCGGTCAGTGGTGCAGAGGCGGTCCCACCGCCGGCCCGCCCCGCCAAAAGGACTCTGCCAGACATATTACGACGTGTAATACGGCCATGTGGTGTCCTGATGGTGGTGTGCAGCCGGCGGTGGGAGAGCCGGGTCCCGTCCCCTCAGGGAGGAGCACTTCATCGGACAAGGTTAGTATCCTCCGCAGGAGGAGGTGGGTGGGGTGTGTGAATGGGTGTGTGTGAGTATGTGTATGCATGTAATGAATGGGGGAGGCGGGAGGGAAGTGTGTGTGTGTGTGTGCATGTGTCTGTGTGTAATTGTGGTTATGCGTGTGTATGTGCATGCGTGTAAGGGTGTTGTGAGTGTGAGTGTGTGTCAGCGTATGCATGTGTGTATTTGGGGGTGCAGGGTTCAGCATGGGGATCGGGGGTGGGGGGTCTCTACTGGGGTGGTGGGGGATTGAGAGGGTCTCTCCTGGGGAGTAGGGGGGTCTCTATTGGGGGGAGTAGTGGAGGGGTCACTTCTGGGAGTGAGGGGGAGTCATCTACCAGCAAAAGGAATACAAATTCCTGTTGCCGTCAGCCTTTCCACCAAGGATTTAGCAGTGGTTTTACTGCCACCGAATCCCTTGCGGACCAGGGACTCAGAATACCGCCGGCGGTATTGGGTGGCCCGCTCGGTCGGAGATGCTCGTCTCCGGCCCGGCGAGTCCAACCGCCCTGGCAGTAGCAACAGGGAAATGGCGGTTTGGCATAGGCTAAACTGCCACACTCTTTATTTGGCGGGCTGCACCGCCATCCTTGTGGCGGTCAAAAGACATTAGCATACATATTTGAAACATCATAAAACCAGGTTAGCATAAAGAATTAATAAATTCCATATTAGGAACATCTGAATTAGGTATGTCTGAGGAAAGTACCTGCGATTATGAAGAAGCGCACTTCCAGTGCCACACCTAATCCATAAGGGGCCCCAGGCGCCCCACTGCACGAAAAACGGGGGTCTTGCGATGCTGTGGGGGGAGAGAGGTGGCATACACCCTCTACAATTTTTATAACAGGACCCTCCTGGGCACCGTGATCTCTGGGCCTCAACTGGCCCTCCAACAAGGGAGGACCAAAACTAGCAAACACGATTGGGGCCACCAATGGGGGGGCCTCACCCGACTCTCGTGGGGGCCCCCAAAACAAAGTGGGAGGACTGTGCCGGACGAAAGCCTCAAATGAGGCATCCACCCCACTCGTGTCCTCCTGACACACTCTGGGCCACGGTGGGGCAGGGGAGGCTTCCTTCTTCCCTGCCCGTCCAAACAGGTAAAAAGGGACCTGGTAGGGCGAGGGAGCCTCCGATGAGGCTTCCTTCCCCACGCCCGGTTTCTAATGCCGACTCCGGCCCGCCCGGGCTGTAGCGGAAGCAGCAGGCACCAGAGTGGGTGCCTGTTTGTGTCCCGGGGGCACTCCTCAGAGCGTGCGTCGCCCGGGGGGCACGATAGGAGTGCGCTCGCTCCTCTCCTTCTTTTGATGGTGCCCAAGGGGTCCCCGGCACAGCGTGTTACTCGCGCTTCAACAAAGCAGCCCGGGCTGTGGCCGTGAAGTTGGAGTACGATGGCGATGCGCTTTTCAAAGCGCTGGGGGGCAATTGGAAGATCCCAGGTCACGGCCGTGACATCCACGGCAGCAAAAGCGCTTTATAAAGTGCGGGGGCACACCAAGGAAGGAGAGCTCTCTCCAGTCGCTTGATGATAATTTCAGCAGAGCGCTCCTTGATTTCAGCAGTTCCAGGGGTCAGGGGCCACAGCACCCTGCTCCTGGAGAACAAGGAATAAGGGAGCACAGGTGGTAGGGCTCAGCAGCAGGCCTGCACAAAGGTTTGCAGTCAGTGGCAGTTCCTCCTAGGGACCCAGCAGGTCACAGGTCAGCCCAGCACTAGCAGTCCATGGCAGTTCCTTGGGAGTCCCTCCAGCAGTCTGTGTCCAGTTCCAGGTAAGGTCCAAAGTGTCACCAAATTGTGGGGAAAATTCCACTGCACTTATACTCATTTTTAAAGTGTGTCCACAAAGGAGAGGAGAGGAGGTACCAACCAGTTATAACTGGTTCTGGGAGTTCCCCCTCTCTCCTCCAGCACAGGCTCCAAACATCAGTTGGGGATAAATAACCCTATTGTGTGACTCCAGGGCACAGCCTTTACAAATGCAGGTGTGCCTTGCCTCTCCCTTCTCTCAGCCCAGGAAGACTATTCAGCATGCAGATGCACCTTGATGACACCTCCACCCTCCCTGTGTACAGGCTGTCTGAAAAGTATGCACAAAGTCCAGCTGTCACTCTGCCTAGGCGTGGATTGGAGTCAAGCTGCAAAACACCAGAGTCATAAGCACAGAGAAATGCTCACCTTCTAGAAGTGGCATTTCTGCTATAGTAATAAAAAATCCACTACACCTGTAAGCAGCATTTTCTACCACCATTAGAACCATACCAAACATGCCTATGCTACCCTTCATAAATCAGACAATACCCCCTACATATAAGGCAGGGCATTTCTATTGCAATCCTATGCGAAGGCAGCACTTACAGCAGCCTGTTTTTCCCTACCAGGACAGGCCAAGCAACCTGGCACATCTCCTGCCTTCTACATACATAGCACCCAGCCCATAGGAATATCTAGGGACTACCTCGGGGTGACTTACATGTAGTAAAATGGGAGTTCTGGCCCTGGCAAGTACATTTAGATCTCAGGTCCCTGTGGCAGAAAACTGCTCACACAGGCCCTGCACTAGCAGGCCTGAGACAGGTTTGAAAGGCTACTTCAGAGGGTGGCGTAAACAGCGCTGCAGGCCCACCAGTAGCATTTAATTTATAGGCCCTGGGTATAGAGATACCACTGTACAAGGGACTTACACGTAAGTTAAACATGCCAATTAGGTATGAGCCAATCATACCAACTTTAGAAGGGAGAGCACCTGCACTTTAGCACTGATAAGCAGTGATAAAGTGCTCAGGGTTCTAGAGCCAACAGCGAGAGGTCAGAAAAAATAGGAGGAAGGAGGCAAAAAGTCAGCAGATGAACCTGCCACAAGGGCCAGGTCCAACACACCCATACATCCTTCACGCACTACACATCACATGCCCCACCACATTACTCAAGACACTCCCACCAACACACACCACACAACACCCATGTCCCCACAAAGGCACACCTGTTTCACTGATGAGGAGATAAGTGTCATAGTGGAGTCAATTGTCAAGGTAGAGCCACAGGTGTTTGGTGCACAGGTACAGCAGATATCCATTGCCAGGACGTTGGAGCTATGGTGGAAAATCATAGACAGGGTGAATGCCGTGGGACAGCACCCAAGAACAAGGGACGACATCAGGAAGAGGTGGAAAGACCTATGGGGAAGGTATTTTCTGTGGCAGCAAGGCACCAGCTCGCCATACAGAGGACTGGCGGTGAACCCCCACCTCCTCCCCCACAGCTAGCAGCATGGGAGGTGCAAGTCTTGGCACTACTGAATCATGAGGGACTCGCTGGAGTAGCCGGAGGACTGGACACTGGTAAGTCAACATTTACCACTTATCATCCCCCATACCTGCATGCCATCACACCCCCTCACCCTCACTCCCATCACTCCACTCCATCCCACACACTGCACCTACATATATGACTAACGCCAATGCTTACCCCTGCATGCCATCCTAATGCATGAACACCCCTCCCAGCCCTGCATGGATACCCATCACCGAAGCACGCACAGCATTGGGAAACTAAGAATCACACAATACATCACTATACACAAGCAAAAGGTGGCAGAGCAACACCAACGATAGAGGGGAAGCCCGGGATGTACAATATGTCACAGACATGAAGCATAATACACAACTTACATTCCTACAGGTGCCACAGCCAATGTCAGTGGGAGAGGAGGTGCAACGACAAACCAGTCCCCATACAGAAAATGCCCCCAGTGATGACAGTGACTCTGGACTTCTGGATCTGGACCAACAACCTGGCACATCAGGGACCACTGGACAGATGGTCACCCAAGCCCACTCACAGTCCACCACAGAGCCACCCCCATCAGTATCCAACACCACAGCACCCACCCAGCATACCCACACCTCTGTACGCAGGACACGTCAATCAGCATTGTGCCCACCTGTACAGGAACCCTAGTCCACACCTCATACCCAAGACAATCAGGGACCTGGGGTCAGTGGCAGTGGGCACACTGTTCAGGGGACAGAGACACAGGCCAACAGGGACACTGGTAGGACCGTTGTGTGCCAGGGGGAGGACAGGCCCAGGAAATCGACTCTTTAGGGGGCACTCACCGAGATCCTGGGAGCCTTCCAACATTCCCAGGACATGATGGGCCAGATCCTTGCATGCAGGAGAACAGACAGCTGCAGGAGGGACAGTATCAGGGGATCAGGGAGGACTTGCAGGCCATTAACACCACCTTGATGTCCAAAGCAGGGGTGCTGGCAGACATGGCCAACATCATGACGGAGGCAACAGCACAGCAGCGGGCCCCTTCCACTAGCTAATCCATTGAACCGCCCTCCACCTCTGCTGCAGCTGGTGGGCAGGAGGCCCCGCCACAGGACTCACAGGCCATCAGCACCCCGCCCCTGCAGAAGGTGAACCTCCCCGCAAACATTCCCTGCGAGCCAGACTGAAGCCAGAGACACTTGCCAAGACCAAGACCACTGCCAGGAAATGAGACTCTTCTGATTGTCCCCTTTGTGTCCCACCCTGTCACCTTGTCCACTTTGAACTGCTTTTTCTCCCCTACTCATGGCCCCTTGGACACTGGACCTATGCTACAAACAGATTGGAACAATACCCTGGAATTTCCTCTACCATCACCCGATTCCATTGCACTTTTCAGTCAATTTCATAGCACTATAAAAAACACCCTTGAACATGTGACTACTAGTATTTTATGTGTTGAAAATTTGCATTTATGGAAACAGTCACATCTAGTGCAAATGATCTGAACACTGTGAGAGCATAGAAATAAGGACCTGTAGCTGTCTGTAGTCAGCACATCAGTACACAGTTGTGATATCACCAACATCTGTAAAATGACAAGCCATAGGTGACAATAAGTTCAGACACAAAGGAAGTTAATACCATCATGCTACAGCCACACAGAATACAACAATAGTCAGGGAAATGGTCATTTGTACTGTCTCACCTGTGTGTCATTGGAAGTATTGACGGATAACTGATGTTCTGATGTCCTCGTCCTCATCCTCAGCCTCTTCATCCTCACTGTCCTCAGGGTCTACTGCTGCCACAGGGGCATCTCCAGTCTCTTCCTCCTGCAGAAAGGGTACATGCCATCTGAGGGCCAGGTTTTGCAACATGCAGCATGCCACTAGTATCTGGCAAACCTTCTCGGGTGAGTAGAACAGGGATCCACCTGTCAGATGGAGGCACCTAAACCTGGCCTTCAAGAGGCCAAAGGTCCTCTTGATGATCCTTCTGGTTTTCCCATGTGCCTCATTAAAACATTCCTCTGCCCTTGTCCTGGCATTCCTCACAGGGGTCAGCAGCCAATATAGGTTTGGGTGGCCAGAGTCATCGTAAAGTATTGAGGGTCAACATTTAGCCACACTCAATGATATAGGGATAACACCTGAAGGTATACACTAACATACAGTGGGTGGGGACCATGGCTCACCTATTAGCCACACCCTGTGCCTCTGTAGTTTGGGCATCACATTTGGGATGCTGCTATTCCTCAGCAAATAGGTATTGTGCACCGGCCCAAGATACTTAACATTGACGTGGGAGATGTACTGGTCAGGCACACCATTTGCACATTCAGTGAGTGGAAACTCTTACGATTCCTGAACACCTGTTCTAGGCTGTGACGCAGTTAACGTTGATATGACCATTGCCCGCCACCATGAAATGGAGACCACCTGTCCTGTATGTAGGGACAGGTGGAAGTGAGGTAACTCCGCCGACGCTGGCCATCTTGGCGGAAGGTGGTCTTGCAGCGCCGCGCAATTCCTCATCGGATAATATGGGGCTGTATGGAGTACAGTGGGCAATGGGGATCTGCGCAGGCGGTGATGGTGTACACCGCCACGGACATGATAACCATTTTCTATCTGATTCCTCACTTGTTTCCTGATCTTCAACAGGAGAAGACCTACACTGCGTGTGCTGCTGTGACCTGTGTCTGGATCCTACCAGGGCTCGTGTGACCAGGAAAAGGGCCTCTGCCTTCAATTTGGAGGAGTTGGAGCAATTGGTGGATGGAGTCTTACCCCAGTACGGACTGCTGTATGGGTCTCCAGACCAACATGTGAGTACACTTTGGGCACAAAGCATGTGGGAAGGATGCATGGCGATGTGTGTGCAAGCATCGTGTCATTGAGGGCATCCACGGTGGAATGTCTTGTGGTGGTGTACATGGTGTGCGCCGTCTGATGTGTGTGCCAATGGTGACAGAAACGGGATTTGTGGGCCATATGTGTGACAGGCTGGATTTTATGGTTAATGGTGTTCTCCTGTCTGTAGTACCTCTGCAGGTCAGCACCCATCAAAAGAAGGGATTATGGCATGCCATCGCCAAGGACATGCTTACCCTGGGGGTCTATGGCAGGTGGAGGACCCACTGTCAGTAATGGTGGGAGGACCTGAGGCTCTGGGCATGGAAGACCACAGAGGCCCAGCTGGGGATGACCTCCCAACGAGGAAGGGGTGCCCACCTGAACCTGACCAGCCGATGGCCCGAATACTGTTGGTGGCCTACCCAGAGCTGGATGGGCGCTTGAGGGAATCACAGCAGCCACAAGGGGGTGAGTACAGTGGGCATTATTAAAATATTTGGCAGGTGGCATGGGACCCGGCAGGTGGACGTGAGTTAGTGGGTGCCCCTAAGGCCAGGCCTGACATTGAAGCATGAGTCAACTCTAGGGTAATGGGTACGTGCCAAATGCAGGTAACCAAGCTTGTTAGCATTCCATGTCAGTAAGGGCTTTGTGGGAACCAGGAGGGGTGCAGTTCGTGGTGTGTGGCTCTCATCTTGCTGTGGCATCTAGCCAAATCACTGGAAGTGGAATGCATAGTGCACAAGCCTTATCCCTGTGTGTGACGGAGCTAGATGTGCCAACTGTGGTGTTGCTGCAATAATTGATCCAGTGTTTCATTTTTCTCTCCCCCCCCTTTTTTCTTCTGTCATCCTGTCCATGTGTGCATCAGCATCATATGGCGGAGGAGCAGGGCCACCAGCGACAGAGGAAGCTGCATCCCACAGGACCCAGGAGGCAGAGTCCACCGACGCCGAGGGAACCAGTGGGACAGAGGACAAGAGGAGCACCATTACAGAGACAGGAGGTGAGAACACAGACTCAGATACCTCCTCTGATGGAAGATCCCTGGTGGTGGCGGACACCTCTGTGACCACCCCAGCTGCAGGTACAGCCGCCACCCCCGTACCAGCACTGCCCTCCTAGTAGCCCCTCAGTGAAGTTTCCCGGGCCCGCTCACCCAGGAGGGTGGACATTTTCTTTGCCCCAGGCACCTCAGGCCCTGCCCCAGTGAGCCTTGCTGCCCTGAGTGAGGAGGCTACTGACCTCCTGAGATCCATCTCTGTACGGCAGTCAACCATTGTGAATACCATCCAGGGGCATGCATCCCAGATCCAGCAATGCAATGCATTCCTGGAGGGCATCCACAGTGGAATGGCAGAACAACAGAGATCGATTCAGGCTCTGGCCTCCTCTCTGATGCAGCCATTGTCCCTGTTTCTACCAACCCCCCTCCAACTACCATTTCCCAGTCCCAGTCTCCTCACCCTCACCCACCCCATGCACACATACAGATGAGCATGCACACAAGACCACACTTCATCCCACAAACACTCACGCAAACACCAGACAGTTGTACACACTACAACATCCACTGCCTCCACTGTCTCCCCCTCCTCCTCCTCCCCTACCTCCCTCACAATCTCGTCCACACTCACACTTACATGTACTGCATCAACATTCACCACCAGCATCACCACAGCAAGCAGCACATACACTTCACTAGCAGACACCTTCACAACATCCATGCACTCCTCCCCTGTGTCCTCTCCCACCCTGTCTGTCCCTCCCAAAAAGATACAAATGCAAGCACTCAGACACCCAACAGCCATCCACCTCACATCAGAGATGCACCCTGCCCATGCACCTTCTCCCAAATATAGCAGATATACACCTCCTACAACCACTCCCTCAACCTCCACTCCCTCCTCCCACCCCACCATCCCTAAGAAGCTTTTCCTTGCCCAACTTGACTTGAAGGATCGCACGCCTCATGCCATGAGGGGGAAGAAGCCTTCGACTCCCGCGGAGGCTGTCAGGGTGACACCTCCACCACCACCAGTGGTCACAGGGCCACCACCGGCAGCTGAGGAAGTGCATCCCTCACCACCAGCAGAGCCTGCCCAGGAGGCACCTCCACCTGCCACCACCGTCCAGCCTTCAACACCAGCAGAGGATGCCCAGGAGGCACCTCAACCTGCCACCACAGTTCAGTCCTCACCACCAGCAGAGGCTGCCCATGAGGCACCTTCACCTGCCACCAAAGCTCAGCCCTCACTACCAGCAGAGGCTGCCCAGGAGGCACTTTCACCTGCCACCACAATTCAGCCCTCACCTCCAGATGACACAATGCTGCCATCACCACCAGCGAAAGCCATGTAGGCCACCCTCCAGGGGCCGCTGTACAGGGGGCCCCCTCTAGTCTCCACCCTACAGGAGCAGTGGGCATGTTCCCCACCTGAGAGACTGTGGCCATGAACTCCCCAGCACAGAGAAATGGGCATGGAGCCCCCTCCAGAACTAGTGGTAAATTCACCCACTACAGAGATTGTGGCATTGCACTCCCCAGGACAGAGAAATGGGAATTGAGCCCCCTCCAGAACCTGTGGGAAAGTCACCCACTCCAGAGACTGTGGCCTTGCACTCCCCAGCACAGAGAAATGGGCATGGAGCCCCCTCTAGAACCAGTGGGAAAGTCAACCACCTGAGAGACTGTGGCCTTGCACTCCCTAGCACAGAGAAATGGGCATGGAGCCCCCTTCAGAGTCAGTGGGAAAGTCACCCACTCTAGAGATTGTGGCCTTGCACTCCCCAGCACAGAGAAATTGGCATGGAGCTCCCTCCAGAACCAGTGAGAAAGTCACCCACTCCAGAGACTGTGGACTTGCATTCCCCAGCACTGAAAAATGGGCATGGGGCCCCTTCTAGATCCAGTGGGCTTGTTCCCGACTTCGGCTGAGGTGCCCCCCACCTCCATCCCCCTGAGGTGCCTGCCCACTTGCAAACTTATGCCCCTGCAGAGTTCTATCCGGATGACGTCAGGATTCGATTAGGGCCTAGGAATGTGCCCTGTGGCCATGTGGGCCCCTACATTGGACTGGGCAGTTGCCCTTTGTGTACATTTGTACATATCTGTTTCACATACAATTGGTTTATTAAGTAGCTGTTTATATCAATACATTCTCATGAGTGCATTCTTGTTGTCCTTGTATTATTCTGCTATGTATTGTGTGCTATTGTTTTTCTTGTACAGCTAGTTGTGTGTATTGTGTGTGTGTGTGTCGGGTGTGCGTCGTGTGTGTGTGTCACTCTTGTGTTCCTCCCTCCCTTGTGTGCTAGGCAGCTGTACTCACCGTCGTCATCTTCGTCGGCGTTGGTGTTCCAGGTGGAGCATGATGTAGATGAGCAGTTTCGGTTCCATGAAGGAGTTGTTCTTCCCTGTGTCTCCGATGGTGAGTCTTTGCTCTTCTGTGATGCATTTCTGCCAGGCTTTTGATGGTACCGCCCCGGAATACGTGGCAGATCGATGGGTCAAAATATGGTGGGTGGTACTTTGTCTTCCGCCCGGCTGTTGACAGCTACTGCCGGGTAAGTGTTGTTTCCGCCCTGGTGGTTGATGTGGTACATTGGCTGTCTATGGGAGTTATCACCGCCATAGTCATAATTTGGTGGTAATTACCGCCAACCTGTTGGCAGTACTACCGCCACTTTATCACTCACCAACAGGGTCATAATGAGGGCCATAGTAAGGAATGCACCTAACCTTATCGGCAAAAAGATTTGTACCAGCAAGGCCCTTCATATCCAGGTGGATTTCAGAGACATATTATTACTTTTTTCTGATATCTCCAGTGACTCAAATAGTGACAATTCTGGTTCAGCTGGAAAGAGGGTGGGTTTTGGATGCTAAGCATCAACTTGAAAACAGTCTTTTTTACCACGAGGGCAGAGACACCCAACGGGGCTAAGTAAGGAACCCCAGATGAGGATGGTTCAGGAATCAGTGCATACCCGGTTTCGGGCAGACCAGGAACCTATTTTACAAGTGGTAAATGCCACAGTCACCAACTCAAATTTGGAACATATTCCTATTGTTAATTTGTCTTCCTATCAACTGAGTTCTAAGGAAATTGAAGTACTCGGTGTGGGTTATTTGTACCAACACGGAGAAATTATTCTTGTCTTACACAAAACGAACTCTACACATTCTATAGAACATTGAGGTTAAAATATTTTCACAACTAATGTTGGCCCAAGTGAGTCACAGGCCTACATCAACCATCCACATTTTTTCCACTCTCTAATACTATGCCTAAGGAGAGCCTCACTTCTGAGGATGTAGTTATAGCTGAAATGGATTTGTTATTCAAACAATCTAAATATGGGCAATACAATTTCTCTAAAGCTCAGAATGACGCTTTGACCTCACTGACAGATGGCAGGGATATTCTAATTAAACCTGCTGAGAAGGATGGAAGCATCATTGCCCAGGACAAAACAGAATATGACCATGAAGTGCTTCAAAATCAATTGTATCATAAAAAAACTCAATAAGGACTGGACTTCAGCTATCAGAAAAGAGATTTTGACTGCAGCCAAATCAGGTCTCTATGGCGGTTTGTTGAGTAAAAAAGAATATGTATATTTGAAAAAAAGATGATTATACCATACCTGATTTTTTTAAATCTACCCAAAATACATAACGATGTACAAAATCCACCTGGCAGACCTATTGTGGATGGATGTCAGTCTGTTCTGCAGCCGTTAGCAGAGTATGTTGACTGCTTCATTAAACATTTTGTACTGTTCACCCTGCCGTATACAAAAGCCAGTCTTGCAGTGATTACCCAGATGGAAGGTATGCAGTTTGATGTCAGCCATGACATTCTAGCTACAATGGGCAATGAAAGCCTGCTTGCTGATATTCCGCAATCAGAGGCCTTGAAAGTAAACAAAAATTAGTACTCAAGTCTCCACCTAGACCCCATATTGTACCTACTAACTTCACAGAAAATTGTGCTTAAATTGCACGAGAGCGGACCTACTTTATATTCAATGACAAGTTCTTTGCCCAGATTAAAGGAGTAGCAAGTGGACAAATTTGCTTGTCCATGACATAGCAAATTTGTATGTGGCCACATCTGATGAAAACTCTGTGTTCAGTGACTCCAACCCCTTTGCGAATAATACAAAAATTGCTTTGATACTTCAATGACATTTTGTTTATTTCGCAGGGGTCTACTGCTAAACCATTGCAGTTTTATGAATGGGTCAATAATCAAGATGATAATTTATGATTTACACTGGGACATGATACCCATTCAATCAAATTTTCAGATTAAAAAATCAAAGAGGATGAGGGGGCATTGTATGTATGCTTACATAACAAACCAACAAATAGAAATACCCTACTCAAGTACAGCAGTCACCATCCTAGAAATGTGCGTGACAACAGTCAGTTTGGGCCATTTTTAAGAG
Source organism: Pleurodeles waltl (assembly GCF_031143425.1). NCBI lineage: Eukaryota > Metazoa > Chordata > Amphibia > Caudata > Salamandridae > Pleurodeles > Pleurodeles waltl. The sequence continues at coordinate 824,575,691 of NC_090446.1, forward strand.
TTAGGAAAAATTGCACCAGAAAGTAATATTATTTCTTTAAGGCTAAAATTCTGTTGTCCAAATTGGTGACCAGGAGATACCTATATAAACTAGTGAAAAGATAGCTTGAACATGCCTGCTACTAAGACTGGGCGGCTCTTTTGTGGGTGAAAGAGAGGCCTACTCTAACCTGTGTAACTTTTGTCACAACGTTTGGTACCTAATTCAACCGGATTCAAAAGGTTACTTTTAAGAATTGCTATTTGTTAACCATATGACAAATACAGTTGGATAAACCGCTCTTTGCTTTCAAAGGAAGTAGAAATTTGAAAGATTGTTTGGTACAGGCATATGTTGCACCAGGACCTATGACATTAAGTAATGTATGAGTCCTAGCCCCAGGTGGAGTCACTTTCATTGTAGTAATTGTACCACCTGTTTGGCAACTAGAATGGTTAAATCATGCACTTCGAATGTAAAAGTATAGAATCTGAAACATTTGTCTAACTGTGGTAACAAGAATGTTATCTACTGTAATGAATGTCCATGTGTCTTGCATCACATCGGCAAAACCACACAAGAGGTGAGAAAAATATAATTCAACATCAATCCCATATACGCTGTGATGTTACCAATGCCCCCTTGGTGGAGCATTATAAAACCATGGGACAGTCACCTAATGCCATGAAATGGTTTGTTTTGAATGTAGTTTAGTATACCAAAAGGAGAATATGGTTAGCTAAAACTGTGACAAAAGGATTGAATCACCAGATGGAATGGCAAGTGCTGGCCACTTTATGATTCAGTGGTTCTTGACTGTAAGATCATTAACATGATGTTAGTGATATATATGCCTTTGAGTGTCATGTATTGTTCTCTGTTTCTTTGAAGATTGTGTTTGGTTTTTTTCCACCTTCGTTATTCAGTTTATTGAAGTTTTGTAGACATGGCCCTTTAGTCATGGCCTACTATGTTTTTGTTAAAGATCTGATGCAATGTAAGTGTGGGCTAGCTCCATTTTAGAGTTTGATGGCCCCAATTGTCTTCCTTCTTATTCCCTTGTCCCTTGTTTCAGTCACAGATGGTGACTGGTCATTTAAAGATGACCTGCATGAATTTAAGTGAAGTCATTTGACTGCTTCTAGCAGTTTTAAACTTGTGCATGTTGTTGCTGATGCATATATGATGGGTTGATGGTTATTATATTTACTATGGATTTTGGTACTCTTGTTTTTTGTTTTTTTTTGTTTGGTGGTTTCACACAATACATTGGTATTGATTTGAGGAGGGCTGTTCGTTATTTCAAGATTGCCGCATTGTGATAGGGCACAGCCATGTGATCAGATTTGCACATTTTAAATACATGCGCTTCTAAGCAGACTTACCATTCATGCTGGTCACCCAAACACACAGACGAGTCCAGTTATGCCAGATTAAGTAAGTAGTATGAGTCCAGGGATGCTGGGGTGCCCTTTGGACTAAAACTATTGTATTTATATATATGTCTTGACAGAACGATTTTGCCTATTGTATGTTACTGCAGACAGTGCTTCAGTGATTTTTTTACCAACCTGCATAGGTGCATGGAGAGAGTTGTTGGGTGTGGATGAGAGCAGTTCTTCTGGATTAGGTAAGTACAATGAGTCAAGAGTTGCTGGGGGGCCCTCGGACTGAAAGTATTTGTATATGTAGATGCCCTAATAGGACTATACTGTCTTTTGTACATTGTTGCATTAGTGCTCCAGTGAATTTTTATCGACCTGCATTAGTGCATGGTAAGAGTTGTTGGGAGAGACAGTCTTGCACGTTCTGCATTTCTGTGTGAATTCATAAAGATTTATTTGTGGTTCCATTACAGGGTTTCTTTGTTATTAGGCAAATTGGTGATTACATTTTGGTAAGGACTGTTTATCCGTTGAGTGTAGGGGGAATCATTTACATTTAAATGGCTAATGGGCGAGGCATGTTTTGATGTTGTAGTACCATCACTTATTGGTGCTGTGGGGTCCCTGTGTGTGGCTCAGGTGGACTTGCATGTTAGCTTTGACACATAGGCCCTCATTACAAACCTGGCAGTCCAAGACCGCCAGGGCTGTTTTGGCTGAAGCACCGCCAACAGGCTGGCGGTGCTTCAGAGGGGATTACGACCGCGGCGGTAGCGCTGCGGTCTCACCGCCGGGGCTGGCGGTTTCCTGCCAAATTTGCCCCGGCGGTGATAATCCGCCAGGGCAGTGCTGCTTGCAGCGCTGCCCAGGGGATTACGAGTCCCCGACCGCCAGCCTTTTCCTGGCGGTTTGAACCGCCAGGAAAAGGCTGGCGGTACGGGGAGTCACGGGGCCCCTGGGGGCCCCTGCACTGCCCATGCTACTGGCATGGGCAGAGCAGTGGCCCCCTGACAGGGTCCCATGCAGCTTTTCACTGTCTGCTATGCAGACAGTGAAAAGCGCGACGGGTGCAACTGCACCCGTCGCACGGCCGCAACACCGCCAGCTCCATTTGGAGCTGGATCCTATGTTGTGGCCGAGATCCCCGCTGGGCCGGCAGGCGGAATCAGGTTTCCGCCGCCTGGCCCAGCGGGGATCTCATAATGACCGCGGCGGGGGTGCGGCAGCATTGGCGCCCGCCCGGCTGTCAGATCTTGGCGGGCGGCTGTAGCCGCCCGCCAAGGTCATAATGAGGGCCATAGTGTGGTGTTTGACACAGAAGGAGTCTTGTGACATCTTTGGCATACTGTTTTATTTGTTTAATTATATATGTATAGGTGTGGCTTTTTTTGCCCCTTTTCTCTCAGCACAGAGTCCTGGTAAAGTTCTTGTGGAACTCTAGGCCATTGTAGACCGAAACATTGGCGATCATCCTTGTTGGATGTGGCCCTTTTAGCAGGGTCATGTACTGATGTAGGGTACATTTGCCTGGTGGTTGTTGCCTGAGTGGGTCTTCCACCCCCCAACTCTCAACTAATAATCCAATTTAGTACACTACCTAAAAGAAACTTAGTATATTTGTTATCTTTTGTTTCACTGGGGCACAACATAAATCTCTTAACAATGTATTGTTTCACTGGTGTGCCTCAATCTACTCTAGTATGCAAATTCCTGGAAACATTGTAACCTTTTATTGAAAACCTCTGTAATCCCTTTTCTTTCCAACCATCATCTTTCACCAATATCCTGCCCTGCTGTATCAGTAGCAAAGCATTGAGTTCATGATTAATTTCCAAAGCTTTCCGGTTATTCCACTTTAATATTGCATCCTCTTTTCGTAATAGCTAAACTATGAATTATCATCATGTCCCTGAACTGAACATCTCTGTCTCAAAATACCTTCAGACATCATTTCGGCAACCACCGTACCCATCTAATGTATCAGTAGATTTTCTCAAATTGATGGTTTCTTTAATCTTACTGTTAAGATATTATCTGGGAAACATGTCTGTTTAGACCCTGAGTCATGATAATGTTTACCTCATTGACTAAAACTCTACCACTAGACTGTCCCCATCCCCAATTGCAAATACCTCCTTAATTTCCTCATTTGTATCTACTATTATATCAGCTTCAACTATATGATTGTTCTAACATCTTGCTCAAATGTCTCTCTTTATACAAGTTTTAAATATAACCTTCACAAATCATATCCCGTCTTGAACTAGGCATGGCATTTTCCATTTCCACACCAAAATTGACATGTTTTACCTTTGTTCACTCTGGTTGTATCTCATTTTCTTCCATCCTTTATGTCTTTGTGCAATCCTCTCCTTTCATCATTCTCAAACCTTAGATTAAAATGTCTCATCAGCTTCTCCCACACATTCCATGCCATAGCCTCCCCTGTCCACTGAGATCCTCATCACCTCTCTACCCCACTGCCTGCACTACCTGCACTTAAACATCCCTCTTCCTAAGAGAAGATGGTTAAAGGGTGTGTTAATCTGTGAAAATATAGAAATTATGGGATTTCCCCTAGAAGAAAAGCATATCTTTATGGTTATTGGAAATACTTTGAGATTAACTCAAAATAGACTGATTTAGATATAGAGATACTGACAGAAATAATTAATTTCAGCCACCTGGCATGCTGCTGTTCTTCAACTATAGGTACATATGCATGTAGTTTTCCCATGTGCACATAAACCAGTAATCCAGTTGCACAGGCAGTACAGTCATGAACTTTATGTTGCTATGAATACATCATGCACTCGCTCCAGAGTGTCTTTTAAACTTTGCTTAGGAGACCCCCTCCTTCACCTCCTTGAGGATTTAGAGACAACTTGATATCAAAACAAAGCTTAACATAGAAGCCTTCAGAATGCAGCAGAACTAAGTACATGTAAGCCATGTGGGTGACACAATAAATATTGTTTGTATTCCACTATGCTCAGACATGCGTGCCATGCACACTGTCTCACTGGAACCAAGCTGTACCCGGCTGATGAGCCCATAACTAGGGAAAAACAGGTCCTAGGCAGCTTGCATTCCGGCTAAAGGAGAACCTGGCTTGGAGGTTCCGGCTGGACTGTTGTGAATGGAGAAGTGTCAAGATTTATTTGCATATAGCTGGGTCAAAACAAGTAACCTGGGGCCAGATGTAGCAAAAAGAAAATTTGCGAGTTGCAAATTGCGAGTCCATGCGACTCGCAATTTGCAACTCGCAAATTGGTATGCAGTACGGTGTCTCAGACACCGTCTGCGAGTCGCTATGGGGTCGCAATGACCCACCTCATTAATATTAATGAGGTGGGTCGCAAATTGCGGCCCCATAGTGAGTCTAGGCACTCGCAAACATGGAGGCCTGCTGTCGTCAGCAGACCTCCATGTTCGTGACTGCTTTCTCAATAAAGCAGTTTTTTTTTTTTAAAGTGTAGCCAGTTTTCCTTAAAGGAAAACGAGCTGCACTTAAAAAAAAAACGAAACCTTTAGTTTCGGTATTTTTTCAGGGCAGGTAGTGGTCCCTTGGACCACTACCTGCCCTGAAAAAATAGTATTGGGTCCATTCGCAAACGGGAAGGGGTCCCATGGGGACCCCTTCCAATTTGCGAGTGGTTACCATCCACTTGAAGTGGATGGTAACTGCGACACCCTTTGCGACCGCATATGCGGTCGCAAATGGTATTGCATGCCACTCCGAATCGCAAATAGGAAGGGAACACCCCTTCCTATTTGCGATTCTGAAATGCATATTGCGAGTCGGTCCCGACTCGCAATATGCATTTCTGCATAGCAAAGAGGCATTTACGCCTCGCAAACGGCGATTTTCGCCGTTTGCGACGCGCAAATCCTTTGCTACATCTGGCCCCTGGTTTGGGAAATAGCAATGGATTGTGTGCAAAATAACAATGAACTCTGATGCAGCCCAAGTAATTACCAGTGCCTGAGATAAATCCAAGCATTCCAGCCATCACTTTTTTGTATACTTTAGTGTATCACCCTAAGTGGGAGGGGCATGCCCAAACATTGGCACAGTGCACATTGTGTCACTAGAAACCAAGCTGTACATGGCTGATGAACCCAAAACTATGACCAAAGTGAGTTCTGGTTCAGGTAGGACCTGACTTGGCAGTTTGGACTAGACTATTCTAAGGGCAGCAGGATCAAGAATGATTTGTATATACTTAAGTCGAAACTGAGGTGACAAGTTGTGCAAAATAGCAATAGTTTGGGATGTTGCTTGAGCAATTACCAGTGGCTGAGATTATTTCAAGCATTCCATTCATCACTTTTTTGCATACTTTTAGAAAGTTAGTATTTTCCTGCCCTTTTTGTGACTGTGTTTAGGGATTCCTGAATGGGCCATCTGCTGGCAGGATGGGGGTGAGCTCAGTACAGCCCCACTGGCACTTGAATAGAGTGTACTCTGCCTTCACACAAAGGATCTATCACCTACACATTGTCACTGCAGCATACTAAGAACCAGAGCAGGAGAGTCAAAAAAATCTATGCACTTTCTAGAAGGAGGCTGCAGGTTCTAAAAATAGGACCTCAGACATCATCTCTTCAGTTCACTCATCAAACTGCAGTAAGAATCTCAGAAGACTTCCTGTTTCTATGACCTGTTGTTCACTCTTCAAGACTGCTTTTCTGTACCTGGAAGGAATAATTTGTGGCCTGGAGCCTGGCTTGATCCCTCAGAGGCCAGCTCTGCTGTTGAGCCCTGAATCTTCACCTTAACACAGGACTACCTGTGGATACTACCATCTTCAACCCACACCTGGAGCCAGTCTGAGTGAGTCCAGTACCCCCATGTGGTGTTTCACCAGTCCTGGACCCTTGGTTGTATTACTGAAGGTATCCAGATGGCCAAATCGCTAAACTGAGAACCAGGAGACCAGAACCAACAGGCTTGCCTATCCTTCCAAAGTGCTTGGTGGCTTCTCTTGCTACATTCTTCACTGGAACAGCAAATCTTGTTCAGAAATGCTTTGTCAAAGAATTATCTAGCCTCGTGGAGCTGTCTTCAACTATAACCATCTGTCTGGCCCCACTGGAGATTTTTGACTTTCAAAAAAGAGGTTATGGGTCTGATTTAGAGTTTGGTGGATGGGATTACTCCATCACAAATGTGACGAATATCCTGTCCGACTAGTTACAATGCCATTATATCCTATGTACATTGTACTATGGTGGACAGTATATCTATCACGTTTCTGACAAGATAATCTGTCCAACTACTGTAAATCAGGCCCTAAGTCTGAACATAGAATTTTTCACTTCGACTTTGACCCCAGGTTCCCTGACAATGACGGTCTCTCCTCAACACCTCCTCCAGACTTGCCCTCCTGAACTTTACCATCTCAGAACATTTTTAAAAATATATATTCACCTCTTCTGAAGTGGGCTGCAAATGCATTAGGAGGATTGTGTATCCCAGTCTGTACCCAGATTCAGTCTAAAGAAGAAGCCTTGGGGAAAGCTGAGCTAGGTTTAGAGTCCTTTCTGTTAGAAAGATCTAGAGACTCCTACGAACAACAAACATAGGTGTAAGGTGTAGGACCTCTGTACTTTATACTAACCAAATTCCATAAAATGATAACAAGCCCTTCGATAACCCTATATTATCAGATTGCATCTTCTTCATCTGAGATTTTGTACCACAGACTAGCTGTCTATGTCACATTTATGAGAGACAGCTCCCATTTTATCAGTATGATTGAGTACCTTCCTTTCAATGACTAAAATCATTCAATGGTGGACATTATATCTATATTTACTAATATACCACAAGGACAGGGTATTAATGTGCTTGAGCAGCTCCTACACAAGAATGTTCCCCCTATGAGAACCAATCTCTCTCATTGTGTACCTCTCAGTGTCCCTACTCCATATTATACTTACCTTATTTACCGCAAACTAGTTTTAGTTTGATGGAGACTATTTGTACTGTGGGCTATTTTTGCTCCAAACATTGGAAAACACTTTGTAGATGAATTTGAAAATAATTGCATCTTTTCCAATACATACCCTTACAAGACTACATCCAGGTACATTTATGAGATATTTCTCTTGATTAGGAGAAGAACTAATAATAGCTTCCTTCTATGCTTTGACTAAAAACATACCCATTCTATCCTCACGGGGACTGTCATCAAACCTTCTGACTGCCATTATTATGCTCTGCTCTAACACATGGGTAAAAATTAAACATGGGGATGGACCTTATTTATCCAGGGCTGTTAAGAGTACAACCGGTCTGAAATAGGGTTGTGTGCTGGCCCCACTTCTCTTTAACCTGTATGTAGCAGGTTAAAAAGTGATATATAGCAGATCTATCTCAAGTATTAGATAATCAGCCAGCCCACCCCCCAACCCTTGGTGGTCATCAACTATCTAACCTACTTTATGCAGATGATCTGTTGATGTTTAGCAACTCTAGAGTAGGTCTACAGAAACACTTGATTAGCTTAGGAGGGTATGGCACGCCAATGACCTGTAAATAAATCAAGGTAAACTAAAATAATTGCCTTCAATCGTAAACCCACCTTACATCGTAAGTGGCATTTGAATGGACAGTGTATTGAGGAAGTGACAACATACACATACTTGGGGGTCAGAATTGACTCAAAAGGTACGTTTGCAGGCCATATGGAGGTGATAAGGGAGAAGGCACAAGCTCTAAGTCATGCATTTGGAAACCCGGCAAAGTCAATACTTGGGCACCCTTTTGAGCCAATGACCCTGGTAATGAGAGCTAAGTTACTCCCAGCACTTTCCTATGGTACAGAAATAATGAGGGGGTGGAGAAGGTCTTGTTAGATAAACTAATAGTTAAATCATATAAATAATTTTTTTGGCTACCCAGATTGACGTCTCCAGCCCAAGTCAGACTCCAATTTTCCTTAGTAAAGCAATCACTGACTAGGCCAGCAGCATTTATCAAGGGTTGTTATAAATTACATCTTGCCACTAAAGGGACTCTAGCCAATTTAGTATGGCAGGAAATCTAGCTTGAGAGGGGTAATAGTAGCTTCAAAAAGTATTTGGAAAAAAGCATAGCACACCTGGAGCTGGGCGACCTATGGGGTAACACATTGCCTGACCCAGTCTTTAGGAAAGCAGTAAACAAATCAGTTAAACTCCTAAGATGGTTAGAAGTTATGGAAGAGTTATCTAAACAGTCTCATGGATGATTTTAAATTGATATAAACTAGGTAAGGAACCACCCATCTTGTCTGCTCCTTCCTCCCTGAAAACCAAGCAGTCTTTTAAGGCTAAGACTGGGAGACATCCCAACCCTTGATTACCTTCCCAAATGGAAAAAGAATGCTGTGACAGAGACCCAGGAATGCAGGCTATGCCATCAGAAGATGGAGACGTTGACCTATGTGGTCTGTATCTGTCCAGTCCAGGGAACTACTGAGAAGGGAATTCAATGCCCTAGGGCTCCGATCATGCAGATCAGCCATTATCGCAGCACTTGATCCAAGCAATGAAATGATAAACATCAGGCTAGTTCAGTTTCTGGGAATCTTTGCCTTCTTGGTCACCCCATCCTGCTCCCATTAAGGAAGGAGAAGGGATGTTCAGACAGATAATTTTATCCCAATTTTTAAGGTAAATGGAATAGGAGATGTTTTCTTGTCCGACTAACCATCTATATGTTAAGGGAAGTGAGGGCAATATGATGCTTTTTAAGATAAAATTAGATAAAGGCCCTCATTACAACTTCAGTGGTCTTTTAAAAAGACGCCGAAGCTGCGGGCGCCACTATACTGCTGGCGGTATTTGTGGCTCCCTATTATGACTTTTCCGCCGGGCCAGCAGACGGAAACAGCGTTTCTGTCCGCTGGCCCAGCGGAAAAGTCACATCAACATTGCAGCCGGCTCATAATAGAGCTGGCGGCAATGTTGATGTGCAGTGGCTGCAGCACCACCTGTCGCCCTGCTGTCCCACCCTGTGCCACCAGTAAAGGGCAGAAATGCACCATATCTACAAGATATGTTGCATTTCAGTACTCCCCCCCTGCACTGGTGCACAAATTGCTGCCTAACACCAAGGCAGGCACCCTTGCACCATGATGCAGCACACAAGCAAGAGGAAAAATGGGAGAAGTAAAGATATTTTTCCTCCTTGGCTCATTCTTACGCCATCCCTGATGGAGCATAGGAATCCGTTGCAGTCTCAGTCTTGTAAATCTGGGAATGTGTCAGATTCCTTCGGTTTCCATGGGTGCTGCGTGGGAGCACCCCAAGCAACACCCATGGAACACCCCTTTGACGCAGTGTTATCTGTGAAAGGGGTCCATATTAGAAAGGCCATGAAAAGCCACACAAGGTGGCTTTGTGTGTCCTTGTAAATATGGGTTGGCACAGTGTGCCACTAGGACATTGTAAATGAGGCATCATATTGTTAACTCAATTTCCTTAACCTTTATTCCCTTAACCTCTTTACTCAAATCCCTTAAATTTAAATCACTCTGTATCACAAACCTCACACTGATACCTCAAACTCTTGATCCTAAAGTCCAAACCTTTAAACTTGTACCCTTAACCCCCAGCTCTCTCTCATCTAAATTGAAGACTTTGCCCACTCCCCATCTGCTGTGACAGCTGTAGTTAGTGTATCCACATACTTTTTCTCAGATGAAAACCAAACTTAGTTGAGAAAAGGTGAAAACGTATGACAGAAAGTCCATAAACATGCCCATTCAGAGTGTTGATCTTCCGGCCTTTTTAGCCACTGTTTTTCTAGCACTTCTACTCCTTACTAGACCCTGAGATAACATTTTCCCCCGACTCTTGTTATTGGTGAGCATTTTCTCACTAGGTTTAGTCCCATCAATGAACACAAGAATATTGTAGGGGGTCACACATGTCATTTTCCTTTTCTCATAAAATTCTCTCGAATTGCAGAGGTCAAATAGGTTGTTCTATCTATGTAAACATTCCTGCTAGCAAAACCTTGTCACTTGTTATGTGTGCAGAATTTTCATTATTTCTTTTCACACAATTACCCACAATTATGGAAAAATTTGCAAAATTATGCAAAATGTGAATTCGCACTTTCGCACTATATTGTAGCTTGAAATTCACACTTTTGTCAAATTGTGGCAGAAAGACACCTTTAAATAAGGATTGTGAATAACATCCACTTGTGTTCTGTTGTTCCTGTGCATTCACAATAAATTATTTTAAAGAATTGCACCATTCCCTGCAACTATTTATTGTGAATGGCATATAATTAGGCAAAGTGGTAAAATGGTGTAATATAATGAATTTTGCGTAATAAGCATAAAGTGAAATTCCTTGTTATGCCAATTAGGTCAAAGTAATCTAAATTTCAACCAGACCTAATGATGAACTTTGAAGTACCCTACATAGTCAAAATGTCATCAGCACAGTGTAGCCAGATATGGCGCTCATTAGTTGCAGTACACATTAAGGGCCTGATTTAGACTTTGATGGATATGGTACACCATCATAAAATGATGGATATACTCTCTGCTGAATTACAAATCATTACATGCTATAGCATTTGCATTCCAAGGAAAAGGATATCCCTGATGCTTATGATGAAATAGTCCACTTGCCAAACTAGTGATATGAATCCAAAATATGTAATCTCTATTGTGAGTCCCACGATGCCAGTTGCATTTATTGTACTGTGTTGTACACATTCTCTTTTGTAGTTTTTCTTTGTTACATAATCATTTGATTACTGAGCATACAATCTTCAATAAATTATTTATCTAATCTTAAAATAAATTCTGCATTTAAATGCTGGGTCCTACTGCTTTGTGATTTACATTTAAAGCTTTTTGGCATGTAGTGTGGTATACGTTTTCATATTTATGTTAATTGAGTTGTTACCTCTATATATTTTTGATTCTAACATTTTGGTAAGTGTTCCTCTTGTAAATCATTTTTAAATCTGATAATTGGTGTTTTTCATGTGTTGTGTTTGATGTTTTGAAACAAAATGACCTTACTCCTAACTATTGTTTTATTTTGGCACTCACATGCTTGTTTTCTTTCCTGTTTTTCTGGATTGTAGCATTGCCTTCACTACTAAACTTTCAGTTTTAGTCCTATCCCATAGGTTGGCTTCCCACCTCATTAAGGTAGACACTTACTGAATCCTTTTGTTTTCAAATATTACACTTCTACTCATGAACCCTCCCCACAACTAACATGGACAGATCATTTTGCTGTTTTCCCCCCTCTTTCTGAACAATGTTTCCTTGGAATCTCCATTTTGAGCACCAGGCATCGCCATTTCCCTGTTTTCACGGTGTCACATCTTCGTTTTTACACCGTTGTCACCAGACCTTATCTTACTTTGAATTGTGATATTGTAAAGTTCTTTGATCAATGACACAGATAAAGCATCTGAGGTGAAATTCTTTGGGTTGAAAAGTTGATTCCCCATTATGTTAAGGACAAATAAGAACCATTATAAATATTTAATTAAAAGAGTGAAGGCATCATTGATGTCCTAGCTCCCTCCATGTTCACAAGGCAATGTCTGAAATTTATAGTTTGATGTTTGTCATTCCAATCTCTCATTTAGAAAAAGGATTGTCATTTGTTCATTTAGAAGTGAGGTCCTCTGCTCAGATTATCACCAGATATTCTGTCAGACATTCTCTCACATTGCCAGCGTCTTTCACACTTCACAGCTGATACATCCCCCTTGAGGCTGATAGAGTAAAGTCCCGAAGGAAGATCAACTTACTGCTACTGCAATGGGTGTCTGCCCACTGTGGGGAACACTGCCTTCATGCCTTAACTAAAAAAGACAGCCTTTGCAGTCAACAAGGTATGCAGTACACCCCTTCTCCCTAGGAAATTCTAGAATGCAAGTTGCTTTGCCTTTTCTGCTTTCATATTACAGCACAGAGTAATAAGCAATAGGGAGATGGTTCTAGATGTTATTTTAACTGCCATTCTAGCAATGCTGGAACGTTTATATTGTTCCTGTCATTTATAAAGTGTCTCATTGCGGTTTTTATAGTATTCTGTAGAGTTGTTTTAGATGTACTAAGAAACAGATTGTTCCTGTAGTAATAAATACTTTTAACATAAAAGTATTCATTCTTTTTAGTACAGTGTGTGTGATACTGTGAATAACGAAATAAGGTTGCTGCTATTTCCACAGTGTCAGTGATTCCTTTATGACATAGTGCGTAACCCAAAAGCAATACTGTCAATTACACTTTGAATAGTATCTTAAAGGGCTACAATAACTTGCCTTTCACAATCAGCGCTGGTGCTTTGAACAAAGTTCACCTGTGTCTCCTCTGGGTGGGAAGACACCTCTTGTAGAATTATGCCAACGTTTTTAATTATACAACACTTATACACAGGAAGATGAAAGGTATATAAAATAACTCAAATATAAAAGCAGTATTCAGTTATAAGCACACACAAAGCCCCAAATCCCACCTTGTTAATGGGATTATATCATCAGGATTTTCTACCTGAAAATGTTAACAGTTAATGGTTTCAGAAACCTGAAGCTAGGATTAAAGCAATTTCGCTGACCCAGGAACTATGTATGCTATAAGCTGTCTTATTTATTTTTTAAAGAATAAAAATAAGGTTATATATACAGTAACTTTAATTATTAACATAATCCTACATTAGCGGTTTCTTCTGATAAAATGGAGACACCTCCACACAAATGCTTTTTAAAATGCTTATCAGAATCTGTTACTCTATTAATCCTAACTTCTGTTAAATTTGGGTCACATTTTGACGGATGTCTTCTGGGTCTTTTTCCTATGGCCTCTTGTATACTTATGCCTCCACTCGACTATGTTATATATTCAATTGTTTTCCCCCCGGGTAGTTCATTTAGTACTTGCCAATTATTGGCCAATTTCTTCACTATCACTCCCTGCCAAAATTTTGAAACCATCTCTCTACAAACTGAGTTCAGAATATTTGTAATCTAATCTGTTGGTGGACATCCCTCAGCCTGTGTTTAGACCAAAACATTAAAAAGTAAGCTTTCGTGGCTGCAGTCGATGTTGTGAGAATGAGTTTGAGTTTGAACCAAGAGGGCTCTGCTGCCTTGGTCCTATTGGATCTATCTGCTGCTTCTGATACCATGTGTCATGAGACTGTATTAAAATAACTTCAGGTAGTTTACCCCATAACTGGATTGTTTTTCATTCTTAACAGACTATCCTGTGCTGTTTCTTGCCCACCTTTTAAATCATCCTTTCAACCTATTATCTGTATGGTAGTGCAGAGCTCATTCTTTAGCTCTACAGTTTTCAATGTACACATGTCTCCCTCTACAAAAATTGTGTAGTCTTTTGGTCTCAACATAGATTCATAAGCAAATGTTATACAAATTATCACCTATGTTTCTAAAGAAAATGAAATGAAACAAAACTTTGGAAAGCAGCATCTATATGGATAGATCAAAACTGCCTTAAGTTAAAATCTGAATAATGGAAGTACTCCTGTTTGCCAAACCCTCCCTTGTTTGAAACCCACCTTGGTGGTTCTAAGAGTTGGAACTTAAGTTTAATCTGTTTACATCAGCTAGGCATGTAGGTTTCCTGAATGAGCATCATCTATTTATGACACTCCAAGTTACACAGGTACCAGTCTCATTCTTTGCTTGCTTGAGAATGTTAAGGAAAACATTTGAGTACCTACCATTGGAATGTTGCACAAAGGTGATACACTTGCTAATCATTTTGTTTCATGATTGTGGCAATTTCCTCTATTATGGCATCTGTAAAAATTGCCTCCATGTCTTACAGGTTGTGTAAAACTGGGAGACCCGTTTAATTCATATTCTCCCCAGATTTGTTTACATTTCCAACCATCTTAGAGACTTGCATTGGCTGGCCATATATAAGAGTTCCTATTTTAAGATGGATTGCTTTACCTTTAATGTGCTTCATCAGTAAGGTCTTGTTTTTTTGTGTTTTTTTTAGAAATAAGATAGGATTTCTTCATACATCACTCTACTACCATCCCAACCATTTAGTTTGCAGGATCTCGTTGGTGGTCCTTTTGTTATCTGGCTGCATTTCATTGTAATCTAATACCTGACTCTTCAGGCTATCTCTCTGACTGCAGTGCCTTCAAAAGGAATCTGATAACATGGTTGTTTCACAGATAATGTTGTACTTTGCTTCAATTTTTATCTGTATCTCAGTATCAGAATGTCCTGTTAGGGGTCACAGTTTACACTTAAATTAAACCAAAGCAAAAATTATGCTGATCCTCTGTGCAAGTATATGTCAGACCAAATTCCAGAACCATGCTGCTACACCTGCCTGATTATGGTTTAACCATCACATTTTCCACTTCTGTGTGGAATCAGTAGACCAAGATGTAATCTTGGGATGAGAGCTGCTGTTGTCTAATGCCTTCAGATAATATTCACAGCAGCACACTCAAAAAGGAGGGGAAATAATCTCTTGGCATGTGTGGGATAATGCCTCTTTTTGCTTTATCAACCCCAGATGCTGCTGTTTTTTTTACTCTGTATACTGGGACTCTACTCAGTACCCCCAGGGCATTCATTCTGAGCAAGAAAACATCACAAGTGGCTATACTTTGAATTATATAAGTCCCCACTATTTAAAACAAAGGGTTCCTAGAGCCCGTACATTAAAAGTCACACACCTATTGTGCCACCCACTATAGTGATATTGCAAACATGACTGCAGGTGTTCCACTGTAGCCCATCAAATAACCCCTTTTTATTAGGTCAAAACTATCCTCTACTTATTATTGATGTTACCCCTTTGTAGGCCTTACTGTCCATAAGGCAGGATGCATGATATTTAAAAGCAGGACATGTAAACTTTTATGTCCTTACAAAGAACACAAAAGTTATTTTCACTTTAGCAGGGTTGGCTGTTCCGCGGGAATGTATCAGGATAAAATATGTAATTCACTATTGTTATTTCTGGCTAGTTAACAAAATATTTATTACAATCCCATTTCAATGGTAAAGTCATGTTTGTGATAAATATCTTTGAAAAGGTACTTTTAGAAAGTTGACTTTTCTCTGCCTAAAGCTTTAGAACACTTCTACATGAACTTTTAAATGTTCCCCAGGAGCTGACGAGGTGTTAACTTGCTTCTAGAGCTAAGACAAAGGTTTGGGTGTGTGGAGGCATTCTGTTTCTCTGGCACGATGCCCATCCTGGCTGTGTCTATTAACTTGATCAACTTCAAAGAGGCCTACCCAGTTAAAGGCAAATGTTAGCTAACACTCATTTCTCTGGCCTCACCTCTGGGATGTGTACAAGAGCTTTGCACAGGGGAAGAGGCCTGCCATCTTAGTTTTTTGCAGAGTGGGGCACTGTTGAATGATTTGGAGTAAGACACACAGGAACTGCTGCAAAAGTGGGTAGGGTTACCTCTTGGAACTTTTTTCTGTTGCTAAGGGAGGGTCCCAGAGTCACCTTCACCAACAAGCTAGTGCCCAGCATTAATGTGGTGCCCTTTGATACACTCTTCACACTACTGGATCCGTAAAAGACAGAAGAATGACTAACTTCTTGTTTGCCCTAATGTTGCTGTGACTTTAGGATTACCTATAATATCATCAAGTGTCTTAGCAGGGATAGTTTTCTGAAGAGAAGTATTTATTGTTTTTTTTATAAATGCTACGTTATTGAAAATCATTGCATACAATTACATAAAAGCAAATCATGTGCATAAAACTAATTGTAAAAATAGTAATAGTAAAAGAGTTAAACAATACTTCATAAGATCAAGTCATTGTGTTTCGAATATTATGTAAAAGGTAGGGTTGCATTTCTATATATTTGTTCCATTGTTAAAAAAATATCAGTACAGTAATTGTCCAATAATAGGCTTGTGAGGCTATTAGTTTTTGCGTTAAGCGGGCTGTAGGAACCCAGCTTGTGAAGCATTAAGTTTCAGGTCAAAATCTTTATAAAGCATGCATTTTTTCACTAGTCAGTGGCCTGCAGAAATTTGATCACAGCACATCTGCACATATAGATCCCTCTTGGTATGAAGATGGGTTTTAGCCAGTGTCTGCATTCCATTTGCAGGGCTGGAGAGGTGCATGTTAAATGTTCAATTGACTTGTGTTGGTAGTTGCATAACCTATACCGCTTTTTGCCATCCAGGTTGAGCCAGCTTGAAGCTCGATCTGAGGTTGGAAGGTCACTAGGCTGATACCTAATAAGGGGCTGTTTAACTGTGATAGACAGGCCAGCTGCCAGGTAAGGTAGCAGATTCAGGGCCTTTTAGCTGTTAATGAAGAGGCAGGCATGAGATCACTTTGCTAAAATATTCTTATCTATGATGGAGGAGAGTTACCATACAGCTTTGTTGATTACAGCTTTAAAGGTTGTGAAGGAAACGGGTAAGGGATAAAAGCCCCTTAGTTATAGAGTTGTAATTGACTGATCAAGGTAGACATGGGCCGGGGATGACGGGCCTTCCTTCGATATTTCTACACATGGAAGAGTGTTTTAAGGTGTAAGGCTTTGAGCTGAGAAGTTGGTGGCAGGGTTTTGCATATGACCCCTGGGGTGTTACTTTTTGGCTGGTAAGCCCACAATTAAACCACATTTGAGCCAGGAATGCACTTAGTGGTCATCTAAAGGCCTTCCTGGATGTACTTGACACCAAGCTATCGAGAAGCAATGCTTTCAGCCACACAGGGCTTCAGACTCATATGAAAAGGCCAGGAACAGTTTTGTCTTGATTAATTTTATGAGTGGTGTCGATGAGGGTCCAGACAAATGGTTTGCCAGTTTTCCAAAAGCATTTTGGAGAGCTCCTTCCCTATTCCTGATATATTTTTTGGGGGGCAGAAATGATCCACAACTGTCTATTACAACGCCTAAATACATATAGGTGTTGTCTTTGGAAACATTGCTTCAGTTTTAAAACCATATACCTTCCTTTTGAATTTTGTTTCCTGTAATCATTGTTTTGTTCTTTTGTAAGGTCACCAGCAGTTGTTTCTTATCAGTATATGTGTGAGAGTATTTAGCCTACTTCTGTTCGGCTTAGGAGGAATGTGTGGTCTGTGTAGAACAGGCACCTCAGATACTTTTCAGCAGTTTTTGGGGGATGTGCAGTGATGTATTTTAGGGAAGATGCCAGTTCTGCCAGAAAGAGATTGAAAAGGACTGTGCTCCTGAACCCCCTCTCTCTTTTTATGCACACCCACATATTTGTGTGCAGCTCTATCATCGCTCTGAGTAGATGTTGTGGATCACAAGTGCACCTAGTTTTGCCCGGTCTGAGTACGGAATCAATGATTCCCTTGAAGTCTATAAATCAATGGTAGAGGAGGGTACTGTTGGATTTGATTTTATTGATCATAAGGGAAATGGTCATTACGTTGGTGATAGTGCCCATTCCTTTTCTGAAGCTGGTCTAGTTTATGAGCACAATGTTCTCAGAAGCCTGGGTCTCAGGGTCTTCAAAAAGGAGGCCCCATAATATTTTGTGTCACTATCTAAAAGGGAAATTTGATGACAGCTTCCCTGATTTGAAGGGTGCCTACTTTCAAGATAGTGTGCCCCTACACATGAGTCTAAGATCTGACCTGTCAAGGCAGCATGGTTATAGAGCGGTGTTAGGATTTTTTCCCAGGTGGATGGGTTTGCTTTGAATAGAGCCTAAGGAAGGCAATTGGAGTCGGGTGCTCCATCATCCACACTTTGGTTGATGATGTGCTCGATTTGACCCTTGGTTCAAAGGATAGGTGGTGAAGTTAGAATTTATTGAAGAATTGCCACAACTAGGGATTGAATGCCCGTTGGAAGCTGTGATGAGTGCACATGTGAGGCCCAGACGCCTTCAGGTATGTCAGTATTGTTGAACGATATGTGAACATTTTCTGTGTTGTTGATCATTCCCCAGAATCTTTTGGAGTTGTTGCTCTTACAGACAATGAGCAATATGGCTCCAAAGATGTTGACATGATTATTCTTGTGCTCGGAGATTTTGCTTAATATTGTTTGCAAAACAGCTCATTCAAATCGTTGCATGCCAGCGGACGCAAATCTCTAGTTAAAGCCCTTTCTACACACTCAATGCTGAGGGGTGATTTTCTGGACTTGTTGGGCTGAGCTGCAGTCTTAAGCTTTGCGTGTTACCATTTTTTGGTGGGGAAATAAAGTTGTTACTAGATCCTCTCATGAGCTGAGCGAATTTCGATTGATTTAAATTTGTATTAATTTGATTAAAAAAGCTTCTAGGTCTGGCGCGATGGAACCTGACAAAGTATCCTTCCAGTGTCAACTTTTCAGTTTTATTGAGTGCAGGGATATTCCTAAGAGCTGCACTGCCTAATGAGATGGGATTTCTCAGTTGATTTCAATGCATTGTGGAAAATGATTGCTTTCTTTCTGCTGCTCAATACTGAAAGATTTGATGTGGGAGAATAATCGCCCATTCACAAGTGTATAGTCCATTATTGATTTGGAGAATGCAGTGCTGTGTGTCGGACGGGATAGATGGTCTTCTTTCAGTCAGGGGTTGAGAGCTTTAATGCCAAGAAATGTACAGTGATTCAAGAATGATTCAGATTTCTAGTTGAACTTAATAAGGTATTTTCCATTGGCTATCAGGCTACTATACCAGGTTGTTATCTCGTTGGTCATGGGTGCGTTGAATATGTTTGTTTAGATCTCCTGTGACAAGTAGTTAACTCTGAATATTCCATTGTAGTCCCCTTGATGATGGATTCAAATTTCCAGACGAGGTCACTTTTTGTTTTCTGAGTGGACTTATGTAAACATTCAATTACTGACATTGTGTTAAGATCTCAGCAAGGTTTTCTTTTTAAATTTTAATATAACCTTAATTTGTCTATTTTGTCTGACAAATCATCGTAGGATGAAGTTACATTTTAAGCCAGGGCTCTCAACTACTGTGTTGCTATCTTCTCTCCCTGCATTTCTGAAATGTAATTCCTAGAATATTTGGCTTTCAGATCTGTCATTGTTGGTAATACTCTAACAATTGTGTTGGTCCAGAACACATTGAACCATATTCTTAAAAGTGTACTGTAAACAGGCTGTCACAGGTTTACTCCCTTGCATAGTTGCAGATTTGCAACTCAAGAAAAGAAGAAGAGACAGCCTAGTCAGCCACTCTAGCATTTGCCTGTGGCCAGAAGACTAGGGGCCTACTTTTAGAGACAAATAGGATGCAATGACTCAACAGTGCCTCCATTGTTCCATTCTCGTCACAGTATCCTGCATTTTAGAGCTAGTTTCACCATTTATGACAAGACTAATTTTGCTTTCTAGTCTGGCAATGCATTTAGGAACCCATAAAGCTCTCCCGAGTATGCCTGGAAAATGTTTATAAATTCCATTTTCCTATGCAAAAAGAACAACGTCCACTACATACTATTCTAAATGTACTTGTTCCTTTCTCCTGATCCCTCTGAAAAGGTATTTTCTGCTGCCCTTAGGAGGACTAAGGATCAGATGTGTCATTATTTTAAATAGCGATTACCTAATTGCGATTCTATGAGAATGGCAATTAGGTAATCGATATTTGAAAGTATAAAACTCCATGAGTTTCATTCAGCGTTTCCTAATGGGTCGCAAATCTTAATGAGGCAGGTTGCAATTTGCGACATATTAGGAAACTCTAAGGTCACAGGGATGGTGGCCTGCTGGGCTAAAAAGACCACTATGCCTGTGATTGCTTTAAACAATGCAATAATTTTTTATTTTTTTGCAGCATGTTTTCCTCAAAGGAAAACGGGATGCATTTAAAAAAGAAAAACATTTCTTTGATGAGACTACGGCCTACTCTTAAAAAAATATTTTCGCTACCATTCACAAAGCGGATGGTGTCCCTTGGGGACCTTTTCCCATTTGCAAATGGGTTATCACCTACTTAAAGTGTGTGTCAAAATGAAAAAAAATTCCATCTGTGTTTCGTTTCGTTCACATGCCCCTTCCTAATACCAAATCGGGATGTGTGCCCAATTCCAAATTGCGATTCGGTAACATGTTACTAAATTGCAAATTGGAAGTCATACATACCAAAATGCATTTTTGGGGTAGCAAAAACCCAGATCAAGTTGTTTGTGACCGCAACAATTAATGATCCTTTTATCTCTAAATCTTCACCTATTCCCAGAGTTGGCGGGGTGGGAAATGGCACACAATCAACTGCATGTCCTCAAATTCCATGAGTATTCCTATTCACATGACAATCTTTCTGTGAACAATCGCTAAACAAGTGCACAACCAACATTCTTGAATGCATTCCCTGGTGAAGAAGGATGTTATGGTAATGCTCTAATTCATTGGTTCCAAACCTGTGCTACCGGGACCCCTGGGGGTCCGTGAAACCTGCTCAGGGGCCAGTCACTGTTTAGAAAATGTATTAATATTAACAGATTAATAATGTTTATAAATAAAGTGGCTAAATACACAATTGAACATTTTTAAATATCCTGTAAATGTCAAGAAATTTGAAATTGGAGCCTAAAAATTAAATTAGTATCCTAAATGATTTGTGGGTGCAGTGCAACTGCATCAAACAGAATATAGTATAGACTATGTGTGGCTTCAATTAAAATTAGAAAAACTCCAACCTTGCTGTTAAATTTCTTTTTTTTGCAAGTTAAATTAAATGTGTTATCATTTGTGTATGTGTTTCATGGAATGCTTGTTCTATATATTGTTTTGCAGTTCAAATCATCCACGACGTTTAGGTCTGGGTCCCCGGCTTACAGTAGTGACTCAGTAGTGGGTGCGGTCTCCGATTCCAATAATGATTCAGTGGGGGCCCCTAGGTTCCAGTAATGATAAAGTCGGGTTCACAGAAGTCAGAAGGTTGGGAACCACTGCTCTAATTGTTAATTGGAATCTGCATTGCTGTTAGCCCTACAATTACCCGTCACAATCATTAGGGCGCGTTTTTCTGCCCTCTGCTGTCCATCCTTCAAGATTGTCTTCTATAGTCAGGGTTGGCTTTAGGGGGGTGCAAGCGGTGTGGCCGCAATGGGTGCTGACCTGAATTGGGGGGCACTGACCTCAGGGGGTGCTGTGTTTAGGAAAACCTCCGTGTGCGTCAAGCCTTCAGGAAATAACTAAAATGTCAAAATAACTCTTGTGATTAATGTTCCTGCTAGGAAGAGAGATGAGAGTTTTGCCTAGCGACAGCTTTGACTCACAATAAAGTACCGTAGATGGTTGATATGCCTGCTGCAAAGAATATAACTATATTTTATGTGGATACGTGAGTGGATTAGTAAAGCCAGCCTTTACAAGTGCTTCAAAACAAATGAATGTATGTGAAAGGTGGGCTATGGAGGAATGAGGGACACATTTGGTAGAAGCAAGGGAATCCGAGCAGGAGGTCATGGGGGGACGCCAAAAAAGACTCTCTCACAGGGCGCCACCAGCACTACAGCCAGCCCTGTCAATAGTGCATACGGAATCTGAGAAGGCTGCCTCACTTTAACCTCTCAGGTGCCCTAGACAAGCTAGTCTCGCCCTCGCCCTCGCCCTCGCCACAGTCCTGCACCCGGCCCAAAGTGGGAGCGCTAGCTCCCCCAAGGGCCTCCCATGGGCAGGGATGGAAGGGGAATCGTCCTCCCTTCCACCCCGCTATCATGAAGCGATTAGGCTGCAGAAATGTCCACTAGACACCAGGGATTTATTTTATGTTATTGGCATGAGGGGAGCGACCACTTGAGCAAGGGTTGCTCCCCAGGGGGCCAATTTTTTATTAGGCCTTTTCTGCCCCCTATGGGGGCAGATCAGACTATTTTAATTAGGCCGATCTGCCCCCAGGGAGGGCAGAAGGCACAAGACACCAGGGAGTTTTTTTTGTACATAACAATGAAGGGGAGTGACTTCTTAGGCAAGGGTTGCTTCCCTGGGATGCAAATGTATTTTAGTCAATTTCTCCTCCCCGGGGCAGATCGGCCTATTTTAATTAGGCCGCTCTGCCCCATGGGGGCAGAACCCACTAGACTTTTTTTAAATAAACAATGTAGAGGAGCGATTAGGCTGAAGAAATGCCCACTACACAAGGGACTTGTTTTTTTTAATGTTATTGGCATGAGGGGAGCGACCCCTTGAGCAAGGGTTGCTCCCCTGGGAGGCAATTATTTATGAGGTCTTTTCTGCAGCCCTTAGGGGCAGAAGCCACTAGGCAGCCGGGATATTTTTTTTTTAGAGGTGGGGAGCGACCCCTTGGGCAAGGTTCACTCCCCTCAGGGGCAAATTCTTTTTAGGCAATTTTTGCCTCCCTTGGGGACAGATTGGCCTATTTTTATAAGGCCAATCTGCCTCCAAGGGGAGCAGAAACCACTAGAAACCAGGTTTTTTTTTTCTTTATGTCAGTTTCACACAAGGGGAGTGACCCCTTAGGCAAGGATCACTCCCCTGGGGGTCAAATTTATTTTAGGCCACTTCTCCTCCCATTGGGGGCAGATTGGTCTATTTCAATTAGACCGATCTGCCCCCAAGTGGGGGAGATACCATTAGGCACCAGAGATTTTATTTTATTTTTTTAAATATGGGGAGTAACTTCTTAGACAAGGGTCGCTCCCCTGGGGGGCAAATTTATTTTAGGCCATTTCTTTCCCCCTTGGGGCAGATCAGCCTATTTCTATTAGACCAATCAGCCCCCCTGGGGCAGAAACCACTTAGGCACTAGGGATTGGTGTGAGTGTGTTTTGTTTGGGGGGGCACCCCTTGGGCACGGGTCACTCCCTATGGGGGCACATTACTGTTGGCCATTTCTGCCCTCCTTGGGAACAGAATGGCCTACTTTTGTAAGGCCCATCTGCCCACAAGGGAGGCAGAAAGACCAGTAGAGACCAGTGAAGATTTTCTTTTAAAAAAAGAGGGTGGAGGTATGGTAATACCCCAACCCCAAACCAATGGGGACAAAGTTGTTCTGCCCACCTGTGGGCAGATGAGGCAATTATCCCCGATCCACTCCCCGGGGGGTAAGAAAGCCTATTAGATGCCAGGGGATTAAAATAAAATAAAAGATAGTGTGGTGGTGGCTACCACCCTAACTGAAGGGGGTAACAATCTTTCAGCTCTCCCCCGCTCACTAAGAGAACTTTTTCCAACAGCAAGCAAGAGAACATTTGATTATTTTGGGTTTTGGTTTTACATTTGGGCCATGAGAGCTTGTCTAACTCTCAAAATTGTCCCACTTGGAATGGTGAGGGCTGCGCTTTTTGGACTTTGGGATGCTGCCATGTTGAAAAATCTATGAGACCTAGACACATCTGAAAACTAAACATCTGGGTGAGTCCAGGGAGGTGTGCTTCACATGCACCCGCACCATTTTCTCAACACAATGCTGTGCAAACCTCCAACTTTGCTTGAAATCACACATTTTTCCAATAATTTTGTGAAGAACCTTCAGAATCTGCAGGAATCCACAAAATTCCTACCATCCAGCATTGTCACATCTATATCGATAAAACTTTTGCCCCACTTGTCAGACTATAAACGTTTTAGTTTTTTTCTCAAACTGCCCTTTTGGAACCACTTTGGTTCCCCCTCAATTTTGACATGCTTTTGGCTCTTCCCTGAGTTGGGTGGTAGGAAGTTTGTGCCAGTGCGGTGATCTCACACAAAAATGTTTGGAAAATATGATTTTTTAGCTAAATTTGAGGTTTGCTGAGGATTCTGGGTAAGAAAATCTCCCTGGACTCCCTCAATTCCCTGGACTCCTCCCTGGACTCCCTCAGGTGTGTAGTTTTCAGAAATGTCTGGGTTTGGTAGGTTTCCCTAGATGGCTGCTGAGTCCAGGACCAAAATCTCAGGTGCCCCCTGCAAAAACAGGTAGTTTTGTTTTTGATCATTTTGTTGTGTCCACATAGTGTTTTGGGTGATTTCCTGTCACAGGCACCAGGCCTACCCACACAAGTTCGGTACCTTTTTTATCAGGAGACTTGGTGGAACGTTGGGTAGAAGGAGGTTTGTGGCTCCCCTCAGATTCCAGAACATTCCATCACCGAAATATGAAAAATAAGTGTTTTTTGGCCACATTTGTAGGTTTGCAAAGGATTCTGGGTAACATAACCTGATGAGAACCCCACATGTCACCCCATTCTAAATTCCCCTAGGTATCTAGTTTTCAAAAATGCACATGTTTGGTAGGTTTCCCTAGGTTTAAGCTGAGCTAGAGGCCAAAATCTACAGCTAGGCACTTTCCAATAAACAGGTCAGTTTTCTTTGGGAAAATGTGATGTGTCCACGTTGTGTTTTGGGGCATTTCTTGTTGCAGGCACTAGGCCTACCCAGACAAGTGAGGTACCATTTGTATCGGAAGACGTGGGGGTATGCTGGGTAGAAGGAAATTTGTGGCTCCTCTCAGATTCCTGAACTTTCCATCACTGAAATGTGAGGGAAAACATTTTTTTGGCCAAATTTTGAGGTTTGCAAAGGATTCTGTGTAACAGAACCTGGTGAGAGCCCCACAAGTCACCCCATCCTGGTTTCCTCTGGTGCTAGTTTTTAAAAATGCACAGGTTTGGTAGGTTTTTCTAGGTAGAGGCCAAAATCTGCAGCTAGGCACTTTGCAAAAAAAAGGTCGGATTTCAATGTACAAATGTGATGTGTCTAGGTGGCATTTCCTGTTGCGGCCATTAGCCAACCCACACAAGGGAGGTACCATTTTTATCGGGAGACTTGGGGGAATACAGAAAAGAAGGATAAGTGTTATTGTCCCTTGTCTTTCTCGACATTTTTACCCTTCCAAATGTAAGACAGTGTGTAAAAAAGGTGTCTGTTTGAGGAATGTCCTATAATTCACATTGTAGTATGGGGACCCCGGAATTCAGAGATGTGCAAATAACCACTGCTTCTTAACACCTCATCTAGTGCCCATTTTGGAAATACAGAGGTTTCCTTGATTCCTATTTTTGACTCTTTATATCTTACCACATAACTTTCTGTATACCCAGTATACAATGAAAACCCATTGCAAGGTGCAGATCATTTATTGGCTCTAGGTAACTAGGGTTCTTGATGAACATACAAGCCCTATATATCCTGCAACCAGAAGAGTCCATCAGATGTAACGGTATATTGGTTTTAAAAATCTGACATTGCAGGTAAACGTTACGTGGAGATAAATGGCTGTTTTTTTCACCTTAACATCAATATATTTTTATTTCAGCTGTTATTTTCTGTAGGAGAACCTTGTAGGATCGACACAAATGACCCCTTCCTAAATTTAGAATTTTGCTACTTTTCAGAAATGTTTGGCTGTCTGGGATGCAGCGATGGTTTCACGCCAATTTCTGTCACTATCTGGAAGGAGGTTGAAAGCACAAAAAAATAGTAAAAAATGGGTTTATGTCCAAGTAAAATGCAAAAATTGTGTTGAAAAATGTGGATTTCTCATTCAAGGCTGCCTGTTCCTGAAACCTGGGAAGATGTTGATTTTAATACTACAAACCCTTTGTTGATGTAATTTTCAGGGAAAAAAACACAACCTTTCTTCTGCAGCCCTTTTTTCCCTTTTGTTAAAAAAACGAAATGTTAGCTGTTATTTTGGCTAATTTCTTGGTCTCATCCAGGGGAACCCACAAACTCTGGGTACCTGTAGAATCCCTAGGATGTTGGAAAACAAAGGACACAAATTTGGCGTGGGTAGATTATGTGGACAAAAAGTTATCAGGGCCTAATTGCAAACTGTCCCAAATTGCCAAAAAAGGCTTGGTACCTGAGGGGGGAAAGGCCTGGAAGCAAAGGGGTTAAAGCACAATTATAATACTGACACACAGTTATAACACTGCAGGAATAAAGTATGCACCAAATAATCACTTACTGTACAGCCATATGTGACCACACCTAAAATAAATATCCTCAACAATCACCTTTTGTATATAATCTTTCTCTCATTTATTTAATACAAAACTTTAAAATAATTTCTTATTAATGTATATGTTGATCACATTTATACATCGTCACACATATATTTAAAACTTGATTTTATCCTCTTTGAATTACACAACAATAAAAAAACGTTTTCTTCATATAATGTCTTTATAGGAAGAAAAAGTTTTATTATTGTGTAATTCAAAGAGGAAAACAATGTTTTTAATGTTGCATGTCTTTGGTGTACACTTAAGTCCATAAAGCGAGTTTTGTTTGTTTATATTTATTCACCCTGTCCCTTTTTGGTAGTGAAAGTTATCTCTCCGAATTGTTGTAAATATTGTTTACTACACCCTAGTAGGTAGTCAAATCTTCTTCCATACACTTAATATCAAATGCTTCCTCTTAAACTGCTGCATCAGAAAGTATACCTTTGAACAAATGATGAACCTTCCTACAACGCACAGCGATCTATAAAATAAGTCCGCTTACCCCTCAGATAACCATTCATTTAAATCTTTCTCCTTTGAAATAGCAGGGCTGTTCACTTTATAGGTTTCCAAAGGATGAGCTAGTTGAAGCTCTGCAGTCATAAATAATGTGGGGTCGCGACGGCATAGCCTGTCTGAAGGCACCGCATTTTTAACGCAGAGTTTCCTCTCCACCAAACTTTAAATATACCTCAGTAAGTATTCCTAGACTGCCCGATTCCCAATGACGTTAATTTCAGAAAGATGTATTTCAACATCCATTTACATGGCCTGATTCCCTAACAAAAGGCGGTTTTATTCATAACATGTATTCATTAATAGAGATCATTACGCTTCAGAAGCAAAGAGAGAATAAGCAGAGGCTAACCAGTAACCATCGAAAATTCATATACCTTGCAAATCATATCGTGGTTACTGCAATTTTAGTCTGGGTTTATTTAAGGCGTAAAGGAATTAAGGTTGCTTTTTAAAGGAGCTGCTGAGTTATATACAGATTTCATTTACCTAAACATAGTTCCAGTTGAATAACAGAAAGTGATCGTATGAAAGAAGTGCTCGAAAATCATCTTTAACAGTCAGCATACCTGCTGAAAAGTAATTTACACTTCCAAGACCCCGTTCTTTAGAGATGCCGAGTGAACTGTCACCCTATTACAGCATGCAGCAAGTGCTTAACATATTTAGGTGATTTCTTAGCATTCATTTAGTAAATGTCAAAATATTGACTTCTCAATGCGATCGCATGCAAGGAGAACCTATTTATTTCGATCTGCGTCTGAGCATTGAGGCGCTAACGGTTTATTATGTGGTCTCAAGCACTTCCTTTTTTTAAATAAATAGCTTTTCTAATCTTGTTCACAGTTGCATTCCCTATCCCACGAAATCGAATGCCAAATATATTAATGGCATAATATTGCCTTCCATATTCATTCTTATTAAGACATAATTCTCCAATTATATATTGATAATCTTAGTCGTACTCTCCTTCATCAGAGCACATTTGAATTAAGAGAGTCCTGTCTCTGGTACTTAAAATTTCCAGTTGAAAAGTTTAGAATAAATACCTAGCTTGCTACCTTAACCCCTTTGCCGACAGGCCGTTTCCCCCTGGATGCCAGGCCCGGCTGCAGCAGAAAGCTTGTGTTTTTTCCCCTAAAAATTGCATCAACAAATGGTTTGCAGTGCTAAAATCAACCTCTTCTTAGCTTTTAGGAACAGACAGACTTCAATCAGAAAACCATACTTTTCAACACAACTTGGCATTTTACTGGGACATGTACCCCATTTTTACTATTTTTTATGCTTTCAGCCTCCTTCCAGTTAGTGACAGAAATTAGTATGAAACCAATGCTGGATCCTGGACCGCTAAACATTTCTGAAAAGTAAACACAATTCGGAATTCTGAAAGTGTAGATCCTTCAAGGCTTTCCTACAGAAAGTAACAGCTAAAATAAATAAAAAATATTGAAATTAAGATAAAAAACAGCCATTTCTGTCCACATTTTCTTCATTAACTTTTTCCAATGATGTCAGATTTTACATATGCTGGACTCTTCTGGTTGCGGGCTTATAGGGCTTGTAGGTTCATCAAGAACGGTAGGTACCCAGAGCCAATAAAGGAGCTGCACCTTGCAATGGGTTTTAATTGTACACCGGGTATAAAGCAATTCATTTGGTGAAATATAAAGAGTGAAAAATAGGTATCAAGGAAACGTTTGTATTTCCAAAATGGGCACAAGATAAGGTGTTGAGAAGCAGTGGTTATTTGCACATCTCTGAATCCCGGGGTCCCCATATTAGCATGCGAATCTCAGGGAATTTCTCAAATAGTTTTCTTTTTTACACAATGTCTTACATTTGGAAGGAAAAAATGTAGAGAAAGACAAGGGGAAATAACAGTTGTTCTTCTATTCTGTGTAACCCCAAGTCTCCCAATAAAAATGGTCCCTCACTTGTGTGGGTAGGCCTAATGTCCGCAACAGGAAATGCAACATGGACACATCACATTTTTACATTAAAATCTGATGTGTTTTTTGGAAAGTGCCCAGCTGAGGATTTTGGCCTCTAGCTCAGCCAGCACCTAGGAAAACCTCTACATTTTTGAGAACTAGACACCAGGGGAATTCCGAATACAGTGACTTGTGGGGCTCTCACCAGAATCCTTTGCAAACCTCAACATTTGACAAAAAACACTATGGGGCATATTTATACTCCGTTTGCGCGAATTTGCGTCGTTTTTTTCGACGCAAATTCGACGCAAAACTAACTCCATATTTATACTTTGGTGTTAGACGCGTCTAGCGCCAAAGTTCATGGAGTTAGCGTCATTTTTTTGCGTGAACACCTTCCTTGCGTTAATGAGATGCAAGGTAGGCGTTCCCGTCTTAAAAAATGACTCCGATGCTATTGCGTCGGATTTATACTCCCGGGCAAAAATGACGCCCGGGAGTGGGCGGGACTAAAAAACCCGCATTTGCGCCGGATTTTAGCGCCTGGGTCAGGGCAGGCGTTAAGGGACCTGTGGGCTCAGAATGAGCCCAGAGGTGCCCTCCCAAGCCCCCAGGGACACCCCCTGCCACCCTTGCCCACCCCAGGAGGACACCCAAGGCTGGAGGGACCCATCCCAGGGAAGAAAAGGTAAGTTGTGGTAATTTGTTTTTTTAAAAAAATGTTGTGGCATAGGGGGGCCTGATTTGTGCCCCCCTACATGCCACTATGCCCAATGACCATGCCCAGGGGACAGAAGTCCCCTGGGCATGGCCATTGGGCAAGGGGGCATGACTCTTGTCTTTGCTAAGACAGGAGTCATGTTAATGGCGTCTGGGCGCCAAAACAAAATGGCGCAAATCGGGTTAAGACGATTTTTTTGCCTCAGCCTGACTTGCCCCATTTTGGGACGCCCAAACGCCATTTTTCCCTACGCCGGCGCTGCCTGGTGTACGTGTTTTTTTTTCACGCACACCAGGCAGCGCCGGTCGACTAACGCCGGCTAACGCCATTCAATAAATACGGCGCCCGCATGGCGCTTCAGAATGGCGTTAGCCGGCGCTAATATTTTGGGCGCAAAACTGCGTTAGCGCAGTTTTGCGTCAGAAAGTTTAAATATGGCCCTATTTCCTCACATTTCGGTGATAGAAAGTTCTGGAATCTGAAAGGAGACACATATTTCCTTCTACCCAGCATTTCCCCAAGTCTCCCCATAAAAATGGTACCTAACTTGTGTGGGTAGGCCTAGTGCCCACGGCAGGAAAGGCCCCAAAATGCAACATTGACACATCACATTTTTACATTGACAAGTGCCTAGCTGTGGATTTTGGCCTCTAGCTCATCTGGCACCAGGAAAACCTTGCAAACCTGGAAATTTCTGAAAACCAGACACTTAGGGGAAACCGGGATAGGGCAACTTGTGGCACTCTCACCAGGCTCTGTTACCCAGAATCCTTAGCAAACCTCAAAATCTGGTAAAAACACTTTTTCCGCACATTTTGGTGCTGCAAAGTTCTGAAATATGAGGGGAGCCACAAACTTCCTTCTACCCAGCATTCCCCCAAGTCTCTGGATAAAAATGGTACCTCACTTTTGTGGGTAGGCCTAGTGCCCGCAACAGGAAATGCCCCAAAACATTATGTGGACGCATCAAAATGATCAAATACAAAGCTACCTGTTTTTGCCGGAAGACACCTTTGCTTTTGGTCCTGGGATCAGCAGCCATCCAGAGAAATGTACCAAACCCAGACATTTCTGAAAACTAGACGCCAGAGGGAGTCCAGGGAGGAGTGACTTGCCTGGATGCTGCAGTGTTTTCTTACCCAGAATCCTCAGCAAACCTCACATTTCGCAAAAAAAAATCAAATTTATCCAGTATTTCTGTGTGGGATCACTGCACTGGTACAAATTTCCTACCACCCAACATTCCCCTCAGTCTCCCGATAAAAATGATACCTCACATGTGTAGGTGGGCCAAGTGCCTGTGACAGGGAAGAACTAAAAATATTTCAGAAATGAGGGTGAACGAAAGCGGGTCCAAAAGGGCAGTTTGAAAAAAAAAGTTTTTAGGCTGGCAAGTGGGGCAGAAGTATTATCGGTATAGGTGCAAAAATGCTGGGTTATAGGAATTGTGTGGATTCCTGCAGATTCTGAACGTTCTGTCACAAAATTATTGGGAAAATGTGTGATTTCAAGCTAAGTTGGAGGTTTGCAGGGCATTGTGGGTAAGAAAATGATGCGGGGTGCATGTGAAGCACACCACCCTGGACTCACCCAGATGTTTAGCTTTCAGATGCGTCTAGGTCTCATAGATTTTTGAACATGGCAGCATCCCAAAGTCCAAAAAGTGAAGCCCTCACCATTCCAAGTGGGACGATTTTGAGAGTTAGACAACCTCTAACGGCCCAAATGTAAAACCAAAACCGAAAATAATCAAATGCCCTCTTCCTTGCCATTGGGATAAGTTCTCTTAGTGTGCCGGGCGAGAGATGATAGACTGTTACCCACTTTAGTTGGGGTGGGGGCATAACCATGGCCATACTGGTTGGTAGCCACCAGCCCAATATTTTTTATTTTATTTTAGTCCCTGGCATCTAGTAGGCTTTCCACCCCCTGGGAGATTGGTTAAGGGGTAATTGCCCAATCTGCCCACCAGTGGACAGAACAACTTTGTCCCTATTTATTTGGGTTGGGGTATGGCCATACCTCCACCCACTTTTTGTGAAATAAAAATCTTCCCTGGTCTCTGCTGGTCTTTCCTTACAAAAGTAGGCCAAATCTGCTCCCAAGGGGAGCAAAAAATGGCCAACAGTAGTGTGCCCCCATGGGGAGCAACCCTTGCCCAAGGGGCTGCCCCCACTAACAAAACACACACACACCAATCACTGGTGCCTAAATGGTTTCTGCCCGCCCGGGGGCAGATCGGTCTAATTAAAATAGGCCTAAAATAAAATTGCCTCACAGGGGAGCGATTTTTGTCTAAGGGGTCCATCCCCATCTGTAAAAGAAAATCACAAAAAAAAACACTGGTGCCTAGTGGCTTCTGCCCCCTTGGGGGCAGATTAGCCTAATAAAAATAGGCTGATCCACCCCATAGGGGGGCAGAAATGGCCTAAAATTAATTCAGCCCCTATGGGAGCGACCCTTGCCTAAGGGGTCGCTCTCCATGTTTAAAAAAAATTTTTAAAAAAAATTACCCCCCTCCGGGGCAGGTGGGCTTAATTAAAATAGGACGATTTGCCCCAAGATCAGCAGAAAAGGTCTAATAAACAATTGCACCTTTGGGCTGAACTAGGAGACATGCAAAGCTCCTGCAATACCACTATAGTTACACAGTACTTATACACAATAAAAGACAATACTCAGTGTTATTAGTGACACTGCCAGACTGCTCAACTGTACCCTTCTTCTCCATTGCTTCTGCCAAGCCCATTCTTGTGGCTGTGGTTTCGCCAGATAGCAGGTAGGAACAGTGGGAATCCCATTCATCCATTCATGCACGTCACTAATTAGATGGTCAGGTATTTGGCCATTCCTGTACTACCATGCAGTGGCTCATTTTGGCTTATTATTGCTGCACATCACAATCCAACCAGTCTTGCTTCCAACAACACAATAAGGGCCTTATTATGAGTGTGGCGATCTTACACTT
Source organism: Pleurodeles waltl (assembly GCF_031143425.1). Lineage (NCBI taxonomy): Eukaryota > Metazoa > Chordata > Amphibia > Caudata > Salamandridae > Pleurodeles > Pleurodeles waltl. The sequence continues at coordinate 824,608,089 of NC_090446.1, forward strand.
GTGCCGACGGTCTGGTGATGTCGTAGATCCTAATCTGCCAGGGCAGGTTACAACCTCGTTCAGCACCAGCATTTTCATGCCAGTAATACCGCCATGAAAAGGCTGGCAGAGAACAGGTGCGAGGGGCCACTGGGAGGACCTGCACTGCTCATGCACTTGGTATGGGTAATGCAGGCCCCCCACTGCCCACCAGCTCAATTACGAGACGGAGACAATGCTGTAGCCTGTTTCCTGCTAGGCTGGTGAGTCCACCAGCCTAGCAGGAAGCGCTTAATGGGTCTGGCAGAGGGTAGCCAGTGTGGTGGCAACCTCCCCGTCGGCAGTTCGGTGGATGATGAGAACCGTCCACCAAACTCCTAATCAGGCCCTAAGGGTTCTGGAGTACAGCAACACTTAAAGCTGTCCTAACTGGAACATGAATTAATAAACCCTCAGTCCTAGCCACATCCTCGGGGCTATAATGAATTATGTGAGGGGGGCGTGTGGCCCCTCCACAGCCACTGGGATCACTACCTCACCGGGGCACATACTAAATAATGAAAAAGGGGGTCTGTTGTGGACCCCCATTAGCCCTAGCAACCACCACCTTTCCGGGGCTGTCACACAAGTCCTGATGTCCGAAAGTGGAGCTTTTATCTCTGTTCCCTGCATGCAGGTATGGGTGCAGGAAACAGAGTTAATAGGTTTGCTTCAGCAACCATGGAGCTGCTACTTAAAGCAGCTACTTGGTTACTGAAGCAATGAGACTACAGGAAAGGTTTGAGGCTTAAACCATAAAGCCCATAAAGAACTTGTTTTACTATAAAAAAATATGTATTAACATAAAACATGTAGGGACCGCAGGATCCCCCGTGGTCCCGAATAGCCCATAAAGGGTTCATAAAAACAGAAAGAAAAACAAAAAATAAATAAATCAGTGTGAAGGTCATAGACCTTCGCAATAAGGGTTTGAGTCCATCCGGAATTGTTTTCCTCTTTTTCTTTTTTTTTTACTACAAATGTTTAAGGCTCATATGGAAAGGTGATCTTACTCTTTTTAAATGACAAATACATTTTTCTTTTCAATTGGTCCAGAAATATCTCATTCTATGTATATCATATATCAAATCTCTATCTTCTCTACCTCTGACTCTCTTTCTCTGTCTATCTTTCAGTCTCTTTCTCCCAGTCAAAGAGTCTCCCAGTCTCACACTAACTCAGACTCTCACACACCCGCCCACAGACCCACTAAAACTCTCATGCACTAAGACACTGACGCAACCACCTATACCCATCCAGACACTTCCACAGCCACTCTCACACCCAGATACATCTGATCGCACCTATTCTCACACTCAGTGAGACAGGCTGCGGCCAACTCCCACTGCGCACATCAAAAGGGCCAAGCGCACTGTGGAGTTGGGTGGTTAGGAGGGTTGGCCATAGGGTTTGGACACAGGCCAGGGCCTGTGGCCAACCACCGCTGTACACGGCTGAAGGCCATGCACAGCTGTGGTTGGATTAACTTATAGTAATGAAAATTACTTACATTAAAAATAACATAGAAATTCACGGAAAAAAACAAAGGTTACAGGGATGTTATAGGTCAGGAAATAGAATTAAAAAAACAACTGAAATTCACTTTTAAAAAAAATCAAAGATTACAGGGACATTATAGTTAGCCTCACATTTAAACATACCAAACTGTAGAAATTCACCAGTTATAGTTATAGTTATCTCATGTAACTGTAGCCCATGCCCTAAGGTAACTCTAACATGCGGGTTCGCCATGCACTGCTAATTACCGCACAATTTACAGCACTAATGACATTTTTGATAACATCATTGATAATATCAATGTAATATCTGCAGTAAAGTTTTTGACGAAAAAGTGTGCATGGCGGGCGTGAGTTATAGTTACTTGAGATAACTCTAACTATAACTGGTGAATTCATAAGGTTTAGTATGTTTAAAATGTGAGCCTAACTATAACAAGTATCTGTCCAAAATGTTTGGGGGTTACCCGGGCAAAAAGGAGGACTTTCCTACAGTGTGTGAGTCTCTGAGTGGGTCTGTGAGTGGATGCGTGAATGTCTGATTGGATCTGTGAGTGGGTGCATGTGTGTCTAAGTAGGTCTGTGAGTGGGTGCATGGGTGTCTGAATGGGTCTGTGAGTGGGTGCTTGAGTGCTTGAGTGGGTCTGTGAGTAGGTGCATGAGTGTCTGAGTGAGTATTTGAGTGTGTCTATGAGTGGGTGGATGAGTGTTTGTGTGGGTGTGTCAGTGGTTGTATGAGTGATTCAGCCACACAGCAATGTCACCTGCCCTTTAATCCAAAAAGAGTCCACAGTTTTGCACAAAATATATAACCAAGTGGAGTCCTTTTTGCTTTCTTGGGTAAATGTCCAGTACATATTCTACACTAGAGCTGCATAATGGAGTACAAGGAAATGTCATCAGTGACCCTGTGAGCGTTTTGGCAATATGATTGTTCCTGGTGTGTCTTTGTCTAGAAATATGTAATAACATGAATCCTCCTATAGAGAGGCCAATGAGATTAAAAAGATTTGAATCTCCCCCTTCCGGGGTTCTTTCCTCCTATCTATATGACGTAAGTGCTTCTTTGTTTGTTGAGATGTCCTCATATCCCTCAGCATCAAGTATTCACCAAACAAATCAACAATAAACACACTGGGTGGGGACCCCTTGGTAAGCTGTCCATCATCCTGGTAAAAGGCGGGAAAACCTTTGCATCATACTAAGGTGGGATGTGCTGGTCAAGCGGGCAGAGCTTCCAGGTGATTTGTACATTTGCATGGACACTGCTTTCACCAGTAGAGGACAAGAAAGAACACACTTGTCACAGTCATATACAGGTTGTGCTTCATTAGATCAACAATGTATTCACCACCACAAAGGATTTCAGGTCATTTTTCAATATGGAATTGCCAAGTAAGCACACTTAGTAGATGAAGTGGGCCTCACAGGCCCCTGCCCGGGCCGATCTCGGCCCAGGAGAACCCATTCCCTGGGACCCAGTCTTCATTCAATAGGGGAGGGGGCCACACGGCCACCCCTTCTCAGGTCGATTTCTGTCCCGGGAATCCCATCTCCAAGGCCCAGCCATAAACAAATGGATGAAAGGGGCCACTGCCCCCGTTCAAAGGGTGATTTTGGCTCTAAGGACCCAATTCCCCAGGGCCCAGCGCGACCCCTCCTATTTGGGCTGATTTTGGCCCGCGGGACTCCATCTACCGGGGACTAGTCATGTATCCTCATTGTCCCCCAAGGCAGCCATTGTGCAATAGGACTGCAGAGGGAGCCTCAATGTCCCTGCAGTCACAGTCGGCTCAATGCCTCTTGCGGGAGAAGGCATTGCTATTGCACACAGGGAGCTGCTAAGCATGCAGCTCCCTGTGTGCAAGAGCAATCATTTAAAACCTCTGCTTCCAGCAGGCGGGAGCACTTTGACAGCTCTCGCCTGCTGGAACCAGAGTGTTTTATCTGACTTGGTGGGAGCTATCAACGCGCCTGTCAAGTCAGAGCAAAGAGCTAATTTGCAGGGGTGAGAAACCTATGACATAGCAGGGCCATTATTGGCTCCACAAGGGGGCCACATGGCCCCTCTCCAATGTTTAATTTAGCCCTGGGGAGGTGGTGGTCTCCGAGGCTGGGGGTCCACAACGGACCCCTTTCATTATTTTATTTTAACTCCAGGGATGTGGCGGTCAGTGGGCTGTAGGGGGGCATGTGGCCCCCTCCTTAATTGAAATGAATTACTCTGGGTAAGTGCCGGTCCCCGTGGTGTGGGGGCCATGCAGGTACCCTGCATTTATTTCATACTTAGCCCCACGGAGCTGGCGGTCTCTGGGGCTAAGGGGATGGCCATATGGGCCTCCCATTAAAAATCATTGTTTTTGCCCCAGGGAGGTGGTAGTCCCTAGGGCGCAGGGTGGCCGCGTGCCCCTCGGCATATCTATTTGAGAGTACCCTGGTAGCAGTCCTCAGGACTTTGAAAAACCCTTGTGCACCGCGTCTTTTTTTCACTCCCAATGTCCCTGGGACGTAGGCCACCTGGGGCAAAGAGACTCAGCTGAAACTAAGTCTCAAAATGGCTGCCAACACTGCCTGGTTGAATTGTTGGCAGCCAATCAGATCTCTGCACAAGATCAGAACTATTTGCAAAGCCTTCCTGCCTCCAGATATACATATCTAGTTTTCTTTTAATATCACAAAAACTACTGAGTCGATTTACCCCAAACAACAAAAAGTCTTCTGTCTGGGCCAAAAGCTACCTTTCTTCCAAATTTGGTGTAATTCCGTCCAGCCTTTCAAGCTGTAGTCATGTTCAAAATCGCTATAAGAATTACGATGGGAAATACACTTTTTTGACCCCTGTTTTTCTCTGTCCTCACGTGAGTGAACACCCCAAAACTTCACATGTACAACAAGATTTTCTGGAACACTTTTTTTTTTAGAAAATGTTGTGAAGATTCGTCAAATGGCAACAAATACATAGGAAAGTAGAAAAATGCTTTTTCTATGGAAACTGGGTCGTAACTATAACTACCTACTGGCGACCATAAGTTTAATTAGAGCATACAGTCTATAAATTGGCTCATAATTTCCTGTTCATGTCCTCTGCCATCCCATCTTCATTCAGATCTGAAGATTAATGTACTTTAACTAGATTGGTGTTCTCAAAAAGACTTGGTGCCTCACAAAGCACTGGTAGAAACTAATCTATTATCTGTTTCCAGAAAAAAACCTCATAACAGCCAATATCAGTTAAAACACGGTCTTGCTATTCCATTCACAGTCATTATAAAGTAAAGGAGCAACAAGTTTTTTGAAGCAGAATCATTACAGGAGACAACAGTTTAGGAAGCTGGCCTGGTTTGTTGTGGGTACCTAAGGTACTTACTCCTTATACCAGTTCCAGTTATCCCTTTCCTGCAATACCTCTATAGTTACACAGTATTTATACACAATAAACGACAATACTCAGTGTTACCAAAAATAAAGGTACTTTATTTTAGTGACACAAGGCCAAACATATCTTAGAGGCAATGCTCCTTCTGGGGGTAAGTATTATACACAATGTATACATTAGTAACCAAAATCAGGTAAGTAAACAGTCACAGAATAGTGTAAGCAGTAGAAACTACAATAGATTGCAGTGGGCCTAGGAGCAACATAAACCATATACTAAAATAGTGGAATGCGAATGTTGAATTCCTCCCTAGCAAGTGTAGTGTGTAGAGGGGAGCTGGGAGTGTAAGAAAACACCAAAGGTAATTAAAAAATCCCACCCGAGAGCACAGGAAAGCAGGAGTTAAGTACAGCAAGTTTCCTCAGGATACACTAGAAGTTGTGATGAAGAATTATGCAAGAACCAAACAAGACTGCTAGCAACCAGTGATGGATTCCTGGACCTGAAGACCTGTGGAGAGAGGAGACCAAGTCCAGAAGTCGAAGAAGAGTCCAGGAAGAACAGGAGCCCCTGCCAACATGAAGAAGGTGCAAAAGTGGATTCTCTGTTGGAAGAAGAGTACAGAAATGCACCAAAGAAGATAGCTGCGGGTTCCTGCTTGGTGCAAGAGATGTCCAGCATGAAGTTGTTGTATGTAGGCTGTTTGCGTTGCTGGTTTCTGCCAACAAGCTTTGGTTCAAGCAAGTATGCGGTTTGAAAGTACGCAGGAGCTGCCTGGGCCCAGGAGGGACCTGGGGGTCTTAACTCAGACTGAGGAGACAGAGAGGGCTCTCAGCACTTCAGAGAGCCCTCAGAAGACCATGGAGCACCCACAGGAGTCCCAGAGCACGGGGACAAAGAAGGTGCAAAGTGCGGTTGTCGCAATACTACACTGGAGGGTCCCATGCCTCCGAAAAACAACTCAGGGAGCTGTGCATAGCAGGATGGAGTGCTGGGGATCTGGGCTACACTGTGCATGAAGAGCTTTTGGAAGAAGTGCACTGAAGCCCAAAAAGCTGCAGAAGCCGCAGTGCAAAGGGGTACTGTCGCAGCACGGGGAGGCAAGCTCTCGCCTACACCAAATTTGGACAGCTGGACCTTTGGACAGTCTGGGTCACTTTGGTCCACCACCTGTGTTTCAGGGAGCACGCTCGTCATCAGGAGAGGAGGCCCAGAGTACTGGTTGTCATTGCAGAAGAGTGCCTGCTGAAGCAGGGAAGTGACTCCATCACTCCAGGGGAGATTCCTTCAGTTCTTCTGGTGCAGAGTGAAGACAGGCAGTCCTCAGAGCATGCACACCTTGGAAACTGTTGCAAATGCTGGCTGGAGCTGAAGTTGCAGGTCAAAGGAGTCATCCTGTATACTTTGTTGCAGTTACAGCAGTTACTGGAGCAGTCTGTGGTTGATCCGATGCTCAGAAGCTGAAGCAGAGGCTGCAGAGGAGTCCTGGAGGAATCTTGCAAACCGAATCTGAGGAAAACCCCAGAGAAGAGACCCTAAATAGCCCTGAGAGGGGGATTGGTTATCTACCCAGGTATGCACCTATCAGGAGGGATCTCTGACGTCACCTGTTGTCACTGGCCACTCAGAGGTCTCCAGAGGGTCAGGACACATTGGAATCCAAGATGGCTAACACCATGGACACTCTGGAGGAGCTCTGGGCACCACCCCTGTGGTGGTGATAAACAGGGGAGTGGTCATTCCCCTTTCCCCTGTCCATGTTCATGCCAGAGCAGGGACTGGGGGTCCCTGAACCGGTGTAGACTGGATTATGCAAGGAGGGCACCATTTGTGCCCTTCAAAGCATTTCCAGAGGCTCTGGGAGGATACTGCTCCCATTCCTGTAACACCTATTTCCAATGGGAGAGGGTGTAACACCCCTCTGCTAAAGGAAATGCATTGTTATGCGTTCCTGAGATTGAGCTGCTCAATCCCCAGGAGGGCAAAATGCTGTCTTTGAGGTGGCAGCAGCTGGGGCTACAGTGGAAGCCTCGGAGAGCTGGTTTGGCAGTCCTGGGTGTCCATGGTTGAGCCCCCAGGGTGCATGGGATTGGCCCCTCAATACCAGATTTGGATTGGGGGTTCAATTACATGATCTTAGGCACCTCACATGGCCATATTCGGAGTTACCATTGTGAATCTACATATATGTATTAACACTGGTGTCCCCACACTCACGAAGTCTAGGGAATTGGCCCTGGCCCACGGGGGGCACCTTTGTTAGTGCAAGGGTGCCCTCACACACATTAACTCTGCACCTAGCCTTCAGTAAATGAAGGTTAGACATATAGGTGACTTATAAGTTAGTTAGTGCAGTAAAACATAGCTGACAACACACATAGGCCATAAACTATGAGCACTGGGGTCCTGGCTAGCAGGATCCCAGTGAGACAGTAAAACACACTGACAAACACTCACAAACAGGCCGAAAATGAGGGTAACCATGCTAGAAAGAGGCTACTTTCTCACAAACAGGGATTTGGCCTTTGAATAGTTCATGTTTTCACATTGTGGATTCCTTCACTGTGCTAATCTTTTCAATATGTCCTTTATCAGCAAAATTCCCAGATGGCCCTCACTTTTGGACAATGGTGTGTCAGATTTCTGCCATCCTGGTGAGCACTTCTCAATAGAAAAGGCATTGTAACAGCTCATGCTCTACTGCTGGTCACTGGCTGATAGTTGGGGAAAGGGCATGATTGCCTTTTATAGGATGACCTCACCCAACATGGCCACTGTACTACGCAACTTTGGAGAAATCTATCAAAAGTTCAAGCAAATTCTCACAAGAACTGAATGAAATTGCTCAAAGTCTTTTCTTTTACCTAGAAATAGACACCTTTTGACCCATCTCCATCCAGGCACACAATGTTGGACGGCCACATAGAATACTAGAACAAAAGGTAGCCACAGCCAGCATTACAAGTGGAATTTTGCCAATGAGGCAATACATGTTCTGTACTCCATTGGTGGCAGACACAGCCTATGCGGCAGCAGCTGAAGATCAGGACTTTGGGAGAGACACCTGTAATTTGCATTAAACCTCACTATTGGATACTGTGCTACTTTTTCAATTAAGGTTACTATCAGTGTACATGTTTATTTTAGAATTGCAAGACACTGAAAAAATATATTTTGCTCCCCATGGCACAGCAACCACAGTTGTGCAGTATGAATTAACAATATATATATTTTTTTTTTATTTTTTTTTAAAGTTTAGCTATGTTCCCATTTTAGAAATGCTGAAAATATCTATGGGTCATGAACAATCAAATTTAAGAAACTTTTCTGTGGGAAAAGTCATTTGAGGGAAGAAGGAATCAAGTTAGGTTTCATGTGTCCCATCACATTTTAATAACAATAACCACAATATTCTTCTCTTACAGACATGCAAAATAAAACATGTATGTTTTGATCTCCCTGTTATTTCATCTTACTGGACAGAAGAAGCCAAAAGCATATATATCCTTTAGGTATTTGAGCTTTGCAATTCTTTTAAATATATCATTTCATCCTCAATATTTCATAACATGAAAAAATCAAATCAAATATCACAGCATAATGTGGAATACTTGGCATGATTCAGCATAACAACAAACTTAGTGCCTGATTTAGATCTTGGTGGTAACAGTCCTGCCATTGATTTTTTGATGGAAAATCCATCTGCCTACTAGGCTGTCCGCCTATCCGATTTAGATGTTGACAGGACCATAGGCAAAAGAGCACCCGAATCCTGCTGACTCCGCCAAGAATCTACAGCAATCTCGATGACAGCATTGAGAATAGGGACTGATGGAGGTACTCCAGCAACTTTAACCCCAAGCAGATTTGGATGTGCCTTATCGCCAAGCCAACTGTGGTGGTCTGACCTCCACACCTGAGTTGATAGATTGGAGAGAAAATGGATGACAAACCTACTTTTTTCAAAATTCTACCACGTTTTGGACAGGACACAACTGGACATGAACTTCAGTTGCTGCTGCCACTGACACTGGACCAAGGAGAAAACCCCTATCACCGATTTAAAGGTAGGGAGCCCACATTGGCTGTGGACATTGTGTGGTCACATCTTATGAGCTTGGGACCACTGAAATCATATACATATCACAGTAATTTTTTTGAATTACTGTGCCTTGCATATATCAGGAGCACATTTGTGTGGGACATTGATGGGGACACACTGGTACATGACACATATCACACACATACAAATCTGTCATTTTGATGCTAGTATTCATTGCCAAGTGAATGCTGGCACCACAGTGGCATTACATTTACACCAGCAGACTATGTCCATGTATGCACATTGCACGAGGACCTCTACCTGTGATGTTGTGCTTCCAGTGGTGTATGTGAGTCATTATGCTTGTATGAGTGCGATTCAATTGGCTGGTTGAGGCAGAGGGAGCTGGGGTGCATGATGTGGTTGTGTCTGTATGTGTGCCACTATAATGTGGATTCAATGTTGTGTATGTTTGGTTGCGTGTTGTGTTGCTGTGTGCAACATTCAGGTGAGTGTTGTGTGGTTGTGGTTGTCATGATGTGTGTAGTTGTGCTTGTGTGTTAGTGTATCTGTGTAGATGACTGCTTAGTTGTGTTGGATGTAGTGGCTGTGTCGTGTGTAGGTGCAGTGTCATTAATGTGTGTGTTGTGTCATGGATGTATGCCAATGTGTGTTTTCGGCATGTACATGTTATGTGGTGTTAGAATGGCAATGGATTATAGTGTGTATGTGGTGTGTTGTGTAGTGTGTTGTGCAGGGGACACATATGGCTAAAGTACAGTGTATGTGCAAGACTTACCTCTATTCCATTGCCACTGGCATTATATAATATCCATTGGGTCCATGATAGGCTTCCTCCGTCAGAAAAACGGCCACAAGTACACCACCTGCAGGATTGTAGCCACGAGCCTGATGGCTAGGAAGAGCACTTCATTGTGTTAGCCTATAGCTCAGATGCAATACATCTAAATACGGCAGCCAGAACACCATCAATATGATGGTGTTTTTAGGTCTACCACTGCAGCAGGTTGGTGGTAATACCTCCAAGATCTAAACCAGGCCCACTGACATCACATTACTGTCACATTTTAATTTTTTAACAAGAGCAGGGAAACAATGTTTATTCCCACTATATAAGACTCAAATTCATTTCATTCAAGATATGAAGAGAATGAAGTGCTTGTTAGAGGCACCAATTCAGTTTTGAACTGGATTTTTATAATTTTCTGGGTCATGACATTCACCTAAAATTAATTCATTCTGTGTGCTTCTATAAAATATAATTGATGCCATGCATAATTTTACATACATAAGAGAGACTTCACCTTAAAGGTAATTAAAATGAAATTATAATTTTTAAATGTCACTTCTTGCTAAATGCAATTAAATGCATGTTTTTAAAGCATATCAGTGGGAACACTTTCAGAAGAGAAAGTTACAGCTCTTTTAACAAACATATTTAAAGGAGAGCATATTCTGTGCAAGCTCCTACAATACTTCACTACCTACTTGTTTAACTGGAGAAAAACCTCTCCCAGGGTACTCAGAACTGATAAATCTGACGGTTCACCATTTTATCAAGTAAAACTGTGATAGTATCCTATATATTTACTAGACATCAGGGATGGAATTATAGTTTAAGTATTGTTCCGGTCCTCTCTAGTCATCTCATAACTGTTATTTAGTACTCGTGACATCAACATCAGGGAATAAGAGATGGTTCCTGAGAAAGAATGCTGGGGGGGGCAGATGCTTGTTTTTGCTCTGTTGATAGAGAGACTAAACATTTCTAGCTAGCACTCACCTGACCTTACTTAGATGGTCATTACGGAACCATTGCATAACAAGCGGGTTTGTTGGATTCAGGTGATAGATGGAAAGAGATCCTATCTGTTACACAGTCTCTCGCTGCAGTACCGTCATTGTTTAAAGGAGCCTTAACTAATATATTTGGGTGATAGCCTAAAAGCTGCTTCATGACTATGTACAAGGACACCAGATGTGTGAACTCAGATTGCTAGTGGCCTGGGGTGACAGATGAATCCGATTTTTCATAACTTATTGCACTCTGCAACACAAAACACTAGACGACGCCAACACTCTTCCATCTGTTTGAAGTGTTGTGGTGTTTTTTTATTCGATTTTCACTCGTGGTGAGTGATGACGCAGTTGGTGGAGCGTGTGGGCACAAGCTGATTTTTTCCAAAATCTGTCTGATGAAACTATACATGTGTATATTTTTGCGTGATAGAATGAAATTACAATCGTCTTCAGAAAGTACGCCTGGAGCTTCCAAAAGCTACGTTTCCAGGTACAGCTTCAAGACTATTAGGGAATTGCAAAAAGTTATTAAATCTACATCCAGGTGATACAGAGAAAGTACTTTGGGGACTAGCATTTATTTCTCTACACCAGACATTTCCCAAGACCAACAGAGGGAAAAATAAACAAAACGAAAAGATGGAGTAAGAAAAATACAGAAAATTGGGCACCAAGAGCGAAAACAGAAAGGTATAAGAGTGAGATGACGGGGCAGGGAGTGTCTGTCAGTGAATTAAAGAGACATGAGGTAGACTAAGAACTCCACACCCTTGCTATTCGCACTCTGACATTTTATAGCACCAGCAGCGGGTGTATGTGCATCTGGGCACCAACACTTATTATTTTGCAAATAAACCACTGCCTGTGAAGTTAGATTGGAGACAGACCCAGGGCTGTGAAGAACCTTTCAACATATCACAGTCACACAAATCCTTGTACACAAATGTTAGAAGATAGAGATGTTCATAAAAAATCCATGGTGGTTTTATGGGAATGCTCATGTAGCACCCATGTGTTACCCCCTTGAAGCAAAGTAGTATAAAGTAGCACATAGCAAGGAGACAACTGTCGCAAATCACTATTTGCTTTGTAAGATTAATCTCAGCAAAACACTTTGTATCTGGTTTGTGTCTCTTTTTTTATGCAAACCCAGCACAAAGTGCTAGTCAATTCCCCCCTACCTCCAGTGGACAGATGATAGTTGTTAGAAATGGGATATCTGGTTGACAGTCAGTTTGCACTCTGTCCAAGCAGGGACGCTCACTATAGTCAGGGCAATGGAGGTACACACTTAGATAACCCCTGCTCACCCCTTGGTAGCTTGGCACAAGCAGTCAAGCATATCTCAAAAGCAATGTGTAAAGTATTTTTACCAAAACACACACAGTAATACAGTGAAAACACTACAAAATGGACACCACACCAAGTTAGAAAAATAGGCAATATTTATCTAAATCAAACAAGACCAGAACAACAAAAATCAAACTTACACAAGTCAAGATATGAATTTTAAAAATAAAAAGAGCCTTACTCCGTAGAAAACAATGGAAACGTTGTTGTTACACAAAGTACCTGATTTTCAAAAAAATAAAGCTGCACAGGTCAGCGTGCATCAGAAAAGTCAGCGATGCATCGATTCCTTACTCGCAAGTGAGGAAGGTGCTTCTTTTCTTTTCCGGTTGGGTAGGCAATGCATCGCTTTTCTCCCACGCAAGAGAGTGATGTGTCGATTTCTGGATGTGGCACCTCAGATTCGCGCAGGTTCATGATGATTTTGATGCCCAACGATGATACGTGTGAAATCTGGCCGCACAGTGATCGTCATTTCTCCAGCCTTGATACAGGTGATGCATCTATATTTTCCCCACACGGCATCCCATTTCAGTCCTTCTTCTACCAGCTTCACCTTTGAAGGGCCCAGGGACTGGATAGGACACCACTTGGCAGGGCAGGAGCCTCAGCACAGTGTCTAAGTGGTGGCAGAAGTCTTTGATGTCCCTGAGACTTCAAAGCAGGAGGCAAGCTCAGTTCAAGCCCTTAGAGATTCTTCACAAGCAAGAATTTACCACAAAGCCCAATCTTTTTCCTTTCTCAGACAGAAGCAACAACTGCAGGCCAACCCAGCAAAGCAAAGGTAAAGGGGCAGTACTCCTCCTCCAGCTCTCTGTTCTTCTCCTTGGCAGAGGTTCCTCTTGGTTCCAGAAGTAACCTGAAAGTCTGGGTTTTGGGTCCACTACTGATATCCCTTTCTGTCTTTTAAGTAGGCAAATTTCAAAGGAAAGTCTCTGTTGTTCACACGATCCTGCCTTGCCCAAGCTCGGCTCCAGACTCACACCCGTGGATTGGAGATTGTATTGTGTGAAGACAGGTAGGGCTCGTTCAGGTGTAAGTGACCACTCCTCCCTCCACCCTAACCCAGATGGCCTATCTGTATAAGCAGGCTACACCCCAACTCTATTTGTGTCACTGTCTAGAGGGGATTCACAAACAGCCCAACTGTCAGTCTGACCAAGACAGGGAATACGCAAGCAGGCAAAGTCACAGAACGGTTTAAGCAAGAAAATGCCCACTTTCTAAAAGTGGTATTTTCAAACTGAAAGTTTAAAAACCAACTTTGCCAAAAGATGTAGTTTTAAATTGTAAGTTCAGAGACACCAAACTCTATCATTCTATCTGCTCCCAAAGGAAAACTGCACTTAAAATAAATTTAAAGGCAGCCCCCATTTTAACCTATGAGAGATCTAGGCCTTGCAATGGTGAAAATCGAATTTGGCAGTATTTCACTGTTAGGACAAGTAACACACAACAGTACATGTCCCTCTTTTAAGATCTTCTGCACCCTGCCCATGGGCTACCTAGGGCCTACACTGGGGTTGGCTTACATGTATAAAAAGGGAAGGTTTGGGCCTGGCAATTGACTGTACTTGTCAGGTCGAATTGGCAGTTTAAACCTGCACACAGACACAGCAGTGGGCGGTCTGAGCCATGTTTACAGGGCCACCCTTTTGGGTGGCACAGCCAGTGCTACAAGCCCACTAGTAGCATTTAATTTACAGGTCCTGGATACCTCTAGTGCACTTTACTAGGGACTTACTAGTAAATCAAATATGCCAATCATGGAAAAGCCAATTACACATAAACTTTACACAGGGAGCACCTGCACTTTAGCAGTGGTCAGCAGTGGTAAAGTGCCTTGAGTACCAAAAATAGCAAACACAGAGTCCATCACACAGTCAAAACATAGGAAGCAGAGGCAAAAAAGACAGGTGAGACAACACCAAGGATGCCAGGTCTAACAATAGTCCTATAAGCAAACCTAGAGACAGTACATGAATGAGAAAGAGACTTTGATGAAATGTATGCCTAGTAAGTGAAGGTGAGGTTAAAGGCGGACAAGAGAGTCACCGACTGTGATGCACTGTACTTTGAGATACTACTAGTACATAAATCAGCCTGGCTACAGCATGACACAAAAGATGTGCATCTAAAATCAGAATCTATTCCAAAAATAAGATGTTTAATAGGATATAAAATTGCAATGGGTTTTCAGTGATATATTATTTTGATCCTCTACTAAAAAACCTCTGCATAGTTGAGTAAAGGAGAAATGCAATTACCTGGTGGTCGCTTTCCTTTGTTTGCTACAGGATAAGCTCTATTTGCCAGCAATAATTGTGTGCATGTAAAAAAGGCAGAGGCTACAATCTGCACAGTTTTACGAGTGTCAATGAAAATGATGTTGAGATGGTTGTCGCTTATTTCAAATACCTCATTGAGTCCCAAAAGGTTCTTTTCACCCATCTGGAAATCATGCTGTTGATAAAAAAGTTTCATCAGCATTATATCCACTGGTGTAGTTTGAAGTGATATTTGAAACAAAAAGGAAGCCAAATACATAATTAAGATGGCAATGGTACAGGCTCAGGTAAGTACATTAGAAACTGGGCACTGAAACTACGTCTACACAAAGTTTAATTAAATTGACCTCTTTAACTTAATTGGAATACTGGATCAATTTACTTCAACTAAATTGCTAATCCATCAGCGTGCACCATTGTTTTAGACTTTTGAATTGTCTTGGGCAACCTTCATTCCAGTGACAGCTGCAAAACCCTTTCTTTGATGCTACATTTAGTGGTGCAAATATTAATTTGAAGATAGATTTGATGGTTGAAGCACATGAAAAATTTGAGATGGATTAATAAAAACAAAGTTTGAAAGGTATCATGTATATGTAGGGCAATGATTTGACAGAACACATATGGGCATATACACCTTTCTAAAATACACTGGACAGTTTACCTCATTATCAGGCGGGTATTTACAAAGATTTAGGGTAGCCAGATCTTACTTTTTAACCAATATCTCATCACAAATATCCACTTATTAGGAGTTAAACCTCACAAAATGGGGAATAATTGTAAACACCCAGATTTCCCGGGTAGAACTCTGCATGGAATTTCAAATTTGTGTGGTCTCGTGCACACATTGATAGCCTCATTGAAGTAGGTGGTAAATGAGTGTAGAGGAAGCTGGTGCATGGTTGGGTGGTGGGGACGGTTGCTGTGCTAAGGGGAGCATGTGACCTTGCAAGGGTAGTATTACATCCTCCCCTTTGCTTTAGATGGGGATAAGGCTGACGGTGGGTTGTATGACTTTACAATCCATACCTTTAATGCCCTTTTTTAATTACATTTATCATCCTATGCCCCATCCACACCTAAACCCTCAAAAAACCCTCACCACCATATACCCCTACTCACCCTGAAACCCCAAATTACCCTTACTACAATACACCCATATCCAACTGAACAGACCCTTATCACCCAATAACCTTTTTCACCCCTAAAACCCCAAAATACCATGCCTATAGCCTAAACTTACCCTTTCCACCCTTTATCAATGGTTACCTCTAAACTCTAAAATTACCAGTACCACCCTTCACCAATGCCCACTGGTCAATCTTATATTTGAATATATTCACTGAAAACATCAAAGGTTAAATTAACGTTATTGTTAGGTGTATATGTCATTGACAATATTAACATTTTGAACAAAAAAAGACAGAAATTCACCAGTTATAGTTAGCTCTCAAACTATAATTTGAGCCCCCACTGAGCACTGCTTATGACTTCACATATTACATCACTTACGCCATTCTATCACATCATTTATGACATCATTGATGACATTAGTGATAACATCACTGATGACATCATCCAGTAAGTGTGTTTATTTTATAGTGTACATAGTGGTGGCTAACTACCATATAACATTTCTACCTTATTTTGTACAGATCTCCCCAGCTATTGGGTGTAAATGTTTACAAAACACATATGCTGCAAATGCATCATTGATGTGTAGAGATATTGAACATGTCATAAATCTTTGCATTGAAGAGTATCTCTGTGTGCAGATGGCAGTTGGTGACTTGTGTTCAGTATGTTCGACACAAGTGTTATGGTTCTGCAGAAAAATATGTGTACAAGACAAAGATTGTATCTAGTACATACTAAGGGCCTGGTTTAGAGCTTGGTGGAGGGGTCACTCTGTCACAAACGTGACAGATACCCCATCTGCCGTACTATGATGTCCATACGCTATAATGAAACTGTAACACAGAGGACGGAATATCCATCACGTTTGTGCCGGAGTAACACTCCCCACCAAGCTCTAAATTGGGCCCTAAGTATTGTAAGTTGCATTGAGTTATTAGACAGAACAATTGTAGCATGATAATTTCTACATCACATTGAAGATTGTGTGACCATGTTCTAAGCTATGTGTATATGCTCATTTAGCTTCAAAAGATGGGCTATCTGTAAAGCTTCCGCCACCGTCTGAAGCTGCAGGTAGTATGATCTTTAGAATCTTCAGACCTTGTTTATTTCACGTGAATAGCGTTGTATACACTGTTCAAAATAGATACTTGTTTAATACTCTCCACTGTTGATAGTGCCTAATTTTCTAATCATATCAAATTCATTTCTCAATGTAGGTTTGGTGACTGTGTGTGGCTTGCCACAGGTAAAAGCTGCCTGTTGTAGGGTATTCATTTTGGAACAGACTTTGAATATCTAGAGGTACTCGGCTTACGCTGAATGGTTGTATATGTATTGAACACCATGTGTAATGAGGATTTCCCATTTATATATGGGTGATTGTTAATATGAACTAGACTTTCCATGAAGTGTATGACGTATGGTAAGTGTTGCACATAACAAATCTATTATACCTAAGGAAGCTGTATTTGTAATGACATTAACAATGCTTCTATTTTTTTAAAATATTTATTTTCAGGCCTCTAATGCCATACTTCTTTGTAGAGTAATGAGTAAAAAAGAATCTTGGATAATGCCATTAGTGAAGTCATCGATGATGGCATCAATTATGCCATTTGAGATGTCATCAGTTATGTCATAAATGGTGTCATAGAACATGTCTTGTGTGATGTAATATGCAAGATCATAAGCAGTGCATAGCGGGGACACAAATAATAGTTTACTCTGCTAATTATAATTAAAGCTCCCGGTTTTCTGTTTAAACTGATTTTTACACATAAATACAGACAGAAATCTATTTTTCCTTTGACTGCATTTATAAAAATGAACAGTAAAATACTGCTGAATCCGATTCAGAGACTTCATGCTTCAACTGACCAAGGTTTGCCTCACCATGCCCCTCTTGCTGAGATCTTTGTCTATGCTGGAAACTCCTTTCTATCTTGCATTGCTCTCAGACACCTAATTTTGGATGGATCCTTGTGTCACAGCATCAGCATGGCAACACTTCTCCAGCCCAGCCCCCATACCTTTTTGCCCTTTATTTGTAGATGCTAACCCTCCTACTTCCTCCTTTCTAGCTGTGCTGAGGCTTGCAACCAACCCCATGATTGGAAAGAGACCTCCCTGTTGCCTGACGTCACTTTGGTCCTCAGGCTTGCCATCTGCCCAGCTGTCAGCTGTTCGTTGCTGGCCCAGCTCTTTTGATTTCAAAATCTCTAGGGCTCAGGTCAGCTTTGTGCCCCCCCCATAGCCAGTCCAAAGATAAGTGATAGGGAGGGTTATCTTGCTTTGTGGACTTTTATGTGACTAGTGCAGAGTGATGGTGGGGGAATGTGCTCTTGCAGTGTCACTGTAAGTGGGAAGGGGAGCAATGTGAATCAGGAGCAAAGGATGGATCACTCTCCCCTTACAGTGACAATACAAAAGACCATTTGCCCACCATTGCCCCACACAATGGAAGCAATAACAATCCGAGTTTCAAGGAGGTGCACTTCTCTACACTGTCTTGAAACTCTAAATTTTTATTGCCTCAATAGTGTGGGGCAATGGTGGGCAAATGGACTTCTGTACAGTGCTTAATTTGTCCTTGTTTCCGGTGCGGAGCACCAACACTTTTTTTTTAGGGCTGGCACTTATTTTCTGTCTCAAGCATTTACTGCGAGCCAAAGACAGATATGGGAAAGACAGAGGAAGAGAAAAATGAAAAAGCATCACAAAGGGAGAAAGTAGAAATCTGCAAGAGAGAGCTGAAGGGGCAGACAGTGCCTTTTAATGGATTGAAGAGGTCTGAGATGGCTTCAGGTTTACTCTGCCTCAGTATTCCATGTTCGCACATTTAATTGCAGCAGCCATGTGTTTAAGAGGAAGACTTTCGGCACCTGCACGCTTTTACTTACAAATTAAACACTGCATTTGTACTGTCACTGTATGCAGAGAGGTGAGCAATCCTCCGCTCCTGGTTTACACTGTGTGAATCAGAAGTGAATAAACGCTCACCTCTCCGCTCACAGTGACAATACAAACCACCATTTTCCCACCATTGCCCACACTATTGAGGCAATAAAAATCAGAGTTTCAAGGTGGTGCAGATAAGTGTGATATAAAAACATTCTAACCAAGAAGCTGCAGGCTGCCATTTTATGGTAATTCTGAGCCATCCTCACCTTCAAGAAAGGTCTTCTGCTATCATGCTGCTCTGTTTAACTTATCTGGCTGAGGTACTTGAGGACTAGGCACACCCAATTCAGTGTAACTGATCTGAACATATTAACTTCTGGAGTGATTGCTAACTGCCCTCTGCTTTATGGGGCCCCTGCTGAAGAGAGGAGCAATGCAATGCACAACCAAATCTGGGGAGGATCCTGCTGTGTGCTGCACTGCAGTGTATGTGTACCTACGATGGCCCAAAGTGTGCTGTAAGCACTGGGAGGATGTGTCATTATAACATGAACGGCTCAGCCAGTGCTAGCTATTCCTTGACAAATGTTTCACATGGTACCTGTAAGTTTTTATCAATTAGTGGCATATGATCATAGATGGACATTATACCTGCATCTGTGATGCATTCAGCATTACACTCAATAAAGAATGTCTAGCCTTTCTGAATTGGGTATTTAGTTATTTGTTGGATGCATGAGGGAGTCTTTTTCTGAGCAGAAGGCTCTGCCATGATTCCAACATCCATGCATGATGTGCTGCTCAGTCCAAGTTTTTACTTTGAATTCTGGGACTTGTACTCCTGTTTAGTCCATAGTAAAACAGGACTACCATTCCCAGGATTCACAAAAATAGATAGCTCGCTTGGAGTGGCACATTACATATGGAGCTACGAAACAATCCATTTAATTACGCAGGTCCACTTGGCCCATGGTGTATGTATGATAGACACATGGCCGCACTGCCATATGAGTTGTAGCACATACAAATACAAGGGGCCTGATTCACAAAGGGCGTCTGCTCTTGTGTTGAAGGCCCCAAAGTTGTGGAGGTGGAGTTCTGCACTGAGGGGAATTCTCAGCAGTGAGAATTCTCATTGTAGAGGTTCCACCCCAAATGCAGAGGCTTTACCATGATTGCTGGGCCTCCACCACAGGTGCAGTGGCCATTTGTGAATCAGGTCTAATATGTTTACAATACCTGAACAGTCATAGGTTTTATATTAAAACTCCTAAATATGCCTCTTACATACTGCATTCAGTTATGTTGAGGTACATCACCTATGCTGTATTGAGATTGTGTAGTAATGTTACTATGGTATCTTACTAAACGTTATGGTATAGCATGGGTAAGCAGTAGATCATGTCCAACGAAGTGTTGAACAGTCCTAACCTCAGCACCTCAATTACTTTGTCTCAGACACAAATATTAAATTCCTTTTGTAATACTCTCCAGGGAGATATCACTCATGTAGTGATATATAATCCTTTAAGGCACTGGAGTCCTTTGAGACATTGTCCACAATAACCACTGATGTCTACAAAATATGCTGCATGGCACATCTTTTAAATCTTGACAACAGCTGTTGTTTACATACCTTATGTATGGCTTGCAGAGTAGTTTCAGGATGTAATTTATGGACAGAGTTTGAAATGCCCACCAATCATCATTGACAACAGACTGAGAAACCACATAAAGGCAGTAACACAGCAGGTTGCTCAGGAGACAAAAGTAACAACTAGCTGACCCTGCACCTTTATATCTTGCCCTCTGATTCCTACAATGGCCCAGCTCCCATGATTCAGAACTAGGTGAGAGTCCAGAGGTATGAGTAAACCATGAGTTACTGCAATGTTGTGCAAGACACAAGAGGCTACTATAATCTTGCACACAAGTTCAGAGGAGTACAGCACTACCCACTGTATGATCAAGACATCTGAATTGTGAATTTAGGAGTCCAAAAGTGCACTCTATGATCGCTCATGTACATATGTGTGTCCTATTGTATCTACGCTGAGGTACAGTGGCTGCAGATCTATAAGGTGTGAGGAGATAAGGGGAGAGTGCATGTACAGCATCACCTGAGGAGTAAAATGATGAGTTAATTGCACATGTCCCTCTTGCATTTGTAAAGCATATAATGAAGAAATGGTGCAGGCAGTGTCTGTTGGGGACATATAAGTGTCAATAGGATTAGTGATTTAAAATTGTTGTCCACATTAATATAGCAATGGTAGATATCAGACTTACTGGAAGACACATGTTGCCAAATTCTCCTGCTGACATCCACAGAGCAAGAGGTGACCTACAGAACGTGTAGCTGTGATGTGTACTGTCTGGGAACAATGTGTGCACTCTATAAAGCAGTCACTGGTATCACACACACCCTGCACATTGATGGAGTGCCAGCGGTGCCTGTTGCAGAAGATATGGGCATTGTGGTGACGTGGCCAAAAAGTCACATGGTTGCAATCAATTGTACCTACCACACATGGGAAGCTGGATAAGAGGTAAAATTCCTAGTAATCCTTTGCCTTTCTGCTAGTGTATGGGGCATACATATGTGGCGATGTGTTTTCCTATTGATGCAGCTCAGTAACTGAAGCAAGGCTGGACTGGCTGGCCTTAAGGATGTCCATGATGTCACCGGACCGTCTGGAAAGACCCCGTAGCAAAGAAATTGAGGGCTGCTAAGAACTTGACATAAGCATGGATGGCATGGGAGCGGTATGACTCAGAGTCAAGATCCTGCTCCCACTCAAAAACCATCCCCAAGATGATATCAGGGGGAAAACGGTTTCTGGACCTGTTGTCTTGGCTACACATCCCAAAGAGGTTGGCCTTTTGTCTAAAGATCCTCTCTGCTCTCCTTCTCCTCCTCCTCAAATCATTCTGTCACATGGCAAGGAGCAAGCCGACAAGCACATTCAGCAACACGTCGAGAGGTCTGTGTTGCAGCTCTGAGTTAATGTATGCAGCCAGGCTGGAATGAGGTGTTGGGCTAGGGACTTTCAGCTGGAGCTGGGTGGGGGATGGTAGGCACTGACACAGGTGCGTCAGATTGAAAATAAATGTACTCCGCCCCCTTGTCCAGAGATTCTGCCCTGAGTGCAAAGACCCCACCCCAAGAGCAAAGATTCCACCCTGGGTGCAGAAACCTTGCCACAGGTGCAGAAAGTCTGATCAAGTGTGAATGTGAATATATTACTCGTAAATTACCTTTCTGAATACCAAAAGTCATCTAAGTTTACCTTTGTGAATCAGGTCCACTGTGTATGGAGGTGCACAGAGTGAGGGGAGTTTGTAAACACCAGTCATGGATGAAAAAAAACAACAGAAGACAAATCTGACATTTCACTTCTGTGTCTTTGGCCACCCTGCAAAAATCAGCTTGTCATAACCCACAGATTGTGAAACACTGGCGTAGAGTGTAGCGTCATACAGTGGAGTTACGTACAGTGGAATAGCATAGAGTGGAGGCGCATAGAAAAGAGGCATGTACAGTGGTGTGCCATTGACTGGAGTGTGATAGAATGGAGTGGCATAGAGTGTCATAGCATGCAGTGGAGTGGTGTACAGTGGAGTAGTTTGGAGTGGAGTGGGCTAAAGTGGAGTGGTGTACAGTGGGTTAGCGTAGAGTGGAGTGACATGTAATAAAATGATGTAGAGGAGTGGAGTACTGTGTACTTGCTTAGATTGGAATGGCATACAGTGGTTTATAGAGAAGTGTGGTCCTTGAAACAAATTGAGCTAGAATGTGGGTGATCGGATTTCAATATAATGTGTCAGGAATATAGATTATGAAGTTTAAATATTATGTTTGGTAATATGTGTAAATAGTTTAAGTAATGTTAAGTTATAAGTTTAATATACCTAGCAGTAACGTCACAACATACTGCAGTACATGCCAGTGAAAAGGTAGTATCTGATGGGGTAATTATTGAATTACAAAATGTAAAAGGCAGCCATGTTGTTGTCAGCTCACTTTCGAAGTGCTCTGAATTTTGCTAAGATCTGGGTTTGAGTCTACAGGTAAGTAGTAGGATTTATAGTTGTTCCCTACCTATTACCACTTTAAGTGATAATAGGTAGAGAAATGTATTTAATTTTCTCTATATTTGGACGGAGTGATATCCCAACCATGGATAGTACTCCATCTAATTTAGATTCTGGTCTATATAGAACTCTTGTTGTCCATGACTCATAGATGCAAAAATATAACATGGTGTCCCAAAAGGAAAGTATCTTGTCAAGGTTCACCAGAACTATTGTGTATCTGTTTCAAAGTGGAGTATGATATTGAGTAAGACGTTTCTGTACCAATTGTAGCAAAGGAACAAACTTTAAAACGAAATACACAAGTGCCCAATTTGCAAAAATATTAGCACGTACATTTAACACGTGTGCAAATCGACTTTTTTTAACATTGCAAACCCACTTAGCTTCTTCAAAGTATAGTTTTCCATTCGTAAACGTCCCTACTCATTCGAAGGCTTTAAGGTGACTAAATCTGCGTAAAGGGGTAGTAGGGGACAGAAGAGGGGGATGTTACAGTTCAGGAATCACGTGAACGTTTGTTAACCCCGACAAACATACACTTTCATAGGTATTCACAAGCTTCCATTTGAACCTCTCACACAATTGAAAAGTTCAGAGAATTATTCCTATCAAGAGCAGGAGGAAACATTTTTCATGGGTGCGAAGGGGAAGGGATCAGCTCATAAAAACAGTGGGGGTTTGCCTAAGAGGTGGTGTTTCTCCATTGAGAGAGCAAAAAAAAAAAGAAAAAAAATGAACCTTCTAATTTGCGGATATATACATATGTATATTTTCCATGCACAAGTTTAACTGTATTGTACTGAATTGTGTTATATCATTTTAATAGTACTTCATACTCCTAACATGGTCTTGAAATGCCCTGGTTTCCATTGGGTTACTGCGCTCTGGTTCAGAGTGCATAGTTGAAAAGTGTTTTGGGTGTTTGTAAAGTTTTTGTATGTTCTCTAAACATCGCTCGTTGTCATTAGTCCGCTTAAGCATGCCGTGTTTTAAAGATTGTGAGAAAAGACACAATCACATAAGTGAATTCTTATCATCCTTAATATAGCCCATATCACACAGTGGGCACAATTGATTGATGCAAGGCGTATACATGCAGGGACTCTTGTGGTGATGGTGAGCAATATGGAGCTAAACAATATCTCGGGGGGTGCGAAGTATAAAAGTTGCACCTACAGATTCAACCTGTGTTTCACCTTGGGTTTCAATAGAATAGTGGACCTAGGAAGATTACACGACAAAGAGTGATGCAGAACAACGAAAGATTTGTAGAGAAAAGGTTGTAATCTGTCAAAAAGTCCTCAACAGAGTCCGTACATGCACTCCCCACTTGGCAGAGAAATATATTTATTTTCTTTTTCTTGTTTTTAAATTCTTGTAGCGCATATGGGCCACATGGTATTAGGGTGCAATAAATGACACATGATATTCATAGAACAGTAGTCAGAAAATAACTTCTCCATAATGAGGATCAACAGAATAGTAAGCAAGATACTTGAGGGTGGATCTACCGAAAAATGATCTTGCAGTGGGTTAATTTAGAAATTTTCGAAAAGGTGTATTTTAAAATGCTTTTATAAGTCATGAATGAGGTTTGTTTTCTTTATTCTGGGAACATAGCTTCCACTGTTTCCACTGTTCCAGTGGAAAATGTTTCAGTATATTTGAATTTCTGAACTTCGAGAAATAGGGTGTACCACTTCTCCAATCAGTAGAGCCATGGGCATCAGATTGTCCAGGGATTCGAAAGTCTTGCACGGCTAGGCAGTAGGATTTGAACTGAATTAAAACCATGATTGGGAACCAGAGGAGGTCGCAAAATATGGGAGTGAGTTAATGATAATCCATGCCTCTGCATGCAGCAAACAATAAAAGTGTTTGAAGGAATGCTCTATTTCATCTCAGCTACTCTCGATCCCCATGGCTGCATTCCAGACCAGCCATGTGCCCATCCGTTTTGGTCCTGATCCAAAACGAAGAGTCCATGCTGAACTGCAAGGCCATGGCCCTCCAGACAGGAACCGAAATACCTGACCAGTTTCGGCATACTTAGGCCTCACCACGGAGATGTGGCTTTAGTCCTATGTTACAGTGAGTCTAATCTGGCTCTGAACAGTAAGAGTTCTTTCTGTATGCTGCTTTCAGGTGTTCATGCGGAATGGAGTGTCAGGTTTTCAGGGTGAGAGAAAAGTTTGCTGTTCTAACCATCAAGTGTGAATCCCCGTGATTTTATGGAAGGAGTAAGTGAGGGGTAACTGATGGCAATGTCATTACGGAAAACAAAATGTGCTTTTGTTATGGACTAACATTTTACTCATTACTACAGATGTGGTATTGCTGTCTATGTAACATCTGTTTATGGTAGTGCACAGACATTCTCTTGAACTTATATCACATGTCCCAGACTGATCTTGCTTGGTTTGCGAATAACAAAGCTATACAATAGTACAGACCCATACTAAGGACTTCATATTTTGCATGCTAAAATATCATGATGTTTCCAATGATGATCTGTATATAGATATGGGACTGCATAGACAACCTTCACAATCAAAGTGAGATTTCATCAGAACGCCTTAAGGCAATACTGCTCTCTGCATGTGTTAGACGTGTGTTTCACTGAAGATGCACTAATTGAATGTGTTCCTTTGACAGCAAGACCGACACTGTTGCTTTTTTATGATTTTTGCATGGTATTATTCCCCCTCTGTCAAACAACGAAGCACTTAATGTCATTGTGCAGAAAGACAACACCACACACCATACGAGCTTTATCACATTCTGATACATTTGCCTGTCAGGCACAGGAAACCACTGTCACTCAATGTCAAAGCAATAACAACAAACCAATTATCTAAAACAAAAGGCAAAAGGAACAGATTAAAGACAAAGCCAATGCTCCGTGGTAGAATCCATCTAGTAGGAGCAGATTGTGCTTAAAATGACTTGCTAAGAAATCCTGCTTTCTTTCTTTGATAATTAGACAATTTAAGAGAATTCTTCTGATATTAATTATATCTTCACCTTGTTCCGTGTCTGTTGATAATTCTGGCACCTGTTAGTAACGAAATTAGGCAATTATAGTACGGAATATCGTTATCATTGATGGATTTTTATTTCGCAACAGTTCCAGGGTTTTCTGCTCAAAGTAATTTACTGATTTATTGTATGTTCAGTGTGTGTTGAGGCTTAGCGATATTTAGGCAAATTGATTGTTTTCTGTAATACTTGAATTAACTATCACTGTGCATAATGATGTGAAATGTACATGTAGTAGTTCAGGTTTGGCCGTTGAGTTTTAAATTAGCAGGTAAAATATCAAAGTACAGGAAACTAGTTTCTGGACTAATTAATCATAATGAACAGCTTCAGTTCCAGTCCAACAGTAAATATTGAGTCGGGTGTAAATGATAATAGTTCTCGGTTTTGGATTCTTAATAGGGCACACATTCAGATTGTACATGGGCCCAATACTAACTGTAGAAATGTGTGGCAGAAAAGGTAATAAATGAGATTAATATGCAATTTTCCAGCCCAGATACTTCAAACTATTTGCCAGGCATTGCTCCTCCGTATGGGCAGAGGAGCGTCATCCCCCTTTAAGTCCCCCCCACCCGCCAGCAGCAAACGCTACAAATCCTTTTTCATGGAAAGGATAATGAACCATGTTTATTATCCTTTTTATATAAAAGGGGTGAGGCATTGGGGGCGACATGCTGAGGGGAGTGCATTTTGCACTCCACTCAGAATGCATGTGTGTTTGGCTGGCCGTCTTGGCTGGGCTGAAGAGAGCCTGCACAGGTCCAGCCACACGAAACACTCCTGCTGTTTGCTATTTCTCATTTCCAGTCTTGAAAATATCGAAATGGCCAGTATGATCATCCGGGTAATACTGTGAACCTGCAGTAATGGTGTTTCGTCTGGACTTTTACACTACACAATATTCCTCACCATCTCAGAACGAGGTGTTAAATAAGAATATATTTTTTTGCAGCCTAGAGTAGATTACCTGATATCAACAATACTTTGTGCAATGGAATTTCAGTTCAAATAGTCAACAGAATATGCAATTCCACAGCTCCTTTTTTTACAAATGTGACAGCATTAAAATAATTTAACCCATGCATGTCATGTTTTGTGGTCCAGCCATGTTATCTTATGGAATTATATCTAGGAACTTGTTGGTGTCTCATGATAGAGGGCTTCAAGTGCATCTTGGGTGAAGCCTTTCCTATCCCTTGTTCATGTTCTACACAACTTTGTTTTCATATCTTTGAAGATTTAACAACTATTTTCTTCTACCAGTACTAAATAACCTAACTATCAACCTGTCTTTAACGACACATATTCACTGGAGACAAAATGGTCATGTTTAAACCCCGGGGCTCATGTTTAACAGGCTTCCAGTCTTTCTCTCTGCAAACTATCTACTAAATCTTCCCCAGAATGTTTAAATTGAGGCCTACACTGTCTGTCAGCTCTGTCTCAGAGATGTCACCAGACTGGTGAACCACACATGAATTTAGCCCAAATGCTATTCTGCAATGCCAAACAGCAATCTCCTATGGGGTGTGTTTCTGTTCACGTACACACAATGCTTCCAAAACCGAGATAATCAATCTACTTGCCAACATTTGTGGCATTACTTATTGTAATGCCCCTAAACACTTTTTGCCTAACACTCTCCCCTCTTCTCTTCCAATCAAAGTGTTCAACATATTATTCACAACCGGCAAGAATTGCGGAAGGTCCATCTCTGCCAATTAGATCTAAGTGAGGAGCAAGGAAGCACTTTACATAAGAATGTGGGGAGATTTGGAAGCAGATCTAAATCATACACCTCAAATTGGTGTTGACGGGCATTTTGATGCACATGGGAATTAAGTGATTTTGACTAAAATGTACATATTCTGGGGAGGTGCTAAAGATATAGGTGGTATATATATAGGGACCGCCGTGCGGAATACCGCCAGTAGTGGCGGTTTGCCGCTTGGCGTATTATGACCGTTGGCTGCCCTCAGTCATTTTTCCGACGGAGAGCCGCCAACAGCCATACTTGCGGGCGGCGGGGAAGTGGAGGTTGCTCCACCTCCACGCCAACAGAACACCGCCCAGCTAATCACGTCCTGTGATTCTGCGCGGCGGTGTTCTGTTGGCGGTGTGGTGTCGGCGGAGCAGCCCCCATGGCTCCCGTCCCCTCCCAGCTGATCGATGGAACAGGTAAGTCGATCGTCCATTAGGGGAGGGGGGTGGGGGGTGTTGTGTGTTGTGTGGGTGCATGGGGGTGTGCGCCTGTGTATGTAGAGGGGGTGTGAGTGCGTGTATGCTTGCGGGGGTGTTGCGTGTTTTGGGAATGAGTGCGTGTATGTCTGTAGGTATGTCTGTGTGGATGTGTGCGTGAATGTGGGTGTACGTGTCTGACTGTGTGTGTGGATGTTGGCATGTATGTCGGTGTGCGTGCGTGTATGTGTGTTGGTGGTGCCTGCGTGCGTGTCGGGTGTGTATGTATAAGGTAATGTTGGGGGTCGGGGTGGGGAGGGGGGCCCTGCCACCTTTGGGGGGTGGCAGAGGTGGTGGGGGGTGTAGGGGAGGGAGTCGAGGTGGGGGGGTGGGGTGGGGGAGACCCCTATCAGTGCCAGGGAAGGATTTCCCTGGCACTGATAGTGCTTACCACCATGGATTTCATGGCTGTTCCTACCGCTGGAAATCCACGGCGGTAAGCCGGGTCACAATACCGGCGGCGGTATTGTTACGGCCGCCAGGCTGGAGACCGAGGTCTCCAGCGCAGCGGGCGGAACGGAGAAGCGGCAGATGACCATGGCGGTAACCGCCATGGTCATAATACTCAAAAAAAGACCTCCAGCCTGTTGGCGGTCTTACCGCCGCTTTAACACCATCCGCCAGGGTTGTAATGACCCCCATAATTCGAAAACCTTTTTCCAATTTTGCAAATTCAATGACTTGGATATTGAACACACAGCCTGAACCGCAGCTCCAGTATCTATTGCTGATTATGTACAACATTCCCTCTATTTCACCTTCAACAAAGTCAAGGTCTTAAGATTATTTTTGAAACGACCAGCACAGCTTATATTATTAGTTTTTTGGTTGATCTACTCATGTGTGTATTCTCACATTTAGACAATGGTATTAATTACTCACAGTAAACCTTTCTCAAACTCCCATGAAAGACACCGGCGTACAAGTAAAAATCCTTCAGTGGGTCAATATTTGCTAAAGGCTCTAAAAATGTGCTGACACTGGTCTTCAAGATTCTTCCTAACTTCCCAAGGTATCTCACAAATATATTCTCCTACTGCCCCCAAGAGAAATTTGTGATGTGACAAATGTAACCTCCTTACTGCCCTCCAAAGTTCTAGCTTCCTTGTTATCCTGCATTGAAAGTCACTCTCAAAACCGTGACTCTCACCTCCTTTTTCCTGTTTAAGACTTCTCTAAAAACATAATTACCTCATTGTGAGCACCACAGTGACAATTGACTAGTAGTCCACTACCATAGATAGACGTTATGTAATGTTAACTGGCAAGGCAATACAATGTATAATATGCAATCTTCTATGTATGTACTTGTATTTCCACAGTCATCATTACTTCCATCCTCTCTAATATTTTCTAACCAACCTGGTCATGTGGTTGTTGTCATTTGTGAATTGAGTTTTGCAAGCTTAGTTAATTTGGAGCTCCACAGCAAAACCCATGTGGCAGGTTGGGGCTAATGTTCATGCCCCACTGAACTTGTATAACTATCCCTCTCCAGTGCTGCATACACCCTCAGTCACTGGACAGTTGTCAGCATGTTTCACACCTCAGAATATTAAATAGTGCTTGTGCATTTCTTATTGCACGTGAGGACCAAACAAGACCGGTCTTCAGAGTTAGGCCCAGATTTATACTTTTTGCCACGAAACTGCACAAATACAGTTTTGCGGCCCAAAGTATGGCTCAGGATTGCACCATTCCACAGCGCCAGCCGGGTGCCATATTAAAGGAATGGTCCAAGCTGGTGCTAAACTTGGGTTAGCGTCTTAAAAAAGATGCTAGCCAGGTGGGGGTGGAGGTAGGGAAGGAGGGAGTTGTGTGTCTACAAATGACGCTAGACAGGTGAGAGGGAAAAAATTGCCTCTAACCAGACTAGCACCATTTCCTGGTGTACAACCACCCAAAAAATGACTCCTGTCTTAGGTAAGACAGGAGTCATGCCCACCACTCCATCGGCCAGCACAGGGGACAAGTGTCCCCTGAGCATGGCCATTGCACCCCGAGCCATGCAGTGGCCCCCAAGTTACAGTCCCCGATGGCACTTAAAAAGAAAAGTAAAAATATACTTACCTATACTGACCCTATTCACCTGGAATGGGGTTTCCATCCTCTGGTGTGGGTGGGGTGTCCTGTGGCTTGGGGAAGGCACCTGTGGACCTGTTCCATGGTGTTTAACCATGGAAATGGGTCCACGGGTCCTCTAATGCCTGGTCTGACCCAGGCATTAAATAATGGTGCAAAGCAAGCTTTGCATCATTATTTAGCCCCTCCTCCCACCCATGAGTCACTTTAGCATGCAGTGATAAATATGGGGCTGTGGGGATAGCACCATTTTTTAGATGGGAACACCTACCTTGCATGTCATTGACACAAGGTAGGTGGACACATCCAAAAAATGGTGCAAACTCCTATATTTTGACGCTAGACGTGTCTAACATCAAAATATAAATATGGAGTAAGTTTTGCACTGAATTTGCGATAAAAAATTATGCAAATTCAGCAGAAACAGAGTATAAATATGCCCATTAGTGTTTCTGCCTATCCAGTATTGTACCTTCTGATTTAAAAAGAAATTCTTAGGAAATTGCAGTCTGTTGTCTAGAATCAGGAGGCTATGTCCAACTAGGCACTGTCATTGCCAGATAGGGGCAATTCAGAGGTTTGCAGAAGACAAATTCTAGAGAAACAATTCTCTCATTAAGTAAATGCAATACCCTATTTCAAGGTGCAGCAATCTTTTTCTGAGAGTTTCTAGCAGTTCCTCTTGGAATTAAATAAGACAGCAGAAGTGGATGTGTTTTGTTATAAAAGTTTAAGTATATTAGTGTGGCAAGTATTACTACAGAAGGATTTTTTTTACAAACTCTTACATGCCTTTGAGAATCTGCCCCAAAACCTTCAACTCCCTGTAAGTGATAGCGCATTTCTAATTGTACCAATTCTATAATAATATTCCATTAATATTTAGATTTTAATCCCATCTTATATGTTTTGGAAATAGTTCATAAAGGCATTGAAGGACATGTATAAACATAGTACAGAAGTGCGTAGTACATATACTCCAAAACCCTTTTGTAGATAAAATTCATTTTTATTTCTGCAACAAGATATATTTATTCTCATTTTTAGAAAGGCAGTAAATAAAGTTTTTTCATGATTTCCCTTGGCTTCTGATTCTTCATGACTGGTTCCATGGAACTCAATGTCCTGGTTGCTTCTGGAGGGTCCCTGTATATCAGAAATACGTTCTGATTCTCATATATTTATTAATACTTTCAATATCCTTCAGACTTCATACCTAATCCGTAGATGCCCCTCTTAGACCATTCACCCTCTTACACAACATATACTGTCTACATCAAAATGACAATGACTTTGTCTTCAAGCATGTGCAAAATCACATATATTTTTTGTGAAGTGTAATGAAGAGTACCTAAAATGTTGTAAAATTAAACAAATGTCACAAATCGTGATTTCTTTGTATTCTGTGTAAAATTTTCTGAATTGGGCATGTTTCGTATAAAAGAAGTAAAATGAGAGACCAGCAGTAGACTACGTCAAGCAGAAAATATCTACACACATGGCATTTCTATTCAAACAAGACTCTTGTAATCAAAGACTGGATTTTCCACATTTTATAAGTATCATCTAAAGTTTGCACAGGCCTACTTGTCCAGTAGCCTGATGACTTTTGTGATATCATCTCACACCATATAGTTTAAGTAACTATCTCAACACTCTCCTTATGGCAGGAAGGATGTTTCCTGGATTTTCTAACGATTCAGAGTGTAATACATTAACAGTGATCAAGAGAATCAGTGCAGCATTCAGTTCACATATTGATTAGAATACCTACACATGGCTTGCTAGATCTTCTACAATTTAATTCCTCTATTATACAAAATGCCTTCAAGATGGGAAAGCTAGATGGTCACTGGAAGATGTATTTACAAATAGTAGTTATAGTTATCTACAGCATTGAGGTAGCCATGTGGACTCCTATGTACCTAACTGCGACTTCCTAGTTCTATCCTAGAATCCACCTAAAATCTCACACATTGTTATGATGGATTTATACTATTTTATGCTTTTCATTCGATTTATACTATTCTTCAAATTCCTATTTTGTAAAATCTGTACCTCGCTCAATATTTTCAGTGCTGATGTTACTGTCTGTTACTATGGCAAGCTTTTACTCATTGTCGTGCACTGTTTATCTCACTTTTGTGCATGATTGGCCATTAGGACTTCATCATACATCTTCACCACACTCCTTCATATATCATTCATGTCTACTTTCTAAGAAAGGCACAGGGATGCCCATATAAATGTCTTTGATTTCTATATTTTTCAAGGGGCTTAACCCAAACTGCAAGGTGAAAGGACTGTCAACTCTCTGCTACTGCCAATCATCTGTCTCTTTCATCCAACACAGATAGGGTTTTCCTGTAATTAGATATATTTTGGCTCATCCAGGATTTTCTCACCTTTATAAGGTACTATGAAAAGAGTGGGAGATTGTGTTTTGGTTTCCTAACCTTGTATTTGAACAATGCTGTTTATTTGTTTATTCAATTATTTACTTATTTCACATTTGGAGTGTAAAAGTATTCTTCCTTTCGACTGCTGAGAAAAAACAAAAAACATCTGACTTGGTAAGGCATGCATAGAGTTAATTAATTACTGTCTCACACTGAAGGGGATGACTCAGAAAAGACTGCATTCGAGATTGGTTAGAGAGAAGTCCAGTGTTCCGATGTCTATCTTTGAGGTTGCTTTATACTCTTGAATCTATTGCTTGATCTTGACAGTTAGTGGCATATCTATTACCCTATCACACTGCACAACACACAGCACCTTGTTGTGCTGCGCTGCTTGATAGAGAAATGGCAGGAATGTGCTGTACTTAACATTGTATGGCACATTCCTGGTTTTTCCCAGTGCTAGCACATAAAATGCTGCCCATCACCAATGCATGCACCCTTGCACCTTGGTGCGCAGTGGTGGGATGCAGTACTTGTGTTTGATATCACCATACAACATTTAAGTGAAGCAAGTTAAAAATCCTCCAAATTAATTTAGAGCAAAATTATTTTAGTTTTTTCAGATTTGGACTAATTATTTTTTAATTACTTCAGTTCTAAATTGTTCTGTTCAATTGGTACAATTTTGCTTTGTTGTGTGACCCAAAAACTAGGGATACAATTGAGTTTGATCTGGCTAGCCTACCCACACTCACTGCAGCTGAGCTTAGGGTGTTGTGCAGAAAGAGGAGATTACCTGCTGATAACAACCTTCGTAAAGCTGAGATGGTTAGGTCCCTTGAATCCTAGCAGTGCTAGTGGAAACAGAGAAAGCCTCAGAGATAGAAGTGGAGGTGGAAAATGGCATCTCCAACCTCCAGGAGGAGAATGATGATCACCTTTCCCTCACTTCAGAGCTCAGGGTCTAGTCCCATGTCAGTGGTAGAGGAGCGTCTATAGTATCCAGCCAAGAAGAAACAACACTGGTCCTCAGGGAGACAGACCTTGAGGCCCAGTTAGCCTACATAGATTTAGAGGCAGAGAAGTTGGTCCTGGAGAAGAAGAAGTGGGAAAGAGGAGAACAGAGAAATGGTAGCCGCGGAGTAGAGTCTGAGGTGTCCATAGGTTGTGGGTTTTGCCTCAGACTGTACAAGGGGATTGTTCCTAACTAGTAGGAGGGTGTTGACATAGACAAGTGACTGACATCTTTTGAGAGACCTCTCAGGATAGGAAGGGTTAGTTCTCAGCATCGGGGTTCATTTCTGTAGGAATTGATCTCAGTGTCTGGGAAGGATAGGCTCCTGACTCTAGAGGAGGATGAGACAGAGTCCTATCCCAATTTGAAGAGATGTCTCATCAAGAAGTTTGATCTCACCCAGAGCAGTGTAGGACGAAATTTGGGGGTACCCAGAAGGTCATACCCAGTCTTGGGTTGATTTTGTAGATACCTCAGTTAAGGCACTAGAGGGCTGGATACAGGGTTACAACGTAAGTACTTATGAGAGGGCTGATGATCAAGAAGGAGCACATCTAGACTGATTGTATGTCAGAGATGCTGCACCAGTATCTAGTGGACTCTAAACTGTCTAGTCCCAGTAATCTGGGAGAATCAGCTGATGAGTGGGTGAGTACAAGAGTAATTGCGAAGCCCCGGGGGAGGAAATCTAAGAAGAGGGGTGCAGGTCCACAAAAAAAGGAGGGAGGTGGCAAGCTCACCACAGCAACTCCTTCAGTACCACAAAACTCTAAAAAGGAAGAGAGCAGATCCCACTCCTACTCTGACAAGCAGAGGCAGGGACACCCAGGGTTAAAAAATCTTGGATAACAGGGCCTGCTTTGACTGCCATCAGACAGGACACTATAGAGGTGATGCAGTCTGTCCCAGGAAGGTGGCTAGCACAAGGCTGTTCAGTGTAGCCATAGAGGAGGACTCCTCAGATGAAGCTCTCAAAGCATTGTGTAGGAGACAGGTTCAGATGGTAAGCTTGTGATCCCTTAGGGTGGGAGTAGGCACTCTCACTCCATTCAGGTGAATTGGATCCCTACCACTGGCCTGAGGGACACGTGTGCCAGTCACTCCGTAGTGAGTGACAAGCTAGTGACACCAGACAAGTATGTGCTAGGAGAAACCAGGAAGGTAAGGGTAACACCAGGTGAGATCACAACCAAGCCTGTAGCTGTAGTTTCCCTAGAGAGAGAGGGCATTCTTGACTGGTATAAGGTTATGGTCAGTGCTTTCCTCCACTTAGAATGTATCCAGAGCAATGACCTCCCAGAGGCTGGTCTGATTCCAGATAGGGTGGTCACCCAGGGCGCCCCCCCAACCAAAGACCCTGGAAAGCCAATCCCTACAGTTAGGAGACAGGGGACCCCAAGTGAGGGAAAAAGAAGAGGAAAGGTAGACCACTCCCATAGAGAGGTCCACTAGCCAAGGGTCTTCTGACCCAAGAAGGGGGACACCCAGAGTTGGCCCTGGTAAGGCATCACTTGACCCCAAGGAAGTCCTTAGTAGTCAGGCAGCTGTTCAGCTTCAGGGTGTCACCCCTGCACTGAAAGAAGGGAGAGTGGAGGAAGATTGTCCACCACAGGATACAGTATCCCCCCACTCTAAGCAGCAAAAGAGATACCAGGACCCAGAGTTGCTCCTAACACAACTCACCCATATGCCAGTAGAGAGCCTAGGGTGTGGTTCTGGATTTTGACAGCTGTCAGTAGCCTCTGCTGGCTGCTGGCCTTCATGGTAGCACTATACTTGGCATGGGAGACAGACCCCATACACTAAAGCAAAGTTGACCCTCTGACCATGATGGTCATGGTGGGGTTACTCAAGTGCTGGGTAACCTCTGTGTGTGAGCCATGTGTTGCCCAAGCAAAGTTAGGGATAGAGGAGGTGGCACCTCACCACTCAAACTAGAAGAGGGAGAGGAGAAAGACATCCCTAGAGTGAGTGTTCATGTTAAAATGGGTCCAGTTGTTCTTAGTATGGGACAACTGCCTAGATGGAGTGACCCTGACAGGAGGATGTAAGACAGAGTAGGGACTGCAATAGTACAGTCAGTTTTCATCACTGTCTTCCTCGCCTGACAAGCCAGGAAAACTCTACCAGGGTTGGGCTGAGTCTCCTGGATGTGTTTGCTAAGGTGGGAGGGGGCTCTGTGAGAAAAATAGGCTGATTGCAGAAGCCCGCTCACCACCCCCCATTTCTAGCAGATACTGTGGCATCCGTGGGCAATGTTAACTAGTCCCACGGCCAGTGTGCTGTTTAAAATGACATATGCAAATTAGGCCTAATCATAATTGGCTCTGTCAACCTACCTATGAGTCCTTAGTATATGGGAGGGCATGTAGATTTAGGGACCCCAGTATAGTTAGTGCACCAATAGGTCCACTGATGGGGTGTCTGTGTCATTTTAAAGGCAGGCCTGCCTTGCTGGATGCTTTTAAGTTAAAGTTCACCCAAAATCGTTTTTGGAATTAAAAGCACTTCCAAAGTTCTAAACAATCTTACTTTTTTATAAATGTCTCACCTAAGGTCTGCTCTAAGTGCCCCAAGAGTTGGGTGCAGTGTAAATATAATCAAGGACTTTATAAAAGATGTTTTTTAAGGATTTTCTGCAGAGCACAGTGTAACAACTGTGCATGAGCTAATGTTTGAATTTTCCTGATTTTCATTCCCCTTCATACGATCCATTTTCCTGATATTATCAAGTGCCATTTTTATCCTACATTCTTTCTACCAAAGTATTAAGACCATCATAAACAAGAGTTTGGCAAAATTACACAGGTTTTTTTGTTGTTGTTGTCAAAGGTATCTTTAATTTATATGGGACAGCAGAACAGACGGGAAACAAAACATGTTAAAATCAATACTTTACAGCACAACAACACAACTGCATGGGGTCATTTCATAGTTTTGTCATGGCAGCTAATCTAGCTCTGAAAAGAGTAGCAGACTGGCCAGTCTGATCACTTGGACCATAGGAGGCAGAGGCACACCTTAGATGCACCAACTGGTTTCATGTTTCATCTACTGGTGCACAGTTTTAAGAGCCAGATTATACCATACCTGACAAGCAGAACTGTGAAAAATGGGTGGTAACAAAATATTTTTGTACACTATTGTGTAGGGGTGAACTAGTCCGAAATTATATTTTTTACCCCCATCCATCCAAATAAATCAAACATCCTGTACTACCTTAAATCAAACTCCTTGAAAGAGTAGGGTTCAAATATTGAAATACTGGCACATACCTCTGTCCTGTACTTGTGAGGGAAAAACTGCCCATTTCATTTTTACCCATTGTAGATACTTAGCTCTATAAGCTAACATTGGAATATTTCATATACACATAAATATTACAAGGAAAGAGCTATATGTGTCATTCAAGAACTCAAAATATTTGTGATGATAAATCCAACAGCTTGCCACTGTTGAAGTTATTATAACTAATACAGAAAATAAGTGATAGGGCTTTCTTTTCTGTAAGCCAAACTCCTGGTTGCCTCTCCTGAATGGCCAGCCTGTACCCACCAGATAGATGGCATGCTTAAGAATAGAATTTGCAGATGGTCTGGAGGGGGAGTGTTAATGGAAATGAGTCACACCAGTAGGTTTGTTTAGCCAGGTCTTACTCTGGTGAGAGTAATTCTCCATTTTGGATTTTAGACGTGCAGTGCTTCGTGGACAAGAATATGCAATACTTTGGAGG
This sequence comes from Pleurodeles waltl, assembly GCF_031143425.1. Classification (NCBI taxonomy): domain Eukaryota; kingdom Metazoa; phylum Chordata; class Amphibia; order Caudata; family Salamandridae; genus Pleurodeles; species Pleurodeles waltl. Next base: position 824,645,155 of record NC_090446.1, read on the forward strand.
AAGCTGTCATGCTTTGGGTGGCACCCTGCATTTCAATGGGCAGGAATGACCCCCTGCATGTCTCCATAGACCACTGAATAAATACGTGAGAGCTGCATAGCAATTCGGATCTGCTGCCTGAAATCACAAAGAAAAGAAGGACTGCCCTGCTTGAACCCTGGTCTGCAACCCACAGGACTGCACTCTGAAGGACTGCTCCTGTTGCACACTGGAACAGCAGCCCTTAGGACTTTGCCTTGCTTCTAAAAATGACTCTACAGTGATTCCCTGAAAGCAACAGGTTAACAGAGCTTGCCTGCACTAACTATCACAAAAGTCTCCAGCCTGGAGTGTGCTCAGTGGATTTTTAAGGATTTGGCCAGGTGCATTGTAGGAATTGAAGTCCGAAAACTTTCAAGGACCATTTCAGAGCTTCAAGACCCTTGCATTTGTGTTTTGGTCACTTTAAACCCTCAAGGCAGAAGTTGGAAAAGTTTGGAGCAACTTTTGGAAAAGCTCCATAAGTGGACCTACCCGACGTCAACAGCCAGGCCGCTACCTTCAATCGTAAGCCGGCCTGAATTTTAGGTTTTTCCCGCTGGAAGCTCCAGAGCTTCAGACTTCCTGGATTTCACTAGAGCCTTGCAGAAAAGCAATCCAATGATGTTGCATCAAAATCGGCTTGCTGGAGGGGACTTCACGACTTCACAAGAAAATCAACCAGATAAACAACTAAGTCTGAAGGTAATATTTTGACCAAGGCCTCCCGCTCAGTGTAGCCGAGCAGGGCTCCAGCGTGGTCGGCCTCAAATTGTGACTTGAACCCGGTCTAGTGTGACCAGATGTCCCCGGCTGCCGCTTTTGATTTTTTAAGCACTAAAAAGCAAATAATATTTTTTTATTTCAGATTTCCATATGTTGGATTTTCTTTATTTTGTTGTCATTTTAAACCTAAAAATATTTCCTATTTTTATAAAATGGTGTGGGAATTGTATTGTTTGTACTTATTTACGGTATTGGTGTATTTAAATGCTTTATTTATCTGTCTCCTAATTTAAACCTGCTTCCTCATTGCCAAGCTGCCAGAGGTTGATCTGGGAGCTTAGGTTTTGAGACCTTGACTGGACTTTAAAGTGGCTGGTGGACTTATTGCTAGTGATAAGTCTGTACTTATTCCTACTAATAACCCAGCCACCAACAATGATAATTAAGAAGCCCAAAGATGGCCATGAGCACACTGATATCCCCGACTACTCTTAAGATTTGAGAGAAAAACACAATAGTCCCAGAAGTCTCATCAGTCTCAGTGATTGCATGTTTCTGGCCATAGGAATGGTGGGTGTCTCCATCAACTTTAGATTTATTTGACCACCATACAAGCAGATCTTTTGTCTCCACCTACTGTTTATAGACATGTGTCTTGCCACATCAGATCACTTTGAGATGTGTTGGTTCCTGAAGAAAGACCATAACCCCCAGTTGTCTCCTAGGTGTAGTAAGATTCCTGAACTTCAAACAATGGTCAACTGTAGTGTGAAAGAAGTCAGACCAAACAAAACAGAGTCCAGGTTAAACCAGTGAAGAAGGATTACCTCTAGAATAAATCTCCTGCCAACAAATCTCCCTATGTCTCCAACTTCACAATTCCCTTTGAACCCCCTTAATCCAAAGATTTTTGCGGCACTGTCTATTCTCTAGATCCTTGATCTTTTCTTGCACGATCAACAGGTCAATTTCATACATATACATCCACTTTGCTATAACAGTCAAAGTAAAATGGGTCTCTGCTGTGCTCTGCTCCAACTCTTTAACTCAGTTCACAATTTGACGAATATTGGGGAGATTTGATGAACAGCCTGTTGCATTTTGAGATTGTCATCTCTAATTGCTGCATATTGATTCTGAACTCTAGATTATGTACTTGTATTAGTTGAAAAAAAATCCTTGAGTGATGGCTTGTTATCTACCTGAGTTGTGCTAGGGAGAGAAGCAAAAGCTGAAAGTAGAAACTTCTACAGAGTTGTCAACTGATCAACAGTCATCTCCTTCTCGATAATCATGAACTGATCATTATACTCCCCACCCGCTTCCAGCAAGTGTAGACATAATTGGCAACGGATAGCCTGTCCCTTTGTCCAAGATGGCTCACTCAGCTGACCCAGAGGGGAAGAACAAACTACCGATCCTAGATCTAATGTCTGCACCGGTGCAATTTTTCAAGACAGTCAAAGACTTTTCAAGCACCAAGAATCTAGTCCCCTAACACTTCTTAACGTGTATCTTCTTAATCTCCTATTAAGTGGGGTGCTGACTAATTCACTGATATAGGCTGCCCAGAGCATCTATAGCAGGTGGGGTGGAAATCAATCCAGCATGATTTTTAAGGAGACCTCCCAACACCCATACTTGGTAAATCAATCCTGACTGCCCCACTTCCCAAGTCACATCTGGTCATTACATAAGGCTCTGTACAAGGCTTCAGCCCCATACTCTGGATAATATTTGGTGCAGTGGTCCTCTAAGAATTGTAATCTGAGAGGACTCTCCATCACCAATAAACCAGAAGGAACCCCTCCTGGGGCTTCCAAAATATCATTTTGAGCAGCAAAGGCCGATCACTCCTCAGTTGTTGGCTGGGTATTCAGACCCTGGTGAAAAGGCACTGCAGCATCATCTAGGCATGACCTCCTGACATGAGGAGCCCAGGAAGTGTTAACCATATGGGTGATATTCTCACACTACTCCAGGTGATCTTGACCAAGCTTGCAACCACCATTTATTTGTGCCACCTTTGCAGGGCTGTTTATTATATTTCCCCTAGCAGTATCAGAATCTAGCAGCTTATATGCAGATGGGGAGGTGAGAACACTTTCAGGAAAAGAGTTAATAGAATGTACCAAATCAAAGGACTCTGAATAATGACTTGCAACAAGGTCCATCACAGACTCATCTTGCTCAGGTGTCTTATTTCTCAGAGAAGTTCAATGGAATCTCGGGAGATTCCATGATACCTGATTGCTAACTTGCTTCCTGGTCTGCAGGAAGACAAAATATGGCTCTTCCCTATTCATTGGTCGGCCTCTTGGAAGAGCCAGAGAAAGGGTTGGATGCTGCTACAAATTCCAAAACCGACTGCACCTTAGTGAAGCCTGTTTGTACCAACCTTGGAGTCGCCCCCTTCAATGACATACACACTGGTACTTCCATCTGCTTCCTTGCTCCACACAGAGGTTGACCCCAGACCTCAAGGCAATTTTATCACATTCTTCAGAGCCAACCACCTCTGCTGATCTTGTCATCCTTCCTGTGATCCCTTTGCTGTTCCTCTTGGACTCATCCTGAGAGACAGACTCTTGGGAGGGTGGCATATAACCCACATACCATCGCCATTTTGTAGTGTACACCATTCGCCCGGGTTCGATAAGATCAGCACATGGAGTGCCAACACATAAATAATGTGGATGGGGGGTATGCCCATTTAGAGATGGTGATGGTTTTGTGATATATTAATGGTGCCCCTGTTGTGGTTTTCTAATGGAACTCCAGATTGACAGCTATAGCTGTCCAGGCCAAATTTAAAGGAGACAATGTGATCAGCTCAGCAGTAAGCCGCAATCTCTCCTCACCAGGCCTCTGTTTTCATACAAACGAACACTAAATCACTAGTTATAAATGCTAATGTAATAATGTTTCATTGAGTGATCAGGGAAATGACTGACTTTCATTCCATAAATACTTTGACATCTATCACATTTCCTTTACACAGAGCTCCAAATGCCAACTGTGGGTTAACAATTTTTTATATCCCACTAAACATTTACAAAATAAAGCTTATTTACAAATTGACTGAGAGACATGGGTCAGTAGTGCAATTATCTGATTCATACCAGCCAATAGAAATGCAGAGAATCCATCTTTAATTGGACAGTGGAGATATAGACAGCTGTTACAGCACACTTGACATATTTAATGGGCTAAATGTTAACCCATGCTGAAAGATTGCACTAGGCTATTCAACCAAAAATTGAAAAACATAAAGTGGTGCAGCACATAAGTAAAATCATGGAGTTGGAGCAGAATTACTGACAAGTTATTTTAGTGCTTTGCATGACCCTTCATCAGTGTCAGAATAGCAATTTCAGGAGTGATCATAGAAAGAAAATGAAGTACAGGAGAAATGTCATAACAGAGTATACATTGAAGAGTCATTACTTAAGAAAAAGGAATTTGAACCTACTGGTAGCCACATTACGTGGGACTGACTTATCAAAAATGAACATCTGAGCATACATTTCCTCTGCTCAATATTTGCTTATGTCCCATATAGAGCACCTAGAAAGTTGCCCCTTAAATATGATGCTGGGAGTACCTCTGGTGCTGTTAAGTAACTTTTTTTTTTTTTTTATCGTATTCCTTTTCTGCAGAGTTTTCTATTGAATGGACAAATGCTCAAAGTTCACATTTTAATTGCTTATTTAATTTAGACCATTGCAATAGAATTTTGTTTCCCACTGCAAAACTGTTGGTTAACACTCATTTAAAATTAATCTTTAATTTTCCTAAAACCATTGTAAAGCAGACTAGTTTCCTAGTAAAAACGCTATTATTATGAATACAAGTCATAATCTAACAAGGTGCTTAAAAACAATCAATGTAAATGTCTGTGCCCTCCTGCTACTTCCTTGGTTCCGTGGCCATGATTTTCTTCTCCACGGTCCTAAAAGTTTTTATCAGCCCACATTTGAGTATGAGCTTGGTGAGGTTGTGACCGCAGCCTCTCTGCAGATTTATTCCTCTCTTGACAAATTTCTTACACAAAATTGTGTGCCTTCATTTAAGACTGATTTGCAGAGGCACAATGTGTGAATGGTATTTTCAGGTGCTTCACCGCACAGCCTGCATTGTTCCCATACTCCTTTCTTCTCCAAGGGGGAGAGTGCTCTAATACTGGCATTACCCCAAACTTAATTTTTCAAAATTGGTCCTTTGTCTGAATGCTATAAGTTGATGCTAAGTAGCTTTGAGGGAATAGTTTCTTATAATTACTGAGAATCAGCCATCAGTGTGCCCACCTTGCCAAATCCTGATTGTCTTCCAGTAGCAACTGTGCTTTACTATTTACTTTTAGATTTTTTTTCAGCTCATTTTGGCTCAGTTTCTGGGACCATGTGGATGAGTGGCCAGTGCTCTTTGTAGGTAGATCCTCATAGGTGATCTATCCCGTCCCTGAATTTCCAACCAGAGATGATGACTCAAGGAGCCCTCTTTTGTGAGTTTAAGGCTTTGGAAGCAGTTCACAAAGGCCGCCTTTCTGCCCGGGGTTTGTTTGATCCGGCCAAACTCCAGTCTAATTTGTGCTGTGGACACATAAGTCGGAAGATGAAAAACTGCTTTATAAGTTCTTGAGACTCTAAGATCAAGCATTGTGCTATCCCAGCCCCTCGAAGCCTCAATCCTATAAGCTAACGTAGGCAGGATTCTGGTTTGGGCCACCTAAAGTATTGGGCTAAAAGTGGAGCCTTTTACATTCCTAAGAAGAAGTCCCAGGCCAGATACAAGCAATTTTCCTTTCCTCCTAATTTCTTCCATTTCTGCAACAAATCTCGCATTGGAACTAAATAGGACTCCCAGATATTTGGGCTACAAATCTCCCATTGGAACTAAATAGGACTCCCAGATATTTATATACGTCTGTTTGTTCCACTTTTACGGTGCCCACGTGCCAATTTCATTTTTTCCACCTTTTCCTTTGCAAGGTGAGTATTCTGGTCATTGACATAATATTAGTTAGCCCATTATTGTTTCAGTATTCCAAAATTGTGTCCTTTGCAAGGTGAGTATTCTGGTCATTGACATAATATTAGTTAGCCCATTATTGTTTCAGTATTCCAAAGTTGTGTCAAAGAGATGCTGCAGTCCCACATTTGTCCTACTTATCAGGACCTAGGGCCAGATGTAGGAAGTTCCGAGTTTGCGACTTGCAAATTGCAAGTCTGAGCGACTCGCAATTTGCAAGTCGCAAACCCGGATGCAGGATCGTGTCCCTGACACCATCTGCGAATCGCAAGGGGGTCGCAAAGACCCACCTCATTAATATTAATGAGGTGGGTTGCAATTTGCAATCCCCTTCCGATTTGCAGCACTCACAGGGATGGTGGCCTGCTGGAGACAGCAGACCACCATGTCTGTGACTGCTTTTGAATAAAGGTGTTTTTTTTTTTTGTATTGGAGCCCGTTTTCCTTAAAGGAAAATGAGTTGCAATGCAAACAAAAAAATGAAATATAGGACCACTGCCTGCTCTGAAAAAATGTTTACAGGGCCATTCACAAAGGGGAAGGGGTCCCTTGGGACCCCTTCCCTTTTGCAAATGGGTTAGCACCCATTTGAAATGGGTGCTAACTGCGAATTTCTTTGCGACCGCGTTTGCGGTCACAAAGCAATTCTACATTGTGATGCAAATCGCAAATTGGAATGGGAACACCCCTTCCTATTTGCGAGTCTCATTCTCATTTTGCGAGTCGGTAACCAGGTTACCGACTCGCAAAATGGGAATGAGCATCGCAATATGCTTTTTGCATGGCGCAAACGGCGAATTTCGCTGTTTGCACCATGCAAAAAGCTTCGTACATCTGGCCCTAAGTCACCCGCATATAGGAGGTTCTATGTCATAAATCCTCCCAGTTTTGGTGCATAACTATTTACCTTGTGTAAAAAATGCAGATGATCTGTGAGAAACAGATTAATGAGTGTCCAATACGCATCCCTGTTTTAGACCCTCTGTTGTTGGCGAGAGCAATTTCCAAGCTTTATCGTAATCCAAATATCAGCATCCAGCATTTGCAATGTTTTTAAAAGACCATCAGGTATATTCCAGCCTGCTATTTTTTTACAGTGTTTATTTCAGATCACCTTGTCAAAAGCAGGTTTTTAAACCCAGGTGAATAGGCTGATTGTAAGACATTGCAGAATCACTTAACAATGCGAGGGCCGTGATGTTTGTTATAGATCTTATGGGTGAAGCCCATCTGGTTTGAAGGAGTAATATGATGTTCTCCAGCCCAGGATTGCATCTCCTCCAAGATAATTCCTGCAAAGTATTTCACTTCATTGTCAATGAATGCCACCAGACTGTAATCCTCAGGCTTGCTTTTATCTCCCCCACTAAATATTGGTGAGATCACTGATCCATTCCATGTGGTAGGGACTCTGCCACTGTATAGAACAAACTTGAAGAAAGGCTCTAATTTGTCTGCCCAGTACGCTGGCTCTTCTTTAAAGATCACTGGATCCCATTTTGGGCCAGGTCGCTTTCATAGCCCTTTGGAAATTTGTTTCTGAGTACTCTGTACAATGATTTTTAGTTTGGTTTCATCTCACCTTTCCAGATGTTGTCAAGTTACACTTTCAGCAGTATTTTCATAGCATGTAAATGAGGGCATTTGATTCAGGATTGATTCCTGAGACCTGAGTTTGCATGTTCCATTCGGTTTGCATAAATTGTACCATTTGCATTGAAATGCAAAGTGAGAAAACTTGCCTAGGTACATTCTAAAATATTTTAACTTGGCACTCGCAATAGGGGGTTGTTGATATTACTTAGTGTCTGTCAATTGTTTTCTTTCTGCCTCACAGAGCAATTTTGCCCAAAAAGTTTCATTGCTTATTTTCAACATCTCCTATTTCTCCTTTTTAAATATTTTTTTTGCTTTCCTTAAGTCACACCAGAGGTTAAGATCACTTGGGGCTTTCCTCATTTGGCTACATAATTGGTTTACTTTCCTTGTTATTTCCCTGATGTAATGGTTCTCCTCAGTATGCCATGAGGGTGATGTTTGACTCGAGAGCCATTATGAAGAGTAGCTACTGTTGTTGCAAAGTGAGCCGCGTATTCACCTGTAAAGTATTCCCAGTTTCTTACTGGGTCATACGTATCATCCAGGGTGTAAAATAATTCCTTTACACCTTGCAGGAGAACTGGAAAGGAAGGGGTAGTCCATTTAATGATCATGGTATTTGTATAAGCTGCAGTCTCCTGGCCAAGAGCTAGCTCATGTTTCTTGGAAATGACCTTTCTGCAGGGTCATCCCCAAATATTTGCCTTCCTCCTTCTCTTTTTCTGACCTAATTTTTGCTGGCTTTAGGACTCTGCCTACTTTACCACTGCTAATCAGTTCTAAAGTGCATGTGCTCTCTCCTTAAAACATGATGACATTGGCTTATACCCAACTGGCTGATTTAATTTACTTGTAAGTCCCTAGTCAAGTGCACTACATGTGGCCAGGGCCTGTAAATTAAATGCTACTTGTGGGCTGCAGCACTGGTTGTGCCACCCACATAAGTAGCCCCTTAACCATGCCTCAGGCCTGCCTCTGCAGTGCCTGTGTGTGCAGTTTCACTGCCACTTCGACTTGGCATTTAAAAGTACTTGCCAAGCCTAAAACTCCCCTTTTTCTACATATAAGTCACCCCCAAGGTAGGCCCTAGTAACCCATAGGGCAGGGTGGTATGTAGGTAAAAGGCAGGACATGAACATGTGTGTTCTAAATGTCCTGGTAGTATAAAACTCCTAAATTCATTTTTACACTGCTGTGAGGCCTGCTCCTTTCATAGGATAGCATTGGAGCAACCCTCATATACTGTTTGAGCGGTAGGTCCTGATCTGAAAGGAGTAGCCGGGTCATATTTAGTATGGCCAGAATGGTGATACAAAATCCTGCTTAAAAGTGAAGCTGGATTTTATATTGCTATTTTAGAAATGCTAGTTTTAGAAAGTGAGCATTTCTCTATGCTTACATTTCTGTGCCTTCCAATCCATGCCTGGCTAGGTTTAGTTGACAGCTCCCTTATGCATTCATTCAGACACACCGCAAACACAGGATACATAGCCTCAATTGCATACATCTGCATTTTGAATGGGTCTTCCTGGGCTGTGAGTGGAGGGCTTGACACCTACATGTCAAAGGACAGTAGCCTGCCCCCACACAAAGGACTGCCACACTCCCTACTGGGACCCAGCAGACAGGATGGAAATGAAAGGGGACCTTGTGCACTTCCAAGCCACTCCTTGAAGTCTCCCACACGTCAAAGGCACATTTGGGTATTTAAGCAGGGTCTCTGACCCTACCAACTTAGACACCTCTGAAGTAGATATTCTACCTTACAAGACACTTCCTGGAGAAGAGAACCTGAACCAGAACCTGCATCCTGCCAAAAAGAACTGCCTGGCTGCCCAAAGGACTCACCTGACTGCTCTCTGTGAAGGACTGCTGCCTTACTGTTGCCCTGCTGCCTTGCTGCTCTCTGGCTGTGGTGAGAAGTGCTCCCTCTAAAGCTCTTATCCCCTCTGCATGTTCTTTGTCATGAGTTTCTATGGGAAGTTCTTTAGGGTCCATACGAATAGGTCATTATTTGCTAGCCTGCTTGAGGCCAGAGTGTCAGTAGGATTTAACTGTGTGCTCATTACCCCTGCTTCGCTTATAATCTGTTTACCTGAAGTTTGCTAAGAAGACCAACAGTCTTCTGGAACTTGAGGATCCTGATTTCGTTCCTTATGCCCCTTCTCTGGAGTCACTAGTGTTGGATTAATCCTGTTTAATGCTTGTCCTGAGCCAGATAATAAGATTTCCGTAGGAGCCGAGCTTTGGTCTATTGTTATTACCACAATTTCTGGAGCGATTTGTTGGGATGGCTGCTGGGATGGCAGTTGAACCTCCTTTTCTCCTGCTGATACTTTTGTAGGTCTTTTTCTTTGAGCTTTTTCTGTTACGGAACTGATGGTAATCAAATTTTCTATAGGTGACTTTATAGATAGCTCCAGGGAACATTGTCCGAAGACAGGATAAACTGGCTTTGAGCTCACCCACAAGCCGGGTCAATCTCTCTAGGAGGCTAGCCAGTTTATCTAGCCTGGATGAGCAGTTAAAGCCTTGCTGCATCTCTTACTTTTTTAATCAGACTATTCAAGTTGGCAATTCTCTCATCAATCCTCACAGTGTACATAGCCATATTATTCAAAAGGCTAATCTGAATGTCTATTATGTTGGCCTGAAAATGTAAAGCCTCACCAGACCTTTTAAATGTTCTAAGAAGTAAGGGCCAGTGTCCTCCGATTTCCGTTGCGCCGATACTGATATTTGGTGGTGCATCTCTTGCACATGTATTAAACAGATTTTCCCATTCTCTGGTGTTAAGATAAGTGAGGTCTTTGGCCAGGTCCAATGTACTGAAAGTTGTTTCCTCCCTCACTCTGCTTGTGAGGTATTTGGAGGAGGTATCACGTTTGCATATTGAAAACTCTTTTTGTCCCCATTCTAATTTAGATTTTTATCCTAAATCACTTCATTACCCAGTAACGTCCCGTCCATCTGTTTCTATATCTGATGCATGATTTCTTCCTTTTCTAGGTGGTTTATTAAGTGGGTTAGTTCCTCCACACCCAAAGAGGAACTCAATGAATCCTCATAGGTAACCTTTTTGTACTTCGCTTTGGCGTAAAGCTCTGAATTTTCATGCCCTTTGGTAATTTGTTACCATTATTTTTCTTTTGTCCCTTAAAGGACTACTTCTTTGCAGTTTTGCACTATTCCTCTGGGGGGTATGAGGGATTGTTTTTGGTTTAATTGTTATTGCCTCCAAAACAATACTTTGCATCTCTTCCAATCTTATTAGTTCTATCAAGCTCTTCCTGCAGTTCCTCCCTCTGCTCTACCAGCTCCATAATTTTTCCCAGCTTTTAATTAGTACAATAGGACTGAGAGGGTGGGGAAGTCCTGTGATGTTATTACTGCTGGAGTATATTGAAGCCCCTGCATCTTTGAGGTATTTAAATTATTCTGTTATTTTTGGTTGTGTTGAGCTACATTCCATGTTAGGTAACAGGGGTTCAGCAGATTTTACCATTCTTCTTCACTGAGTATTTAACAATATTAGTGACCCAAGTGGTCTGTTGAGGTCAGCCTCCATTAGTTTCCCCCTTTTCCACTGGTTTTGTGTTACTACCGGCCCTCAGTTTTCCCAGACTGCATTGTTTCACTTGAATTCCCCTGAATTTACCTAGAATGGATCCCTTTGTGCATGCTCACATTTTTTTCTCTTCAGGGAAACATTTTCCCCTGTGGAGAAAGTCCTTCCACCAACCCCCGAAAAAACTTGGGGTGGAAGGGAGACTACTTCATCCCTTTAGCGTAATATCCCTTTGACCATTTGCAGGCTGGAAAGAAGGCAGGAAGGAGTTTATCAATAACCTCAAAGGTACATAATTGGTGGTGTTTGTAAACTTCAAAGGCAAACTACATCTTGGATTGTCCTCTCAACACTCCTTGAGTGAGAGTTATGAATGTGGATTTCTGTTCAGTTGTGGTGGAGAAATCAACACTGGTTAAACCATTTACACCTACCAAAACTCCCATTGTGAGATCCCCACAGGTGTAAAAACAGTAAATTTGGTCAGAAAAGTATGTTTATGCCTGAATTTACCTCTGTGATTTAGCCCCTAAATGAGTAGTTGCCCATTTATCTTCAATAATATGGTCATTCAGAAGCAGCAGATACAACAGCAGAGACTGCTGTCATTGTACAACCACTAAATACCCTCTATTATATGAATCACTTATAAAATCTGTCTCTTGCTGGTATAGAATATGAGCATAAGCACTATAGATTATCTAACGTTTCTCTAAATTTAGAGATACTTAAGATCTTTGAGAGAAACTAAAACTTAAAAATCATACTGTATATAATTTGTAAACAAGATCTAATCTCAGCGCTGAGCAAAACAAAAACATGTATGTTAAAGTTGATATTGCTTTGTACCCAGTATTGTAGAAAGCACAGAATAACTATTCTAACACTGCAAATTCAAGATGTGAGTGTGTCTCAATATATAAGATATAAAGCAGTCTATCAAATCAATCTGGACCACTGTACAGACATGCAATACATGCATATGAGCTTAATCAGTAAGCTTGAGCTCCCACCATTCACACTATAGGAAGTCCTTAGTTGATAACTATGCCCCAGATTATAAGTGGTCTGCGACACTGGTGGGTTACTTTTTTTGACACATTGGCAACGCAGGCTGCTGACCCATATCTACAATACCACGCAAAGCCACGTTTTGTAGTTTTGGAGTAAGGCAACACAGTGTTGCCTTACTTTGCGTCGGGGATGCATTTTCATGGGTGTTGCATGGGTGTTCCCACGCAACATCCATAGATTTTGATGCATTCCCAGATTTACAAGGTATTGTAAATTTGGGAAAGTATCAAAACCCTACGCCACCCTAGGGGTGGTGTAGAAGTGACGCAATGGGGAGAAATATCTTTATTTTTTGCAACGGGGAGAAACATCTTTATTTCTCCTCATTTTTTCCTCTTTCTATGTGTGCTGCACTTTACAGCACACATAGAAAGAAGAGGACAACTCTCCTCTTAGGATTGTTTTTGTGCAGGAAAGTACCCCTTCCTGCACAAAAACAATCATCCCTGCAACCCACGCACCCTTGTACCATGGTGCAAGGGTGCCTGCTTTTGTGCACAGCAGCAATTTGTGCGCCAGCGCAGGGGAAAAGGAAAGGAATGCGCCATATCCATAGATACAGCGCATTCCTGCCCTTTTGTTTTGATGCAGGGAAGTGCAGCAAGAAGGCTTGCGGCACCGCCCTGCGCCAAAACAGCACTACATTTGGATCTATCACACTGACCTATAAATATTGGATATAGGAATGGCAAACATTGAAGCGCACAGCAGCCAGAGGACATGTCTGATCGCATGCTGGACACTTATCAGTCGAGCTTAAAGTCTCATGGAACAAATCTCAATAATAAAAAAATCTGTGTAAACAGGGTATAAATGTGAATGTCATAGAAAGATCTACAGAACAGAAGGTTTAGAAAAGGAAATGTTTCACATAGGAGAAAATTCCAGAGCTAACATGAAATTCAGGGATGTGGGTATCAGCCTCAGAAAATGTATATTTTTTTCCTTATCTGAAGGAACAGAAGGACATTATTTGATATGTTATGATTGAGGTTTCATGAATATTTATGTTTGAAGGCCAGAGCCGAAAATCTAATAGTCTGGAACTTTTCACTGATAAAATGGCGACATCAGATCCTTAATTCACAAACTCCATACACATAGGATTCCCCTTGAGACTCCTAGATGTGTAAGTGATAAACACCAATCCAGCTGAACATGATAATCAGCATTACACACCCAACAAACTTCATGCTGAAGATCTTCAACAGGACGCCTGGTTTCACAGAAACCAATTGTTTCCTTTTACTGGCTTTGCAATTGTCAACACCAGGGCAGTGTGCGCTCTATTGGCGACTAGAATGCAAAAACCCAGCACTCTCATAACAACGTAATTTATGCATTGTGCTGATATGTTGTTGTTTAACCTTTTGCATTGCAGAGTTCAATCCTTAAGACTTATTTTTAATGTGCTTACAAATGCTGTTCATTTGCAATGTATTGCTGCAGGCTTTCAGAGTGTGTTAGGGTGTGGTCCCTTTCCAGGGTTTTCAATGAGAGTTTCCCTGCAACATTCCTGGGTGTGGTTGTGGGCTGGGCCAAGACTCTATAAAAAGGAGCCAGCCCAGCTCCAAGTGCTCACTATTCAGAGGTCCCGGTGCAGAGCAGCAGCTACTTCCTGAGCTCCTGTCCCAGTGGCCTATTTGATCTTCCAGACATCTGACTTTCATTCTTCATTTGGAGATCCGTGTTCTGGGCGGTAAGACGGTGGTTGGGCTGGCCTCCCGATGCCGTGATCGAGAACTCTCATGTTCTTGGGCCTAATTCTTTTATGATTTGACACAGTACTTTGCGCGTGTGAAATATGCGCTTGAGTGTTTGTGACATTTGCAGGGTGACTTGCGAATCGGCAAGACGCGTGATTCGTTTCATGATAATTTAATCTTTTTATTCATTGCACGCTACAATTTCTTGACAGTTGCATGGTGTCTTAAGAATCGGCAAGACGCGCAATTCGTTTTATGGTGTTTTAACTATGTTGTTCATTGCGCGCTACCATTTCTTGACATTTACATGGTGGCTTAAGAATCGGCAAGACGCGCGATTCGTTTTATGGCGTTTTAACTTTGTGGTTTATTTCGCTCTACCATTTCTTGACATTTACATGGTGCCTTAAGAATCGGCAAAAGACGCACGATTCGTTTCAATGTACTTTGATCTTGTTATTCATTGTGAGCTGTTATTTCTTGGCATTTACATTGTGGTTTACGAATCGGCAAGACGTGCAATTCGTTTAATGATGATTTGACTTTGATATTCATTGCGTACTACCATTTCTTGGCTTTTTACATGGTGACACTCGAATCGGCAAGACGCACGATTCTCTCCACGAGTTTAATTCATGTTGTTTATTGTATGCCACTATTCTAAAATATTTCAAGTTATGTGATTTGTTTTTCCTGAATCCATATTGTGTTATTCATGGTGCACAATCCTTTTATGGTGTTTACTATGTATGTATATATAAATCTACAATATGCGCAATTTGTGTTGAAACATTTTAAGAGTACACAGAAGATCAGAGTGTCTAGATGCAATATTATATGGTCCTAGTATGCATTCTCAAAAAAGGATTTTCTCAAAAATTTTGTCAGAACGTTTTTTCTCATTCTCATGTAAAGGAAAGTACTTGAATAAGAAAGTTTTCATTTAATCTATCTTGATTCCCTTACAGGTATCCGGCCATCTTGAAACTTAGTCATTTTAAACTTAATTCTTAGATTGTTCATGTTTTCAGAATGACTATGCTTAGAATCATAGGTGGTCATTACAACCCTGGCGGACGGTGTTAAAGTGGCGGTAAGACCGCCAACAGGCCGGCGGTAAAAATTTTGCAATTATGACCGTGGCGGAAACCGTCAACAAAGACAGCCACTTTAACACTCCGACCGCCACGGCGGTACAAACAAACAGCGCGGCGGTCAACGCCAACAGACAGGCGGAAGACAATGTACCTCCCACAGTATCACAACCTACCAATCCGCCACCTTTTCTGGGGAGGATTCACAGCGGATAAAAACACGGCGGAAACCGCCATTTCAAAGGGAAAACGCTCACCTCTACACACTCCACGAGGAAGGAGGGCACCATGGAGCCGGAACTTCATATTCTACCAGCGCTAGTCTTCCTGCTCTTCTAAGAGGAGCATCAACGCCGGCGGCGAAGACCACGGTGAGTACTGCACCTACAACATAGGGGAGGGGGGAGGCAAAAACACAGGGACACACACACTCAACACCCCAACCCCCACCCGACCCTCACCCACTACAACATACACACCAATGCTTATCTATACATTACAGTAACACCCCCAACCCCAAGGAAGAATGCAAAGACAAAAGGGAATGAGTGGAGCCATTGTAATATATTAAAATACAGTAAGCAAATATATACATATATATATATATATATATATATATACACAATAAACAAAATATACACCACGATTAGTAGTGCAGGTATTGCACCATTCATAGTCCGTGGACCACTGGGCCCAAAATGCATGGGCGAGGCCCACACAAGATACCCGATCCAAACGGAGAGAACACTGCAGGGGCATCATATAGAAATACAAAAGGCACCTCAGGGGGAAGGGAAGGGGGGGCAGCTCAGCCGGATGAGTGCACCATGCCAGATCCATGAGGGGGCTCCATGCCCATTGATGTATCCTGGGGAGTGCAAAGCCACAGTCTCTCAAGTTTCTACAGTGGGTGGTTTGCCCACTGTACCATCCTGGGGAGTGCAAAGCCACAGTCTCACAAGTCTCTACAGTGGGTGGGTTGCCCACTGTTCCATCCTGGGGAGTGCAAAGCCACAGTCTCACAAGTCTCTACAGTGGGTGTGTTGCCCACTGTACCATCCTGGGGAGTGCAAAGCCACAGTCTCTCAAGTCTCTACAGTGGGTGGGTTGCCCACTGCTGCATCCTGGGGAGTGCAAAGCCACAGTCTCACAAGTCTCGACAGTGGGTGGGTTGCCCACTGTTCAATCCTGGGGAGTGCAAAGCCACAGTCTCTCAAGTCTCTACAGTGGGTGGGTTGCCCACTGTACCATCCTGGAGAGTGCAAAGCCACAGTCTCTCAAGTGGATGCAGGTCTCCACTGGTTCTGGAGGGGGACTGGTGCCCAGAGTGCTTCATCCTGTGCAGGACAGACAGAGTGGATGTGGGGGTCTCCACTGGTTCTGGAGGGGGGCTGGTGCCCAGAGTGCTTCATCTTGTGCAGGACAGATGGAGTGGATGCAGGTCTCCACTGGTTCTGGAGGGGAACTGGTGCCCAGAGTGCTTCATCCTGTGCAGGACAGACGGAGTGGATGCAGGTCTCCACTGGTTCTGGAGGGGGACTGGTGCCCAGAGTGCTTCGTCCTGTGCAGGACCGAAGGAGTGGATGCAGGTCTCCACTGGTTCTGGAGGGGGACTGGTGCACAGAGTGCAGCACTCACCCCGTGACGGTCCCAGTTGCGTCACTGCCCCTGCCGCAAATGGGCTAGCGGTGCTTTCCATGGCGGTCTTTGCCATGTTCAGCGGTCCTTGGCCTGTTCAGCGGTGCTTGAGTTGCCAGTGTCTGACCTGTTCAGCGGTGCTTTCCTTGGCGGTCTTTGCCTTGTTCAGCAGTGCTTTCCATGGCGGTCTTTGCCCTGTTCAGCGGTCCTTGGCCTGTTCAGCGGTGCTTGGGTTGCCAGTGTCTGACCTGTTCAGCAGTGCTTTCCATTGCGGTCTTTGCCCTGTTCAGCGGTCCTTGCCATAGCGGTCTTTGCCCTGTTCAGCGGTCCTTGGCCTGTTCAGCAGTGCTTGAGTTGCCAGTGTCTGACCTGTTCAGCTGTGCTTTCCATTGCGGTCTTTGCCCTGTTCAGTTGTCCTTGCCATGGCGGTCTTTGCCCTGTTCAGCGGTCCTTGGCCTGTTCAACGGTCCTTGCCATGGCGGTCTTTGCCTTGTTCAGCGGTCCTTGGCCTTTTCAGCGGTGCTTGAGTTGCCAGTGTCTGACCTGTTCAGCGGTGCTTTCCATGGCGGTCTTTGCCCTGTTCAGCGGTCCTTGGCCTGTTCAGCGGTGCTTCAGTTGCCAGTGTCTGACCTGTTCAGCGGTCCTTGCCAAGCCGGTCCTTCATTGCCCAGCAGGGCTGTGGCTGGCGGTCCTTCATGGGTCAGCTGGGCTGTGGCTTGCGGGGCCCTCCTGGCCAGCTGGGCTGTGGCTGGTGGTGGCCTCCTGGGCAGTGACGATGGTGCTGGCGGTGGCCTCCTGGGCAGTGAGGATGTGGCTGGCGGTGGCCTCCTGGGCAGTGACTCTGGCGGTGGCTTCCTGGGCAGTGACGATGGGGCTGGCAGTGGCCTCCTGGGCAGTGACGATGGGGCTGGCGGTGGCCTCCTGGGCAGTGACGATGGGGCTGGCAGTGGCCTCCAGGGCAGTGACTCTTGCAGTGGCCTCCTGGGCAGTGACTCTGGCGGTGGCTTCCTGGGCAGTGACTTTGGCGGTGGCCTCCTGGGCAGTGACGATGGGGCTGGCGGAGGCCTCCTGGGCAGCGGGGATCATGGCGGTCTTGTCCGCCGTGCTGCTCCTCCCAGACTTTGGAGATTTCTTCTGCCCCTTCCCCACCTTGGGAGGAGTCACAGCTGAGTCAACACTCCCCCCGGGACCCCTATGAGCGGCTTGGCTGGCTGGAGTCTTCCCCTTCTCCCGCCGGGCACTCTCCAACTTCTGGTGCTTCAAGGGGGGGAGACTGGCTGTGCTGTGGCTCCGTGCCACACTGGCTGCCCTGGTGGCCGGTGCACTCCACATACCTGTAACAACAGGCACCACTGGTCCCGGAGATTTTTTGGCTGAGGTGCTACTACGGGTCCTATGAGTTGGACGGGGGGTGGTGTGAAATAGGTTAAGGGTGGACAGGAAAGGTTTTTTGGAGACACTGGGACAGGTAGCTGGAGGGGGTTTGGGAGTGGAGGAAGAGGTGGTGGTTGTAGGAGGTGTAACTTTTGTGGATTTGGGTGCAGGTGCATGGGCTGGAGGCTGTCGTGAGGTGGATGGCTGTTGGGTGGGTGTGTGCCTGCGTTTGTGTATCTTTGGAGGGGGCATCACAGACACACTGGGAGAGGACACAGGGGACGTGTAAATGGTAGTGGGGGTGGTGAGTGCACGTGAGCGGGGTGTGGTGGTGGGTGTCCTGATGCGGGACGTAGTGGCTGTAGTGGTAGTGCATGCAGGTGTGAGTGTAGACGAGACTGGGAGGGAGGAGGGAGACGAGGAGGAAGGGGACACAGTGGAGGCAGTGGATGTTGGTGTGTCTGTATGTGTGTGATGCTTGCGTGAGTGCCTGTGGTTTGTGTGGTGCTTATGTTTGCCTGACCTTCCCTTGTGTGTTGAGGTGTGTGCAGGCTGGTCTGATGGTGTGCTTGGGATAGGCAGAGGTACAGGGGATTGGGTCTGGGTGGAGGAAGTTGGAGGGGGAGGCCAGACACAGGAACAATGGCTGCCATCAGTGCTGAGGCCTGAACGGTTCGATGAAGGGCAGCCTGACCAGAATGAATGCCCTCCAGGAATGCATTTGTGTGTTGCAACTCCCTTTCTACACCCTGGATGGCATTCAAAATGGTAGACTGCCCAACAGTGAGGGACCTCAGGAGGTCGATGGCCTCCTCACTGAGGGCAGCAGAGGTGACAGGGGCAGGGGCTGAGGTGCCTGGGGCGAAGGTGATGCCCACCCTCCTGGGTGAGCGGGCACAGGGTGAAGGCTGAGGGGCTGCTGGGAGGGCAGTGCTGGTAGGGGAGGTGGAGGCTGTACCTGTAGAAGTGGGGGGCACAGATGTTGCCGCCACCACAAGGGAGCTCCCATCCAAGGATGAGTCTGTGTCGCTGGTTGCAGATCCTGTGACCGCCGTGATGCTCCCCTCGCCCTCCGTCCCATTGGTGTATTCTGAGTCCGTAGTGTGGCCCTCCATGGCCATGTGGGATGCAGCTCCCTCGTGCTCCGGTGCCACTGTACCTCCGCCTGATGATGCTAATGCACACAAGAACAGGGAGACCACAAAAAGGGGGGGACGACAGAAGAAAGACAGGTTGAGTGCATGGCTTACCGCTACCGTTGGCGGACAATACAGACACAGCAGCCCCCTGCACTATGTTGTGCTGTTGGGCTCTACAGATGCAATTCCTGGGAAATGGCCTACAAGGCTATGGACGACATCTGCACACATAGATGACACAGGGGCATGAATAGCTGTACTTGGCGCTCTACATAGGTGGGGTGGGTTGCCACATGGCCTGCCTTAAGGAGGGGCCTTGCCTACGGAACTCGCCCTGGCCTAAGGAAACCCACAGCCCCCCCTCCCAGACACCTTCACTGCGCGCAAAGTCTGCTGAATGATAGTGTACTCACCCCCTTGTGTCTGCTGTGATGCCCTCAAGCGCCCATCCAACTCAGGGTAGGCCACCACCAGGATCCTGAACATCAGGGGGGTCATGGTTCGACGAGCACCCCTCCCATGTTGGGAGGCCATCCCCAGCTGAGCCTCCGCCGTCTTCTTGCTCCAGCGGTGAATGTCCTCCCATCTTTTACGGCAGTGGGTGCTCGGTCTGTGGTGGACCCCTAGGGTCCGGAAGTCCTTGGCAATGGCACACCAAATATCCTTCTTCTGGTGGGCGCTGACCTACATGACATGTACAGGGGAAGAAGAGAAGTCATTACCAACTGCACCGTCAAAGTGCGTGGCCCACATCCCTACCCTTGCCATGTGGCACATGCATTCACAGTCCTTCATGCACGCAGAACTGTGCCCCCTTCCTTCTTACAACCAGCCCTCTCCACACAGGCATAGCCCATACAACATGCTCCCTGTGTACTTACATGTTGGTCTGGAGGACCGTAGACTAGCGTGTACTGGGGGAGGACCCCGTCGACAAGCTTCTCCAACTCCTCTGCAGTGAAGGCAGTGGCCCTTTCCCCAGACGCACAAGCCATTGTCTCTTCCAGACCGAGGTCACAGCAGCACTTGCATTGTAGGTCCTCTCCTGTCGAAGATCAGGTATCGAGTGATTCAACAGTCAGAAAATGGCGGTCACGTCCGCGGTGGTCACGTCCGTGGCGGTGCGTACCATCAGCGCCGGCGTACATCGTCATTGGCTCCTGGGACCCATAGGGTCCATTGTTAACCAATGCAGCATTGCGCCGCGGTCTTCGACAGCGACGGTGTACAAGCCAGCACAGTTACCTCACATCCCATTGTCCCAGTTTAGAGGTCAGGCAGCCGCCATTTCAGGGGCCCACATGGCCTAATTACCAACTGCGTCACACATACCTAGGCCTTGTCTCACAACACAAATACAGGCCACATTTTGTGTATGAATGGTGTTCTGTGTAGACTGTGGGTACATACTTCTGAGTTGTTTGACTCTGTGGTCGCTGTTGTCCTTCATAGGCACCGTCCGCTGGGACATGTGAGGAGATGGCGGCATCCTCCGGTGTACCGACCGCTGGTGGACCTGTCGACAATGGAGGAAAGAAGTTTGATCATCACCTACAGGTTTGACCGTGCCAGGAACTGTGTACACAGTTGGAGTCTGACCTGATGTCAGCAATCCGCCATCCCAAAGGAATCCCCCCTCAAGTGCAGGTGCTATCAGTGCTCCATTTCCTTGCAAGTGGGTCATTTCAAACAACAGTGGCCATGGCATCAGGGATGTCCCAGCCTATGTTTTCCAACGTGTTGTCCAGAGTGTTGTCTGCCCTGCTGAAACACATGCGGAGCTATATCGTTTTCCCTCAGGTGGAGGACTTGCCTACAGTGAAAGGTGACTTCTATGTCATGGGACATATCCCCAACATCATAGGTGCCATTGATGGAACCCATGTAGCTTTGCCCCCCCCCCCAGAGGAGTGAACAGGTGTACAGGAACCGGAAGAGTTATCATTCCATGAATGTACAGATGGTATGTTTGGCAGACCAGTACATCTCCCAGGTAAATGCTATGTTCCCTGGCTCTGTGCATGACGCATACATCCTGCGGAATAGCAGCATCCCTTATGTGATGGGTCAACTCCAGAGGCACCGGGTGTGGCTATTAGGGGACTCTGGTTACCCCAACCTGTCATGGCTACTGACCCCAATGAGGAATCCCAGGACCAGGGCAGAGGAACGCTACAATGAGGCCCATGGGCGGACTAGGAGGGTGATCGAACGCACCTTCGGCCTCCTGAAGGCCAGGTTCAGGTGCCTCCATATGACAGGTGGATCCCTATTCTACTCACCAAGGAAGGTGTGCCAGATCAACGTGGCCTGCTGTATGCTTCACAACTTGGCTTTGCAACGACAGGTGCCTTTTCTGCAGGAGGATGGTCCAGATGGCGGTGTTATGGCAGCTGTGAAGCCTGTGGACAGTGATGAGGAGGAAGCAGAGGAAGAAGACATTGACAACAGGGACTCAGTCATCCAGCAATATTTCCAGTGACACACAGGTGAAAAAACATTCCTCCCTACTACAAGTACTTTAACACTTCTACCTCTATCCTGTCTGTCGATTTCACCCAGTAAATGGTCACTGAGTTGTCATTTTCCCTTACGGTTTCACAGGTGTGGTTTCCAACGTGTATCATCTGCTTAGATTCCTCATGGACTTGAGCTGTGTGACATAGGTATGTTGACATTACATTTGAAAAAGCATTTTGTCACTGTAATTGCTAATACACAATTTCGAAATCACAGACTGACTCCAGATTGTTTTGTGCTTCCAGGGTGTTTATTGAAGTGCTCAATATTGGAGGGGGTTGTAAAATGGTGAGGGGGGATGGTGGAGGAATGTCCATGGCATAGTCCAGTCTATTAGTCTCACAGGTGCATTGCCCTTGTGGGCATAGGAAGTGGAGCTGGGGCAGTTCCAATATAGACAGGGTTACAAAGTGGGACAGTGGTTTGACAATCAGGGTGGTCTCATTTCTTGGCGGGGGTATTGGCATCATGCTCTGTCTTGTTCCTGGATCTCACGGACCGCTTGTGGGATGGTTCTCCGTCTGCAGGGGGTGGGGTGCTGGTGTGGTGGTCCTGTGGCGGTGCCTCCTGTCCACTAGCGCCGGCGGAGGTGGTGGGCAGTTCATCGTCCATGCTAGTGTCAGGGGCCCCTTGGAGTGCCACAGTGTCCCTCCTGGTGTTAAGTATTTCCTTCAGCACCCCTACGATGGTGCCCAGGGCAGAGCTGATGGTTCTGAGTTCCTCCCTGAACCCCAAATAATGTTCCTCCTGCATGCGCTGGGTCTCTTGAAACTTGGCCAGGACCGTTGCCATCGTCTCCTGGGAGTGGTGGTATGCTCCCATGATGGAGGAGGGGGCCTCGTGGAGAGTGGGTTCCCTGTCCAGAGGGTGGAAGGTCTGTGGTGGGCTGTGCCTGTGTGAGGGGAACCGACTGTCCCGAGGCCCACGATGGTCCGGGCTGGTCATCTGGATCCAGTTGGACAGAGCTGCTGTCATCACTGTGGGCCTCTTCTGTGGGTGGGGTGGAGATGTCTGGACCCTCCTGTCTGGTGACTTTGGGTAGTGGTCCTGCAGGGGTGTAAAAGCATGATTATTGCATCTGTGTGTGTCATGGTGTGCAATGGGCGGGTGACCGTGTACCCCAGTGCTAGCATTCTTGTGTGGGGGCTTGTGTGATGATGGTTGAGGGGGTTGTTATGGGTATGTGCAGTGGGCATGCTTTCGTGATGGGTGTCCATGCTTTGTTGTGTCATGCAGGGCTTTGTGTTGGGATGTGTGGTTTGTGTTATTAGTACATTTGTGAGGAGTTGGAGTGATAGGGGAGGGGGCGAGGGTGGGGGTCTGTGATAGCATGCAGGTAGGGTGGGGGATATGGTAGTTAAAGGTTTGACTTACCAGAGTCCATTCCTCCACCGACTCCTGCGAGGCCCTCAGGATGCAGAATCGTCAAGACCTGTTCCTCCCATGGTGTTAGTTGTGGGGGAGGAGGTGGGGGTCCGCCGCCAGTCCGCTGTACCGCCAGGTGGTGTCTGGAGACCACGGAACGCACCTTCCCCCGTAGGTTGTTCCACCTCTTCCTGATGTCATCCTGATTTCTTGGGTGCTGTCCCACTGCGTTGACCCTGTCGACTATTCTTCGCCATAGCTCCATCTTCCTTGCAATTAAGGTGTGCTGATCCTGTGTCCAAATAGCTGTGGCTTCTACTCCTCCGAGAACCTGGGGTGTCTTTGCCGTGCCATGGGGTGCCATGGGGTAGTGTAGGTGATGTGTGGGGTGGTGTGTGTGGTGATAAGTGTGGTGATATGTAGTGGTGTGTGGTGTTTTGTGCGTGGAAGTTGTGTGGGTGATGGTGTTGAGTGCCTGTGGCTGCTAGTTTGTGGATGGTGGTGTCTCTCTCTGGCCTTCTTTCTGAATTTTTGGTAGTAGGGGTTTGTAGGTGATGTAGGTGTGTGTTTTATATTGTATTGGGTGTGTGGGAGTGGTGTGTGTATGTGTATCAGGTGTGTGTATTTGGAATTGTCCAATGTGGCAGTGTTTTGTAGAAGTGTGTGTATTTTGACCGCGGCTGTATGTACCGTCAATGGAATACCGCAGTTGAAAGACCGCCTCATGGATTCGTGTGTCATGATAGCGTGGGTGTATTTCTGTCGGCGTGACGGTGGAGGTTTTGTTTTCCCCAGTTTATCACTGACCTTTGGTGTGGCGGACTTGTGTGGGTGTCTGAATTTTGTCGGATTTCGAGATGTGGGTCATAATAGCTGTGGCGGAATTCCGCGGCTGAGGCGGTGTGTTGGCGGTCTTCTGCACGGAGGTAAGCGGCTTTTACCGCTAATGTTGTAATGACCCCCATAGTCTAGTATTGATTTCAGGAGATATAATTTTCATATTGTGTGTTCTAACCTTTTTCTTACTACAGGTCTCCTTCCCAGCTGTTTCCCTTTCTAATCCCCTCTTCCCCTCTTGAACTCTCTTTGCCTCTGTGATTTATCTATCAGAGTCTTGGTGCTGCTCAGTGGTGGACGTGTTGGAAACGTGCGCAGACCCCGAGGATCTGGTGACTCTGACAGCAATGCAACTTACAGGAGTTGGAGAATTAGGATCAAGAAATAAAACTTCATTAAATAACTGGGTCACTTCGGGATTCTCTTCTTCAATGGGAAGGGGGGGGCTGTTTTATAACCCAGTATAATTACTAAGGGATGATGTCCCAAGGGTTTCTAATACGTAACAACAGACAGGATGTTTTGGGTATATTCTCCATGCCTCATGTGAAAATAACTATTTTGTTATGTATGGTTCTTACTTACAGCCAGTATCATGAGTACTGGAATCTAAATCTGATTATTAACTAATACTATACTACAGTAGTTGAAAATAAATGCTGCTTTCCACTTCTACAACATCACAACAGGACGTGATTGTATTCCTTGTGTTTCCTTGCCTGGTCTTGGTGTCCAAGGTCCTGGTATGCCATTAATTGTGTTTGACCACTGACTTTGTGTTTCACCACTGCGCATATTGGTTGTTCAATGTTCACCAGTAGCACATTCCATTTTTTATATTCAGTTTAGCTGCCTATTGGCTATAACATGGCATTAGACATTACATTTCGTATTTAGGTTAGCTGCCTATTGGCTTTAACGTGGCATTAGAGATTACATTTTGTATTCAGTTTAGCTGCCTATTGGCTTTAACATGGACTTCGACATTGCAGTTGAGACATTGCAGATGAGCTGTGTTTTTCCACATGGTAGACCAAGCTGTGTTTTTCGTATTGAATTCACACCGAACCCTAGCGTGATAAGAGAGCATCTATTTTGTGTTTTCCTCTCTATCCAGCCCTGGGAACAAGCGAGGTTTGGAGACTTGGCCACTCTCCAACTCTTGTTCTGTTCCCACTCTGAGCCAGCATGTTTTGACTAAGGGGCCTATTAGCAGGCTTTTTACAGTGTCCCGGGGCAGCAGCAGGGGGGAATTTTCCAGGACTTCTGTCAGGAGCGGACGTCAGCTGCCTGACCTCCCGTTTGGGTGGAAAATCTCTTTCTCGCAGTTGAACAGGAGTCATCAACTTACAGGCCTGAGAAAGATGACAAGCAGTGATAGGACCTACGGTGATGAATTTTGACTTTTATTCTTTGCTTTGAAGTTATGCTATATTATAATCACATGTATTTGCTGTGTACATTGCAATTGAGAAGTACTTTGATATATTTTGCTTTCATTGCTGTGACTACTTTTAAACGTGTGATTCCAGACTACTAATCTCGTCTCTCAGGAACCTCATGGTGAAGTAATAATAATAAATGTCTTCTTTAAACTAAGAGATGCATTCCAGAGGAGTTTTGTCAGCTCGGTCATAAGATAAGGAAAGCAAAACAGGTCCTGAGCAAAGTGGCAGAGTTTTGGCTGTTGGTCTTGCCTGCCTTCCCCCCCCCCAGGTCTTTCCAGGCCAAAGAGTTAACACTAGCCATTTCCCACATTCCTAATCAGCTGTATGTCTCTGCAGTCTCCTGCTGATAGGGAATTGGAAGGTATGATGTCACATCTATTTGAGAGCCTGTCAGTGTGGCACCTGCTGCCTTCTCTATCGAGAGCAGACAGTTTGGCTTCAGTGATGGATGGAGAGGGAAGACATGGGCGATTGTGAGGGTCAGTGGCAGGAGGCCAGATGTAATTGTTTATATTGGAGTGGCGAAGTGAGAGGGAGGGCTTGATGAGAAGATCATATGGAAGGATGGCATTGGAACATGTTTTTAGAAAGAAATGACTGGGAGGGGAGGGTAAATGATAGTTGAGAGTTGTAAGGGAGTATAGTATGAAAATATGCCTAGTGCGATATTTAGAATTTGACAGCAAGAAGGGTGTGATGGTGAGATGGTTATGTATGTTGGCGACAGGACACATGTTGTAATATGTGGCAGGGCCAGATGAAGATATGGCCATGTTGTATATATGTGTGCAGTAGATCTATTGTGTGAACCTTGTCAAAAGGCAGCACAGAGCTGTATATGGACGAACATAAGCGTAAAGTGAACATCTAATAGGGGTGGAAGATGGGCTGTGGGTAGGTAATGCACTGGAATGTAGTGTTCACTAAAGAGGTGAGTCTTCAAAACTCTCCTAAATTTGAGTGGCATTGGGGTCATCCTGATGAACATGAAGATGTTTTTCCAGATACTGGGTGCATTGATGAAAGAGGCCTGCTGACGTGTATTTTCTTTTTATGTCTCTGAGTCTGTTGTCTGATGATGTCCTGGCTGTAGGCATGCCAACAACCACCAGAGATGGATAACATGTCTGCAACATAAGCAAGGGATGCTGGTTGTAGCAGCTTTGTAAATGATGCAGATGATTTTGGAGTTGATATGGGCAATCAGGGGGAGTCAATTGAGTTGCATAAGGATGGAGGTGATATGATCATATTTCTTCAGTCCCTGGATGGGACTTGCTGCAGCATGTAGGATACCCCTACAGGGTACCAGTGGGGAGTCTGGGAGGCCATGCAGTAGGATACTACCACAATCCAGGTGCAATAGCAGGAGTACTTAAATAGCAGTTCTGAAGCACTTTCTGGAAAACATGGTTTGGCTTTCTTTGGAAGAGAGAGCTGGTTGCACTCCATCTTTGTGTTCTGTGGACAATGTGTTGCTTGAGAGTGAGGTTGATGTCCAGAATGAATCCAAGTAACTTGCATTCACTGAAAACTAGAGTTTGGAGTTGTCAAGGGATATCAATGAGCCAGTTTTGAGCCGTATCGTGTTTGATGTTCTTGCCAAAAAATATAAGTTTTTCTTGCTTGTGATAATCTTAGGGTCGACATCATGCATCCAGATCTAGATTATGTGCAAGCAGTTTTTAAGGTGTATGTCTGAAGCAGAGGAGACTTTCAAGTAAGGTTGTGTATCTCGGTTAGGGATTTAAGGGACATCATACGCAACTCATGCTTTGCTGCTCTCTATTTGTGTAACTCCAAACCCTTCCTTGAAGAACATCCCTGTCTTTTACAGTTACCATTTTTATTGAGTTGTTCTGCACATGTTAATGTTATTATCAGCGTCTACTACTACTTCCTCTATGTTTTTTAACACTTACTTTTTATTGGCATTTTGATAAGTATGATATGGCAAGATACACAGTCAAAGATACATGTACAATGCATGTACTAAAACAAAAATGCTGGCAAAGTTCCAACCAAATTGTGTTCTATGGTCACTGAGGTTTCTCTGAGTGAAGTTGTGGTCTGGCGCTACCTTAGTGGCTCCAGGATGAGACTGTAGTGCCAAATTGTAAATGCTTGGAAGACAAAGGAAATAACAAGTGAACTAAACAGTGTTCATGCATAACCTACTGTCACATAAAGTGCCATAGTATCAACAGGAGTTCAAGGGTGGGTCAACTGATTGAGGGCAGGAGGGGAACCCCCCTCTGCCATTGTCACTGTCCTCCAGGTCATCAGTCCTCAGCCAATCCCAGTTCACAAGCAGTCAGGGTAGCCCTGAATAGGGCTCTCACTTGCACAGTAAGGTCACACCATCTACTCAAGCCCCCCCTCTCACTATCAGCTTGTTCACCTTCAGTCATGGGGAACTCCCATTCTTCCACCACCTCCAACACACAAGGGTGCTATGGCCCTACGGCGGAAAGCCCCCTATGCTTCCTCTCGCATCAGTGCTCTTTCTTCAGCTCAGGCCCATGAGTGACATTTTGTCTAGGTTTCTACTCTGGCCCCACCCTGGGGATTTCCAGGCCAATGTCATGCACTGTTTGGCCATGATCAGTGCCAGGTCAAGAAACCTGTTCCTACTTTCTTAGTTGGGGGTCTAGGAAAGGTTCCCATGAGGCATACTACAGGAGTGTTCTCAGGAGTCCTATTCAGGGTCCTGTTAAGCTTCAAAATGACCTGATCCCAGAACCCATAAATGTCAGGGAAGCCTAAGTCATATGTCTGAAGTCTGAGTCTAGTGTTGTACTGTGGGGGCATCCCCAGGGATCACCTCCATAAATGGCCCTGATCCTATTCGGTGCTAGGTAATTCTTACATGTGTAGTTATACTGGATATACTTGAGGTACTAGTTATAGGAAACATTCAGGGGATAGGTTACCACCAATCTACATTCATCATCTGTTAAGTCATGACCTAAATCTGTGGCCAAGCAGGCTCAGAGGGCATCCAAGGGCCTCCTGGCCTAATTGTTCAATGCTCTGTAGAACTATCTGAGCAAATGTCGCTGGATCCCATTGTCAGTAAGAGTTGGAGGACCCTCGATGCCTGAGGATCAATCTCAACTGCTCCCCATAAGTCACAAAATGTGTGTGTGAGTGATTCGTAGTTGAGGAACTGGCTTAGGGGCAGGTCAGTCTGCTCCAATAAGTCTCAGAGGTGGATAAGGGTTCCAGCTAGGAAGTTGTCACACATAGTCACTATCCCTGCTTCAGTCCATGAGCACAGTTGCCCTGCTGTGAAGAAAGTTAAGGGGTCACTGTGGGGCAGTCCCACTAATGGCAGCTCAGGGACATAAGATGTTGCTCCTCCTGTCCGTCTGATGCTGTGCTGCCAGCAAAACAAAGCCTTGGACAGGAGGATGGGGAATCATCAGAGCAGGCTTTAACAGCTTGTCCAATAACATCACTTGGTTGGGTTCAGAGCACACCGGGCCAAACTCTAATAGTCCAATTCCATCCAGCAACCTGGTTATCCACTTGAGCTGTGCCACAAAGAAATATAATTCAAAGTTTAGCACTCCTAGTCCACCTCCGAGTGGAAGATGATAGAGAGTAGAAAGAGCTCCTGAAGGAGAGCATCAAGCCTTCAGAACCAAGCTGCCAAAACCATCAGTGGAAGATTCATGAAAAAGTAGAGGAGAGTAGGAGCATGAGTTTAGAGAGCACTAGACATGCCATGATTGGCAGTTTGAGTGACCTCCAGAAGAGTACACAGGACTTGAGTGATCAAAGTGTCTTCCCTAAGTTACCTTTGTGTAGGCCTGTGATGTCCTCAAAAATGTGAATGCCTATGTATCAAAAGGTGCACAGCATCCAAGGTATAGCAGGTAGGCAGTTGGTGGGGCAAGGGGCTTCACTGACCATAGGGAAAACGCAGGTCTTGCACCCGTTCACTGAAAGACCTGAGTGTAAGCCAAACTCCTCTAGGAGCCACAGTGCCTGAGGGACATCTGTTTCACCATTCCGTAGATAGAATAGCAGGCCCTCTGCATAGAGGGAGATAACGTGCTGTGCCACCTTCTTCTTTGCTCTATCTTGTACCTTCCATGTGGAACCTGTCTGCCAGTGGTTCAATGTCAATGGCAAACAGCAGGGGCAACAGTGGGCATCCCAGTATCGTGCCTCTGAACACTTCATAAGATTCAGAGTTTGTTCTCCCCGTTTTGACCCTTGTCATAGGTTTGGCATGGTGCTGGTATCCATCTGGCACCCAGCCTCATACGCAGCATGGAAGCCTCCAGAAAGTTCATCCGCACTGTGTCGAAGGCCTTCTCCAAGTCCACTGACATAATAATTCCAAGGGGGTTATAGAGGACAGAGTAGAGCTAACAGAAGTTAAAGGAAGTGTTATAGGTTGGTATGAACCAATTTTGGTTTGTGTTGAACAGGCCCTGCACATGAGGCAATAACCGAGGGGCAAGCACTTTACTAAGTATTTTAAATCAGTATTAAGCATGGATAGAGGCCAGAAATCAGTGACTATCTCCTCTGGGGAACTGGACTTGGACAAGGGGATCACCAAGGCCTCCCTGTTCATGGCTGGAAGTAATGACTGCATAGAGCTCTGAGGGGAACCCACCGGGGCCTTGAGTCTTACCTGTAGCCATGGCCTTAATGGCACTGCAAATATCCTGGGCTGTGATTGGAGCACCACGTGCCTCCCTCTCTTCTATAGGGAGATTCCAAAGGGATAGATGAGCTAAGAATGGGCCAAATGTCACCAGAATGCCAGCCTCAAGTGGTCGATAGAGGAAGACATAATAGTCCTGAAACAACCCATTAATGTGCCTTGGGGGGAAGAGGCCTGTCATCCCGGGGTCTGCAAGCAGGTAATGGTGGCCCTCCTGCTCTCATGCCAGCAAACCAGGTCAAGAGTCTCCCCAATTTCCCTCCCTCCTCATGGGCTCGGCTGATGTAGGCCTTATAGTTGTTGCACCGGCTCAGCTCCCTTATCGTTATCCCGTTTATGTAGTTTATCTCCCAGTCTCATGAGTTCCAGGTCAAGGTACCAACAGATACCCACCAACTGGCCCAAACAATGTCCCCTAATCACCATCTTAAAGGCCTCCCACTCTAAGCAATGACTTGATGCCATCCCGGGATTTGTGGTAAAGTACTGAGTCATGTGCTCTGCTAAGGAGTCCTAAAAGTTGACATCTTCCAGAGCTGCTGAATGCATCCACCATGTAGGTATACGTGTGAGCTCTTCTGTTGACTGGAGTGTCAAGAGGAGTTGCCTGTGATCAGAGAGGGTGTAGCCCACATATTCCTTGTGCATAATGCAACCACTCAGGGCCCTGAAGCATACAGAGTTATCAGTTCTGGTGTGAACCTGATAGAGACCTGAGTAAAAGGAGTAGTCCCTGTCCTCTATGTGTTGGGAACGCCAAGGGTCCTCCATGTCCCAATGTGATTGCCAGCTATTCAAAGAAGTGGCTCACTATGAGCCACTGCCCTGTGTAACAGGGGAGGAGATTGATCTAGCATAGTATCAAGCATGCAGTTGAAGTTGCCTCCAGGAAGTAGTGACCCCCCTGCCAGGCAGCTCAGTCATGCCAAGAGAGCATGGAGATAGGAGGGCTTATCCTGAATTGAGACATATATGCTACCCAGTACTAACTACTGGCCACAGAGCTGTCCCTCCACCAGGATGTATCAGCCCTCTCTGTCTGCATCAATCTTTAGGGCCTCAAAGGGGTCTTCGGCTCTTATACAGATCCACACCACCCTTGCAAAGGCAGGGTAAGTTGTGACATGAATTCTGCCACACCATCATCTCCAAAGGCACACTGAATCCATTCTTGTGAGGTGCGTCTCTTGGAACAGGGCAATATGGACTCCCTGGCTCTTAAGGTATATCAGGAATTTGTTGGTCATGGCTGAAGACCTAACCCACAGACAGTACATGTCATCAGTTTGTTAGTTTTAAGTATGGCAGTCATAGTGGCTCCACCACCAAAACTGAAAGCATGGCACCCCTCCAGCCTGCCCCTTCACCTAGCAAACCCCCTCACAACACCTTGAAGCCGCAGACAGCTTTCAACAACAAAAAAACAACAATAGTTCCAACTCCCTAATCCCAGAGCAGCCAGTCACCAGCCGGCCCACCCAAACTACAGCGTTAAAAAATGCTAGAAGCACACTGCTCCACTATCCTGGTATCTCTGGAATGGTCATATGGAAAGGGAGAAAGAACTAGTTTGTTTTGCTGTCTCTGGCCACTGCGCCAGCACTGGCATAGTATTAAAAATCCTTACCGGGAACTGGGTGTATCTGGCAGGGAAAACACTTTACACAAGGTCCTCAGCTGTCTGGGGTGTCACAGTCAGCAGTTCGTCTTCCTCAAGGTGCAGTAAATCAGAGTCAGAAATGTCCAAACAGTACTCTGAAGTACTGCCATTATCAGTGTCAAATGCACAACCTTGGTGAGTGCTGCTGCCATCGGTAGGGCTGCAGCCTTGTCCAAATTTTATAGCGTTTGTGTGGGCTTCATCAGCCCCCCTCACTGTGGAGCCCCTAGTGACTGACATCTCTTCTGTTGCTGTGGATGTGCATCCCTTGCCCCGTTCCATGGCATGTCTCCAGCCAGGACCATGCTTCCTCATAGTCTTGACAAAAGTGGGTGTTGCCAACGAGAATGATCTTTAACTTGGCTGGGAAGATGAGTGAGCACTGGATTATCTACTCTCACAGCACCTTCTTTGCTTCCAGGAAGGAGACTCGCCTGATTTGGACATTGGCAGGGAAGTCCAGAAACAATGAGAGTTGGCCATTCCACACTGCCTCCCTTGTATGCTGCAACAAGTCCCTCTGTCTTTATAGTGCATGAGTTTTACAACCACAGGCCTGGGAGGGTGCAGGGGCTGACAGCTTAGCAGGGACCTGTGCACCCTTTCCAGGGTGAAGAACGGAGTGACCTGAGTCGGGGCCATCACTGAGCACATCTAAGGTTCCAGAAAGGCCAATATTTCCAACCCCGCAGTGCCCTCTAGAAGGCCCACTATGCACACATTGTAGCACCAGCTGCGTCATTCCGTGTCCTCAGCCCAGCATTCCAGCTGATATATTCAGTCTGTTAAGTGGTGAGCTGTGTTTTCACAGCTTGGTATGAAGGTTGTAAGTCTGCCAAGGAAGTTTTCTTTGACTCTGTCAGTCAATTTTTGGTGGTCAGCATGGAGCATTCCCAGTTCAACTGATGCCATGCCTATCTCCCTTTGGAGTGTAGTCTTCGAGTTCTCTATGGCCCCCAATATCTTGTCAAGATTAATTTGCATGGTCTGAGGGGATGGATCAGGGGGAATCTCTGATTCAGACCATTTCTGTATGTTTTAGACAAGTTTAGTTGCAAGGCTGTGGCTGTGGCATGAACCCTGTGCTTTAGTCTTCGACATGCCCATTGTAGGTAAAACTTCCTCACACTCTGTATATGGTCTGCTTCAGATAGCTCTGTCCCTCAGTCCTATATGTATGGGCGCCAATCCAATAGTATTCCTCGAGTATGTTGTGACTTTCACAAGGCTAGCAGGTCAAATGCAGTATCAGTAAGTCACAGGACCAGGCCTCTCTATGCGCTCCCCTCAGTAGTTGAGAGTCAAGGGGGAACTATGCCACACCAGGCACAGCAACCATAAATGTAGTCATAGCAGTGGGCCATCAATACTTTAGGGGTTAAGGAGCCCTAATATGTACCACCACAGGTTCTGTGGTGTGGGCAAGGCTCTCCCAAGGGTGATGCAGTTTCAAAGATGAAAGAGAGTGGGGATTTACCAGAGTATCAGAGGTGCAGGAGGGGCCCACAGGTTTAACCACAATGAGGCTGCTTGCAAAGTCCACAGTATGTCCCACTGGAGAGGTCAGGCCATTGATATCCACTCTTGCCATGTGCCTCCGGTCTGACCGAGCAGACGCAGTCTCTCGGGCCAGGATGTTACGAGCGCAGCAAATGGGGGCCACTGTCCAGATGGGCTCCCGTGAACCCTCTGTACTCCTGAAGTGGAAGACTCATTCCACAGTCCCAGGGGTGGGGGCCATCAGCTCCACTAACAGACCCCCTACAGTTGCAGCTAGGGCCCAGCAGCGCCAGTGCTCCAGGCCCAAATGCCTCAGCCCTTGATGCTCACCAGTTGGTAGGTGGGTCACTAGGCACTAGGGATTACCTCAGGGGCGCTTTGTTGTCCCCCAATTCTCAATCAAACAATTGTTGTAAAGCGCAGCTACTCACCAGTGAGGGTCTCAAGGTGCTGGGGACGAGGGAAGGGACTCATCCAAAGAGCCACATCTTGAGGTTCTTCCTGAAGATGGTGAGTGACGGGCTTGTCTGAGGTGCAGGGGGAGGTTGTTACAACTCTTTGCTGCAATGTAGGTGAAGGATCTTCCTCTAGCAGTGGTTTCGCTGATGCGTGGGAGTGTGGACAGGGCCATCTGGGTGGAGCCAAGGGATATGGCGGGGTGTGGAAGGAGAGTTGTATATAGCCTTGTATGTGTGTGTTAGTAGCTTGAAGGTGATTCGCTTCTCGACCGGTAGCTAGTGGAGGGTCCTCAGGTGTTGGGAGATGTGTTCTTAGCGAGGTAGGTCCAGAAGGAGTCTGGCGGCGGCATTCTGGATGAGTTTTAGTTTTTTGATGTTTCTAATTCTCCGATGCTGCCGACGCAAATGCTGCCAGGTGGGGAACCAGCATTTGTGTCACTCAAGGGATCGTATCCCTGTGTAATCATTGAGTCGGCCACCAAATCCTCTTGTAGTATGATGGCTGCTGCCCATTGGGACTTCTCTGGGCCAATTGCCCACTCCTACTGGCAGGCCCACTGAAGTAGGGCAGGGGAGGAAGGCTGGTACATCAGGGCTGACCCATCTAGCTGGTCTCAGGAAGTGGAGAGGCCATGTTCCAGCCCATCTCCACAGGCCACTCTGTCATCTCCCAAGCTGCAGGCCTTGATTGGGCATCAGCTGTCACAATGGGGGGTGTGTCCCCAAAGTGCCAGCCCCCTTCTACCTCCACCAGGGAGCATGTGTAGGAGAAGAAAAGCCCCAGATGCAGGGCGGATTGTCCCAGGATAGATTTAGGCCTGTGTGGAGCTCCAGGCTCACATGTCCACCAAGTCAGCCATATTGGCCCCACCCCCTCTATGTTGGTTATACTTGACCGTGCAGTATGAGGTCCAACAAGAGGTGAGATGTTAGTTACAGGAAAATGTTTGCATTGATTTAAATCACAGTTACGTATGGAAATATCCTTCCAACTACTATTGTTCACTTTTATCATTGTTCTGATTGTTCACACTTTGGGGGTGATTCTGACTATGGCGGACGGCAGAGGCCGTCCGCCATAGTACCGCCGCCAAATGACCGCACCGCGGTCAAAAGACCGCGGCGGCCATTCAGACATTTCCTCTGGGCCGGCGGGCGCTCTCCAAAAGAGCGCCCGCCGGCCCAGAGGAAATGCCCCTGCAACGAGGACGCCGGCTCAGAATTGAGCCGGCGTTGTTGCAGGGGTGCGACGGGTGCAGTTGCACCCGTCGCGTATTTCAGTGTCTGCAAGGCAGACACTGAAATACTTTGCGGGGCCCCCAGGGGCCCCGCGGCACCCCCTACCGCTATCCTGTTCATGGCGGGTTTCCCGCCATGAACAGGATGGCGGTAGGGGCTGTCAGAATCCTCATGGCGGCGGAGCGCGCTCTGCAGCCCTGAAGGATTCCCCCGAGCAGCGGTAAGTCGGCGGGAGCCTGCGGACTTGCCGCTTCTGACCGCGGCTGAACCGCCACGGTCAGAATGCTCGTGGGAGCACCGCCAGCCTGTTGGCGGTGCTCCCGTGGTCGGTGGCCCTAGCGGCCACTGGCCGCCAGGGTCAGAATGACCCCCTTTGTATACAACTAATTGTTGCTATAAACGGTATTTGAAATGTAATTTGACAAAACACCTGTGTCATAGATTGGTCATAGTCAATCTTATAGTGCTCACAAATGACACCCTATGTAGAATTCAAAATCATGTTTTGATTGAATGATGATTCTGTATCATTTATTACAAGTCTTGCTGACTGGTGTTTGTGCTTTATAAAAGATAGACCTTGACAGGTGTCTTGAAAGACTGATTTAAAATTTGCAGTGACCTTCATTTCACGTCATGTCAATATCAGACAGTTCCACATTACATATAGAGGTTTCTCCAGTCTAACTGCTACAACACACTCCGCATGACCCATTTAAAGGATGATTTATTTAAACAAAGTTAAAATCTTCACATATGATGATCTTAGAAGAAAAATAGCAGTTTGCAGCGCAAACGCTAATCACTTTTTTTGCCTTTGACCTTAACTAGGAAATCTGTATTTATTCTATTGAGCATCACAGCATGCCAGCAGGCCAGCATCACATCTACTAAGATATGGTCCTGCTGATCTCTTCCCAAGTACAAGCATACTTTTAGATTGCCTTGCACCATTCACGCAATGTTTAGCCAAAGTGTAGAGGTATGTGTCATGGCTAGTATGTTATAGTATATTAGTTGAGGGAGGTAAGAATCCACCTCAAGTAATGATCACAATCTTTTTCAGGCTAAACTACAACAGTCAATAAATACATGTATTTTTAACTTTCTAGTATCTTGGCACCAATCAGTCAGGCTTAACTAAGGCAATGTGTAAAAGAGTAGTTAAGTGAAAACACAAGAAAAATCCCAAAACCAATTTATAAAAAGGAGAATATTTTAACAAATGAAATGGCATCAGAAGAACAAAAATACATCAAGTACAGCCGAATATATGAATTTGTAGTTTGTCCAAGTGGAAAGCTTACATTCTGACTTAGAAACTTTTGTGTTTGACTATGAATAATTGGCGGGGCAAGGAGGAAAGTTAATTTTAAGGGGGGGGTCGACAAAGGTGAGTTGCTGAAGAGCAGGATCCTGGTGTAGTCCTCAAAGAAGGTAGAAAAGCTCTGAGTGTACAAAGTCTGAAGTCTGTGCCCAGGAAGACTTGACATCAACTCTGATTTAGTGGGCCTTTCTGTAGAAGGTATACAGCCATGTGGAGCCCTCTTCAAGTATTGCCTGCAGCCTTTTCACATTGGAAGATATAAAACAAATTGACTCATTTTGAATGTAGAAATCTTCACAGGGCAAAGGTGCAGAAATTGTCCGACCTCTGAGGGACCTTTCTTGGGCACAAAATTCAAACTTCTATTCTGAGCTTTCCTGCCGAAAGACAGATGCTTCATTGAGACCTCATCCAGCCACTATCTGATGGTGTGGAGCCCTCTTCGGCCAGAATCTGCTGCAAATACTCACTATTACAGTACTTGTTTGCTCCTGAGAAGTGCTGGTACTCTACCATTACATTTTTTGCAGAAGTACTAACTATAGCATCTTCCCCAGTCTGGATACCCACCAATGACTACACTACACACAGAGCTATGTATTACACATCCTTATTTTTCAGCATGTATCTGCAAACTGAACATTCTAACCTTCACAACATTCAAAAACTTAAGTCATCACTCTAGGGAGTATTTCAGGAGTCAAAAAGGTTCCATCATACATACTTACATGACTCAACATTTTCCCCTCTGTTAAATGAAAAAGTAAATTTTTTACAACGTTTATCCATTATAAATCTTCAATGACCCTTCTGGGTGCTTTG
This sequence comes from Pleurodeles waltl, assembly GCF_031143425.1. Taxonomy (NCBI): domain Eukaryota; kingdom Metazoa; phylum Chordata; class Amphibia; order Caudata; family Salamandridae; genus Pleurodeles; species Pleurodeles waltl. The sequence continues at coordinate 824,681,982 of NC_090446.1, forward strand.
ATAACTCATCCAGATTGTGTCTTTGGAAACTGCAAATCAGTAATCAGAGTGTCCATGATCTGCTTCAGTGATGTTTGAACAGTAGCAGTCTGGGATTGTCCAATTCCTTTCTCTAAGCCAGCCCCTCCATTGACATTAGTGTCAGACAAGCACTGAGCCACATGTTTGAAGTACAAGAAATCTCACATGATGGACTTACCTGGACTTTGGGAAGTCTCCATGTGTCCTTTGCTACTTACAACTTTAAGTAGCTTGGCATCAAAAGGAGCATCAGATATACGTCATCCGGGCTGATGAACAAGCACGCCATCTCCTTGTATGAAGTCAATGTTCTTCGCATGTTGTGTTTTGTCTGTATGCCTTCATTTTCTGTTTATGACTCAAGTCTGTTGTAAGTGTTTTTGTATCAGTTTTTGATATGGTGTTGGTCCATTGAGGTAACCAGGTTGGTATGACTCTCCTGAACACCAGTGTTCCAGCTCTTTCACATGTGGTCAAGTGAGGAGCTGAATGGTAAGCCTGTAAAGTAGAATTCAAGACAGTCTTGAGGTTGAGCTTCTCTAAAGTAGTTTTCTTTAATACACTCATGAAAGGTTCAATAAGGCTGTTAGCCTGTGGCAAAAGGGTTGTGCTCTTCAGATGCTTCACATTAAACAGATTGAGGAAGTCTCAGAATTATCTGCTATTAAAAGGTGGACATTTGTCAGTATTTAAAATCATAGGAATGACCCATTTCATAAACAATTTGTCTAATCTCTCAATGACTCAGCCATGAGTGATAGACGAGAGATATTTAATTAATGGGAAACAAGAGTATTCATCCATAATCACCATCAGGTGATGTCCATTGTCAAGTGGATGCAAAACGTAAACAGCAATCCTTTCCCTGGCATGCTTTAGCAGCTCTGAGATGCTGAAGGGCTGTAGGGAAGCTTTTGATGACAGGCAGTTACATAGGTGACAGGTTTTCAACTCTTTTTTAACTCGCTCATCTAGCTGAGGAAAACACACTCGATCTCGGAGAGCTTTTCCGCAATTTTCTTCATGGGCCAGTTGGCAACATTTCAACGATTTTCTTCATGGCCCATTTTAATTACTTGTTGTCGCACATACTCACAATTCTTGAACCCCTCATGATAATTCCCTCTTGTGTGTTGGACAGTTCAACTTTGACATTTTTGGACTCCTGATACTCCCTATCACCGGCAAGAGGTCGTGTAAGTTGATTCCATGACTGGTGTATAATAATGTATTTCATTTTTCATATGTCAATTTCTTGACTCATGACTGTGATAATTTGTTACAACGAAATGGCAGCTGATGTATCTGACTTGACAATAAAATTTACGTAGACTTCAGCAGTTTTAGATGGCATGCCTTGACATTGTATAGGTATTCTCTTGTAATTGTAGACCCCAGTGTTCAATTTGTGGAGGCATTCTAGCCTTTGGATTGCCAAAGATAGTCAGCAAAGCTTGATCATCTATCACAAGCATGAAATGTTTTCCATACAGGAACACATTGAAATGTTCACAAGCCCACACCAATGCTAAACATTCCTTTTCCAGTTGTAAATAAGCATGTTCAGTCTGGGACAAACATTTACTTGCATAGGCCACAATATGTCTTTGAACATTTAGCTGGCTGCTGTTCTGTGCAAGGATAACACCTAACCCAATTTGGCTAGCATCAACAACAATCTTAAAATGTAGCTTTGGATCAACATATCCCTTTTCAGTGTTTAAATAGCTTAGTTCATTATCTCGAAACTTTGGTCACATACATGTGACCAGTGAAATGAAACATTCTTTTTCATCAACTCACTCAGTGGAGCTCTTACAGTGGCAACGTCTCATATACATCTAGAACATGGAATGAATGTAACATGGAAACATCCAATGGGGGCTGGCAATTGACAATGCATGTTCCTTAGCTGGGTCGACCGTCATGACCCCATCAGAAAAAATATGGCCAAAGAACTTTAGCTTTGTCTCATTAAATTCACCTCAGCATTTAATGTTAAACTTGCATCAACAAGTAAACAATGCACTTGTCTTAAAGCTTTGTTGTGTTCCTTCTGTTATGCTCCTAAAACCAATATGTCATCACTATAGATGGAAGCATTTACAACAGGTTGTATGATATGTCTAATGCCATCTTGAAAAATATTGGCAGCTGAAGGCACACCAAAACTTAGGGCAGATTTAGAACCAGGCGGAATTGGTTCTGCTGTTTGTGCATCAAATAATTCATCCGCCAACTAGGCAGTCTGCCTGCCCTATTTAGATGCTGGCAGGCACATAGACAAAAGTCAGTCAGTGAACCGGTGTCACCGCCATAATTTTACACCCGCAACAGCAGCGCCGTAGGCAAAAGCAGCTGGTGGTGAGACCGCAGACAGTTTTATCACAATGCTCCTTCCACAGACATAACTGTGGCAGCTAAACTGGCACACCTGAGTTGACTAAATCAGAGGCATATAAGGTCAAAACATACCTTTTTTCTACTTTTCTCTTTCCATGCCACCATGAACCCGATCGTACAAGTCCTACCTTCGCTGCTGCTACTGGACCACAAAGAAAATCCACCTCAATGTTACTGGGACTAAAGATAAGAGATTGTTTTACACGTTTCCATTAGAATTGGCTGTGTGCATAAGCTCTGGACTTGTGCATTTTTTTAAAATGCTTGCAAGCAATAGCACAATAATGTCCAATGCACATGTGTGTGATGTGGTAGTTTTGGAAATTTAAAGAAACACACCTCTGTATTTTATTTACATTAACCTATGTGGTCCAAACTGCCTTCCTGCTAATGGACACATATACAAAAAGTCACATTAATCCCAAATTCAAAATGTGTCCATACAGGTTCAGTCATTTCCCCTAAACTGCCAAATAAGATACATATACTTTACAACCAAGTAATCAATCCGTTAATCAACATTTATAAAGCTCGGCTTATCACACATGGGGTCTCAAGGCGCTAGCACATTATTGTAAACACATACACCTAATAAAATGTAGTAATTGCACTACACAATGCAACAAGAAATGTACATTCAATGTCACCTCTATTCTTAAAACACGGCACATATTTAGTAATGTCACATTCCCCCTTAACTTGTGCTTCTTCTCTTAATCATTCGATTTCATTTAACTAAAAAGTGTTTTTTTAATGTTTACTGCATATGTGTTTATTATTAACACATCATTTTTAAATAAACATACCTGCATTCACACGTTACAAAAATAGAAACATGCTTATTTTTTTGTGTAAGTAAGTGTCCAGTATCATGATGAATGCTTGCACCAGAATTGATTGTGTGGTGTTTAGGTGAGTGTGTGCATTTGCATTTAGTGGGTGTTGGTGTATGTGTGCTTTTTTGTGAGGGTGTCTGTTTAGATAGGTGTTTTGGATTCATGTGATTTAAGTATTAGTGTTTTTGTGGATGTAATTTTGTGTGTGTTAGGATGCGTATGATATTGAGGTGGATGTTGTTGTGCTTGTGGTTGTGGTGATGGATATGGTGGTGATTGTGAATATGGTGGTGGTACATGTCTCTGTTGTGGTGGGTGTTGTGGTTGTGGGTGCAGTGGTTGTGGTGCAAGTTGTTGTGGTTACAGGTATGGTGGTTGTTGTGGTTATTGTGGTACCTGTGGGAGTAGTGTCAGAGTGCATCTGTTGGATGGGTATCTTTTTGTGTTTCTTGTTATGTTTGTGTTTATGTGTGGGTGTGCTGCTTTTGTCTTTTGGAGTTGTTGCATGCATGGAAGTGAGTGTGCTTGGGATTGGGGTGGGAGGTAGGATTTGGAATGAGTAAGGGACAGGAGAAGGGGGACCAGGCTGGGCCAGATGGGGGACTGCAGTCAGTGCAGAGGCTATCTTAGCAAGCGATCTCTGCCTGCCAGACATTGAACTATGAATGTCATCCAGGAATAAAACTATCTGTTGCATTTGGCAATTAAGCCCCTGGATCTTACTCATAATTGTTATCTGGCTTACAGAGATGATGTGTAAGAGGTCAATAGACTCTTCACTGATTGCAGCCAGGGGGAAGGGGCAGAGGGAGGTGAATATGGTAAAGGAAACTTCAGTCCTTTTAGGGAGCTGGGTTTGACTAACTGGGGAGCTAGCTAGAGGGCGGGCGAAGATGTGAGTCTGGGTGGTGGACAAGGAAGCAGATGGAACCGATTGTGTCAAGTCTGCCACCACTAGGGACTGGTCTTCTGCAGAGGCCTCTGAAAAAGTTATAGAGCTGGTGGCCTCCATGCCAGTCCCCCACCCTCCATGCTACTGTGTCCATCTGTGTCCAATGTTTCTCCACCCAAGACACAGTGGCCAGCTGCGTCCCTACCTTCATGGACAGTGTATCCTTGGCCTGCTGCTGAAGACGCTGAAAAGACAAATACACAATTTTTAGCATCTCTGTGAAAAACAAAATGGCCACATGGTTACCTATAATATTTCCTAATTTACAACTTTTCATTTTAGATAATTTCACCTAAACACTTCAAATTCCTCATTGAATAGTTTAACACCTCTGAAAGGTACGTATTGGTTGTTTTGAAGAGTGAACTCAAGCCACAAAAATAAATATCTAGCAAAAAACCTTTGTACCATGTACATTGTCCATCTACAAAAGTCCAATTCAATAACTCCTGTGATTCAACATTGATTCATCATCTAGACATAACAAAGGACACAAAAATGTTGTTTGGGGTGCATGCAACTCTGTTACCAATGTGCACACATTACTGTCTGTTTCAAGTAATAATGTTTGCTTACTACATTCATGTCTGTTGAAAAAGACTGGCTTACATGTACCTTTGTGAATGAGTAGGGTTTCCTGCCTATCTGCTACTGTCAACATGAACTGACTTGAATCTTGCAGTGGAAATATATTTATCAAATATTTTTGCACAGAAAATGGTCCTAGTAATTTTTGACCAGATATTCCATATTGTTTGTTCATTATACCAACTCAGCAATGTAAAGTCAGATATATCCACAGTGTCATAAATGCATAGTATGCCATGTCACCTGTAACAGGGCCAACATTAACTCCTCACAACTGTGATGATGCATCACACCTGACGGAATCCTAATTTGTGACCTGTTTGTTACAACTGTCCCTCATAACATAGTCAAAATCCAGGTACTTTTTTTTTTACTTAGGCAGGAATGGGTCTGCTCAAATGAGTCCTTTAGTTGTGATAAGGAATCTAGTGGCAACCATTAACACAAATCAATACACAAAACACATCATCATACACCTTTTGTCAAATGTGCACCTTCCAGAGATCCTCTTGTGCATTGGATATGTGTCAACCTTTATGGTGCTGCAATAAATCATTGTTGTAACAAAAAATAGTTAACTAACAATAAGAATTCTGAAAACTAATGTACCCCCTTAAGGGTGCTTTTGGGCTCTCAACAGCCTATGAAGGCCCAGATAGGTCACCACAAATCAGTGTGAGCTACTGAATGCTAAATATTTTAGCACATCACTTAAAGTTGGTTGTGACATGCCATCATTTACCTTCTGCAGTGTTGTGGTTCCACAATTATGTACTGCCAAGATTTTGACTATTGGTGTTATTGATGTGGGATTCCTATTGTGAAGCAGGAGGTCTGCCTTCAGCTGAAGGCATGTATCAATCATATTTTCTAATCAATCTGTTTTATATGATTATAGCCTGTTCTTCCATGGTGTCAGGTCTGGAACTGTAAAAAAAACTAATAACACAGACTATTTTGTTAATGCATGTGTTGTAATTTTTCTTCTTACATTTGGCAAACTATTCTTACATACTAATGTGTGACATTAATACTTTAAGGTTTGTGGTGTTTGTTATATGTTACGTTTTACACATGGGAGAAACATTACCTAAATATAGCATTTTTGTATTTTAAAAAGTAATGATGGAAGGAAGAAATAAAAACTTGGGAACCAAGTCCTTGGCTTTGTGTTTTTAGAATTTATTTACAAACACAAATAAACTGGTACAGGATGAAACAAAATAACCAAAATGAAAACCAAAAAAAATAGTCAATCATGGTGAATGAAACTATTAGTTTAGAGGCAAAACTGTTTGAAGTCCAATGTACAAAATGGAACTAGCATCTAAAGGGTAATTTTCTTCAGAATCTAGTCCACAGTGAATGGTAGTCACACACTGGAGGAGATAGGGTCTCTATAACTTTGTTGGATAAAAAATGTTTTGATGACATCATAATGAACTTTGATAACTTAGGTTCTTATCATTACTGCTTTTATTCTGCATACAGCATGACATGATATCAATTCTTTAGGTCAACCTACTTTGAGTTGTAAATCCACTTACATGACTTCAATGACATTACAAGAAAGTGATAACATACAAAATTACACGTAATAATCTACTTTTTATTCATTGCATAAAATGTGGTTTGAGAAATGGCTGCCATTTTTACATCTGTACATACATGTGAGAAAAGAAAGAACAACCAACATCACATTGCAAACATATTTTCCATGTACAAAAACAAGACATCATGGTAGTTGTAGTCCCTTCAATTTGACATTGCCAACACTTGGACAATTGTAACTTGAATATTGCTGGTCAAATATATGCAGTGAAGATGTGTACACATTAAATAATTATGAAACGTGAAATATGTTAAAAGGTGAAAAAAGATTTACTCCTTCTTGATATAATTGATGAGGTTTTGAACCTGTTATCTGAATTACAAACATACATTCAAAAAACAAACAATCATATAAAAGAAATGATAAATGCCGAACAAAACACATAATGACCACACACGTTGTCAGTAGCAAAAGGAGTGTTGGCACCATAATGCTACTAATTTGATGATAACAATAGATTTGTAATGTTTTCATATTGTGCTCATATGTTTTACAAAGATGAAAAAAATGATATGCAGCTGCCTTAAGGACAAAAACTATATTTATGTTAAGTGAGACATAGAGAAGTCTAAATTATGAGTCTCTACTCCACCAGGGATTCCTGCTAAGCTTTCAGGATGCAGGATCTGCAAGACCTTCTCCCAGATTAAAAGTTGTAATGAGGGGCTGGGAGACTCACCACCATTGTTCGGCAGGTGATGCTTGGAGGCTAGGGAAAGCACTCTTCCCCACAGGTTGCTGCATCTCTTCCTAATTTCCTCCTGCGTGTGTAGGTTGTTTGCTGCAGCATTCACTCTGTCAACTATTGTGGCTCTACACCAATGATTTCATCCACCATGACTGACAATTCTCCCTTCATAAGACGTGGATTTTTCCTACCTGCCATTATGAGTAACTGAAAATAAATGAAAAAGTGGCCCACAAGTTAATCTAAAGGTAAAAAAATGGAACAAATGAAAAATTAACAGAGGGAGTGAAAACATTTAAATTACCTGACCTCTGAGTGGCAAATTCAGCAGCAAAAAGGGAGTTCTGCTGTAGAATGGCGATAGATTATGGTCTAAAATGGAGTGTGTGTTATAGTAAGGTATGCAGGTGTTCACAATTGGTCAATATAAATCAGGTGTGTGCTGCATCCATCCATCCAATAGCCGCAACCATAGTACAATGTTGAGCGGAATCCACCACCAGAACAATGCCAACACAACTGTGAAACCTAAATATGCTTGGTGCAATCTTGCCACCCTTATGGCAATGGAGTACTGTTAGCCAGCATTGAAGTCTTCCACATTGGCAACAGTAGACCGCTTACATGATGGACTCCACTCTGTTGACTTAAGAAGATGTTCAGCCGCCATACATCTAATTACGGTAGTTGGATCTCCATCAGCTGTACAGAGTACTTTGAACAGCTGCCATGGCCAGACAATGGAACTCCAGCCAAGATCTAAATCAGGCCCTTAGTCTTTTGTATCAAAACAGACAAAACATATCTGTAGAAAATTTTGTAATGTACCTGCAATTCTCCTTGAGTTCCAGCTGATGATATCCTTTATTTAAATAAAGGTGAGAGAAGACACTCTCGCCTTTCAGTTGGGTTATCGTGTTAGCAATGTGCAGACCTGTATGTTGCTCTCTTTCAACTGCCTTGTTCACTCGATGCATATTCACGCAGATGTATACAGCTCCTTCTATTTCCTTTTTGGGCACTACCAATATAGGAGAAACCTGCGGTATTGGACCAGTAGAATGCTCACTGTTATCATGCTTATGTAATCATTTAAGTTCCTTTTCTACAGCTTCTGTGCCCTTGAGCAACAGGACAACCATTTTCATTGATGTGCAACTGTAGTTTCATAGTGTTAAGTTTTCCTAACCCATGAAATTATGAAGTGATCTGACTCACTTTTTAGTAATGAGCAAGTTTTAATTCACTGATATCAGTCCCATATCAGCAGCTTTGCTGAAACTGGGTAGACAGGCACTTGATGTTATACATTGAAGTGCGTGAAAGGGTGCTTACCCTTTTGTTTTCTTGTGCTTTATAGTCACTGTGATTAAACTTTTACTTTTTAAAGGTGTCGATACAGCCTTTGTGTACACTTTTGCTTTTGATGCTGTCATGGTAATAGAGGTAGTTTATTATATTTCTCCTCAGACACAATATGTATTGATGCACCGCTGTGAATGATAAAAGGTATTGCACAACCATTTATTTTCAGTGTAATCTTAGAAAAATGTTTGAATGACTTAGATGCTTTCTCATGTCGATTTTTCTTTGACTGGTACTTTTCTTCACATGTGGCCAGTCCAATGTGTGCGAATTTCACTGAGGTAAACATTGACATTGTACAATGACCTTCTTCACTTTTACTCAATAGTAATACTGACAAACGTTTTGATGATGACTTAGATGATGATCAACTTTATTTGGTGGTGATTTGACTCAACTGCTGTTGCCGCTTGGCCTGGTGGACAAGCATCGAACAACCTGTAGAACCTTCGGTGGGCCATTTTGTCTTCTTTCTATGAAGCACTGTCCAAAGGCTGGACATTTACGTAAATGTGGAAAAAGCAATCCATATCTGAAAAATGACTTCTTTTTCCATGAACACATCACCTTGTGTCTTTCTTGTTTTTATTTTTGCTCACTTTTCATGTTCATGACAGACAGACGTTGGGCACCTCCAGCCTCCATGTCAGCAGCTTGTCCATCAGCATGCACTTCAGCTCTCGCAGCCATAAGAATTCACTGACGACTAAGAGTTTCTCTCAGCATTCGTTCTCTTAATGAATCTGGCAAGCAGACGTATTGCTTTTTCGTCATTACATATATTGAATCTGCAGTGTTTTATGAACATACCCAGCCTCTAAACAAATTCATCTATGGTTTCACTAATTCTTTGTCGTCTTGACTGAAAATGTACCTTTCATGCCCTACATTCTGAACTGAATTGAACTTGATATTCAAGGCTTCTTTATATTGACAATACATAAATGCATCAGCTTGCAGCAGTTTCTTTATGACTTCTTTTACACCATCACCAGCAAGATTCTTGAGTTATTTTATAATCTTTTTTGTTTTCTGTTTCCTCCAGCACATCAATGAAATCATCAAATGTCTTTATCAAAGCAGTCCTTCTATCACCAGTATTCTGCTTTTTGACCACATCGAAGGGAGGTGGTGGTTTCAGGAAGGCAGCAGCATTGTAACTGTTCACAGGATTGACTGACAGTGTGATTGGAACTCTGTCTGACTCCCTCTGCCAGAGAATAGGATCTGTTCTGTTGATGCCCCTGCACTAGCCCTTCAATGAGCTGGGCTTGGGGTCATCTTTTATGTTCTCCATTGGCAGAATTACTTTCTGCTGGGCCTCACATCGCTACAGGTATGCACAGCTCCGGAAACCCAATCCCAGGCACTTCTTTTGAAGTCACCTTCGGCAGGACTATGATTCTCTTTATTCAGTTCTGGTAAGCAGACAACCCTTTCATGCATCTGAGTGATCGTGTTTTCAGTCTTGCTTCTTGCTTTTAACACTCGGTTGATTTCTGTCTCGTGGCACTTTTGATCATAGTGTTTTTGTGTAGTCAGCCATTGCTAATTGCTGCACTTTGAAGATCAGGTTGTATCCACCTTCAGCAGTTGTGATCTGTATACTATATATTTTTATGTTGCATAGTAGCATGGTACCTTTCTGTATGGCCATGTTTGTAGTTTCTTGACCAGTATTATCTTCAAGTGCTCTACATCGGCTGGAGTTGTGGTTTAACTCCACACATGCCAACCATCGGTTAAGCAATTTAACGAACGAAGGCATACTTGGCATGCACAAGCAGTTTGCTTGCACCACTGCAAACTCTCTGGGAGAGTACTGTCCATCATTGGGTTACTTATCCCTTATCTCATCACCTGTTGTTTTGTCTTCCCTAGCTCAAGCATCAGCCAATGATTAAGCCATACATGGATCTATTTATTATACATCTTTACTCTGCAAACTCAACATTCTAAACCTGCATTCACTTCACCACATTTTAAAACTTAAGTCATCGTTCTATGGAGTCTTTCAGGATCAAAAAATGTTCCATTGTACATACTCACAAGACACAACACCAACAAGTGCAGGTACACTCCTGCTCAAAATAAATAAGTACAGATACTTAGTACTTGACACTACCTGCCGATTTAAAGTACTACTGGAGGTGTGTATTTGCCCCCACAACTAATACCCCAATTTCAAACAATGCATTATAAAACTTTTTACTAAACAAAGCTAAACTGTGTAAAATGAAGTTGTTCTTTATGTTTCCCAAGTTCATAACTTTAGCTTGGTAAATCTTTTCTTCAATTCTGTATTACACAAGAAGAGAATATATATGGCATTTTAGCACACGTTTAAAGCTTACACATTATGACTGCCATACCTTCCAAATATTTGGCAATGATAAATGGAGGTGGATACAGAGATGATGATGATGATGATGATTATTTTAATTTGCTCCTGTGCACACTTTCTGTCTCCACATAAATTGTCATTCTAATAAAACATAATTTAAATTATTGACAACAATTAATATATCAATTTTTAACAATACTCCAAATGTAACATTAGCATGGTATATTTTGAATGAAGCAATATTGCCAGAATATGAATCTGTCAAATATATTTTCTCAATTGTGTCCCACAAGCAGTAAAACACTCAATTTCAAAAGCCATTAACATCAGTGTCCACCTGCAGAACTAAAACAATGAAATTTGTGGAAAGCATTTGCAGAATAAAAGTGAAGGATTGGAAAATCACCTAAAGGGCGAAAACCCAGTTAAACATGAGTAACTCGAGATTGATGTTTTCATGATATCTTAGATATACGTGCAAACATCAGAGCCATCAGGTGTAGAAGCATACATTCAGATGTAATTTGATGATGCTGTAAGTCAGTCATGATCACTTAGCAAGTTTCTTTGCTGAGAAAGTCCCTCTTTCCTTTTCATATCAAATGTGACTTTTCTGTACTGACTCCAATAGGAGAAGGAAAAACCTAAGCGGGAATGTCAAATTGATAAATTTGTATAAAAATGATCAGCCAAGATTGTCCAGGTTCTGATTCAAAACTTGGACGAGAAGGTAAACTTTAGGCCAGATTGACAAGGCCCTTGCACCCCTTAGCACCACATTTGCCGCAAGATTTTTGCAGCAACTGTGAGGCTAACGGGCCACCACCATAGCATGCATAATATATGCATGATATATGCAAAGGGGGTGTTCCCTTGTTGGAGAGTTGCTAAAAATGGCGCAATGGAATCTACAAGATTCCATTGCACCATTTCTAGCGTCATTTCTAATGCCTGCTTAAAGCAGGCGTTAAAATGAGGCATCCATTAATTTCAATAGACCTGTCAACACTATACTGGATTAATATAATTTTTTTAATGCTAATCCAGTATAGGGTTACAATAGCATTAAAAATGAGGCTATTTCCACTAACATGCGCCATGGTGCACCGTAATGTAAATACAGCGCTACTCTGGTGGCGTTAGGGGATACAAGGAGGCTGCAAAAAAAGTGGAGCATCACTGGTGATGCACCACTTTCTTGAAAATATGGCTCTTTATCTTTGTGAATCGGGCCCATGACATGCAAACTAGCAGATGGAAGGGGCTAAATATCTGCACTAATAAAAATGACACAGTTAATGGTAAACACAATGAGTTGGTAGGGTCAGCCAAATACAATTACAAAACACTCTACGACTCTCCACTGACATAAAGAACTAATCATTATTGGTTAAATTAAAAAATATTGGAACTAAAACTGTATTTATCCAGCAACAATCTTATAACAATGTTGAAAGTTTCTGTACAATCAGTATAACTTTGAATTCTCCATAATAATGTATGCAGCAGCACATTTTTGTCTGACGTTGTGTAGATCGATGTACACATGTGCAACATTGCCCCGTAATTGTATAATTTCATGCAGGAGTAAATCCTATTAAGTTGTGGTGAGTGGATATGTCATGGCTGTGAAAAGTTTGTGAAAAAGCCCAGCAGTTTCTTTGTGACCCTTTCACATACTGGAAATGGGCAAACACTTACTTCTGGTAAGATAAGGACTCAATATCTCTTGAGAGTGTGAAAGGGCTTAGAATGTCCTGTAAAGTATAGGTGAAGACGTTTTTTGAAATTGGAAAAACCTTTCCCCACAATAAAAGTAAAAAACAAGAAGTGCAACTGAACAAATGCAAAGTGATTTATGCATGTATACCGTATGTACGTATACAGGCAGAATTCCTTAGCGCTGACACAAGCAAGAATTAGACAAAACATTTCCAGTACTACTCCTGGAAATCGAAGACAGTGAGTATTTTCCATGAGTACTTTTGAACATCTTTGAAAATTCCTTAAATTCAGACATTGGAACCCAAGTGAGGTCCAAATCCTCTGAGTACTTATTTCTAAATTGATTGGAGAATCTTATTCTCAATATATAGACTATCATAGTGAGTAATTGTTCTTTATATAACTTATAAAATGGTTTACAATTTAAAAGAAGTCAATGAAAGTGTTGAATTATCAACTCTGGAATTCTAATAGATGTCGAATAAAAAATGCAAAGAGGTCCATTATTGACATGCTATTTGCTGCAAGGATGTAACAGCTAAATTTGGCCCCAATTTCTTGGTTAGTGCTTGTGCCGTCTTCCAGAAGGGAAATGGAAAATTTTACCCGGCCACCCCGGTGGAGGTCCCAACTGACAAATATATACATGTTTGTTGGGCCGATGGACATGTAATGCAGTCACAGGAACCTCTGTCAAGGGTGTGCCTACCAATGCATTGTAACTTTGCAGTGCAGATTCATCAAACATGACAGAGCTGTACCACAAAGTTACACGATTTTTACTTTAAAAAACAAAACACCAAAGCAAAATTTCCTTTTTTTGAAAATTAAAATAGCAATGCCCCCATCACCATGAGAGTTATCTTCCAAGGTGAAAGGAGCATTTGAATTTTGCAGTTTTATAATACAGAAGGCCTCATTTGCGAGGCCTTAGTGGCACACTGCACCACCAAAGAGTCATTTTTTGATGCTCCATTGGCATAGTATGCCAGCTCATATTTATAAGGCCACACAAAGGCACCTTGTGTGGCTTTTCATGGCCTTGTAAATATGGACCCCTTTCACGCATAACACTGTGTGAAAGCAGCATTTCATGGGTGTTACTTGGGTTGTTCCCGCACAACACCCATGGAACCCGAAGAAATCTGATGCATTCCCAATTTTGCAAGTCTGAGAACATGCCAGATTCCTATACTACCTCAGGGGTGGCATAAGAATGATACAATTGGGAGAAATATCTTTATTTCTCCCCACTTTTTCCTCTTTCTATGTGTAGCCCTTCCAGCATAAAAAAAATCATCCCTGCAACACAGAAATCCTTTTACCATGGTGCAAGGATGCCTGCATTGGCACATGGCAGCAATTTGTGCACCAACGGAGGGAGAGAGGACAAAAATGCAGCATATCTTGTAGAAATAGCACATTTCTGCCCTTCCCGGTAGTGCAGGGAGGCACACCAAGGCACTTGCTACGCCACCTGCACCACAGACCTCGCACATGAGGCCCAGCAACTTTTTGTTCCTTGGTGCTGGTCAGAAAATTGATTTGATCATGTTCCTGTCCTCAGAAAAGTGCTTTTTATGAACACAAAATATCTTTTATTCAACCATGGGCTCAATTAGCAACAAGTGAAGACCTTTCAAAACTACTTAAAATTCTTCATGTTTTCATGTTGTAAATGAGGAAGATGTGTCATGCAGAACAACTTTGATCAAAATGACTGATGGCTGAGGAACAAAAGCCAAAATAGTGTTCCCAACATCTAGTCAAGAAATGCTGACAGCATTTTCAGTGAGTCAGGGAACAATATGAACTTCATCTTCTTTAAGTGAATTAAGAAAGTAGATGACATATCAATATTCATCTTGCTGATGTGTGATGATAGGACAAATGCGTTGTCCATGAAGAAGCTTAGGTATTTTACTGTAGTAGACAGAGAGTTGCATTTTTGGTCCCTCCAGAAAGGTGGTATTACATGTATCTTTCAACTTTATAGATAGGGGTGCTTTTGTTAGGGTTTAGAACAGGCTTCTCCAACAAGTAGCTTGTGAACTACTAGTAGCTCTTTATACACTTGTAAGTAACTCACCTGTGTCCAGCCTAGCCAACTAAATTAAAAGCTTTTGCTTGGCTAAATTAATATATCTATAGTAAAAATAAAATGTTTGTATATAAGATGAAACTCAGACCTCGAAACCTGTTAATTGGAGAAAATAGTTAAATTTCCAAAATATATTAAAATTTTACTAATAACATTACCTTAGTACCAGTGTCATTCAAGCTATAGCTAATATGTATTACCTATGCCATAGCATTCCAAACTGACGAATACTTTTTTACATTACTGCTGGCAATTGTACTTGATGCACCGGGATGGCCATGGGTTGTAATCTTGAATGACGTGATTACTAATGTAATCTTGTTTGAAGTGATCACTGTTAAAACACTAAAGGCCAGATGTAGCAAGATATGCTTTTGCGATTCTGAAATTGTCAGTAGGTGCGACTCGCAATTTCAGAATCTCAAAAGCATATGCAGAATGGTGTCTCAGACACCTTCTGCGACTCGCTATGGGGTCGCAAAGACCCACCTCATCAATATTCATGAGGTGGGTCACATTTTGCAACCCCATAGCGAGTCCCTGCACTCACAGGGATGGTGGCCTGCTGAAGTCAGCAGACTTCCATGTCTGTGACTGCTTTTTAAATAAAGCAGTTTTTGTTTTTCATTTTGCAACCCGTTTTCCTTAAAGGAAAACGAGTTGCAAAATGAAAAAAATACCAAAACCATTTGGTTTCGTTTTTTTCAGAGTAGGCAGTGGTCCAAAAAATATTTTAGACGACATTCACAAAGGGGAAGGGGTCCCATGGGGACCCCTTCCCTTTTGCGAATGAGTTACCACCAGTGTGACACTGGTGGTAACTGCAAGTTGCTTTGCGACCGCATTCATGTTCAGAAAGCAATTCTGAATTGCGATGCGAGCCGCAAATAGGAAGGGAACACCCCTTCCTATTTGCGAGTGGCATTCACAAATTGCGAGTCGGTACCGACTCGCAATTTGTGAATGTGCATCGCGGGAGGCCGTTTGCATGGCACAAACTGTGATTTTCGCAGTTTGCGACATGCAAACAGCTTGCTACATCTGGCCCTAATTCTATTAGCTCAGGATAATTTTCATTGATCATAAGTAACTTTCATTACAGAAAAGGTTGGAAACTCCAGATACAATGTTTTGCATTTGCTGCTTGAGTTTCATAAGATAAAGTATCAGAAGATGACAATGGACAATTATGTATTTAAGCAGAGTTCTATATTGTTTGCATACCAGTGTATAGGGATACCAGAGTATAACAGAAAACAAGTGAGACTGAAACATAGATTTCATAATGCTGGAGCAAACATTGAGCCTGCATTGCACTGGTGATCAATTTGAGGAAAGATTTGCCATTATGCCAAGCTGATTGCAATGCTAGAGGCAACAGTTGACCCATTATAAAATATGTTTTAGTAGCCCAAGCTGACAGTTCAAACAAAGCAGGGTCCACTGGTCCTCTAGTTTGGGGTTCAGGCACATGGCTATCAACCTTATCCCATAAAAAATGTTACATAAACAGAAGTGAAACCCACTAAATCTTCTGGGCATGAGGGACTTTTAGAGTCTCTACATAAGACATGCATGATTGACAGTAGTCAAAGTCACAAAGAAATCACTGATGGGATGATAGATGTTCTGAGTGACAAATGCAGAGCTAAAATCAGACTATGAAATGTAGGGACTATGTATGAAACAGGAAATCTGGCTCAAGTAACCTCTAAGATAAGGACCTTCAACTTATACATCATGGTGTTCAGCGGAGCAGAAGTAGGTAGACTAGATCTGGTAGAGTGAAAACTACCACATGAGTTCTGTACTCAGGAAGGCACCATGACAAACATCACAAAGCAGTAGCCATCATCCTGAACAATGACACAAAGAAATGGCTAATTGAGTAGAAGACAGTCAATGGCAGACTCATGACAGCTAGGTTAAAAGGGCAGACACATCAATGACACCATTATCCAGTGCTATGCTCCAACAACTGATGCAGAGAAACAGTCATGCAAATATGTTACAAACAAATGCAAACTGAGCTTTAAGCCATGCTGAACCATGACCTGAAGATTGTGATGGGGGACATGAATACTAAGGTGGGAAATGATAACGTGAATCATGACAGAGGCATGTGAAAGGAAGATAGTAGAACATTAAACGTCAATGGAGAAAGAGTATTGGAGTTTTCTGCCACATATGAACTGGTAATAGGAGTGACTCGCTTACCCTTTTATGATATTCACAAAAAAAAACTGGTGCTCACCCAATGGCAGATACAGAAACCATAATGACTACCTAATGAGAAGTGGCACCTGGATATGGTTACTGAAAGATGTCAGAGTGAGGTGGGGAGCAGATGTCGGCAATGATCACCATATAGTTGCTGCTCTTAGGGAGCTGAAGCCCAGAAAATGGAATGGAAACATAAGGGTGACAGCAGTTAGATGTGGTAAATTGACAAGACACCAAGACCAAGAAAGCATTTGTCTTACAAATCTAAAGCAGGTTCAAACTCCTGGCAGACATGGAAGATCAGTCTATGCCAGCAGCAGATGCAGTCAGCAAGGAATCAAACAGGTCTCTTCAATATATGTGGAGAGATTTGAAACTTGTGTAGGGAGCAAGCCAAAGGAAAGGAAAGAGTGGCAAATACAAGACATGTGGCAAGCTATTGAAGATAAGAGGGCAGCTAAAAAGAAACTAATGAAAGCTAAATCTGACAGGCTGCAGGAGAAGTAGGAACAACAGTACATAGAACCAAGGAGATCAGTCACAAGACTGAAAAGAGCAGACAATCTGGCTTACACGGATAACCTTGTCAGCCAACCAGAACAGGCAGCCAGTAAAGGAGAACAGGACAAGGTCACGTGCATAGTCAGTGGCAAATTTGTGCAACGTACAACACCCCTCTCACTGATAATCAAGGAAGTTTACTGATGACTGAGAAAGGGCTGGACGCATGCTAGGCCAAGCACTTCAAAGAAGTCTTGAACCTACCAATACCAACAGGTGAAGTGGACATCCAACAGGCATAGACAGACATGGATGTGAACACTGCCCCACAGATAGAAGCTATGGTCACTGCCATCCAATGTCTCAAGAAATGAAAAGCTCCTGTTCAAGACAACTTGAGTACAGAAATGTTCAAGGCAGACCCTGAAGCATCGGCCAAGATCCTCCAACCACTGTTAACATGGATTTGGGAAGCATAGACAAATGAAACTAAGGCATCCTCATCAAGATGCCAAAGAAGGGAACATTAACCAACTGTAATAACTGGTATGGCATCACCTTTCTGTCAATCTGGAGTAAACTCCTGCTAAGAATCATTAATCAACACATTTCTGATGTTGTGGACAGAGGTAAGGAAAGAACAGGCTGGGGTCCAAAAGGGCATAGGTTGTATTGATCAGACTTTTAATCTACACAATATCACAGAGCAAGGCTCAGAATGGCGGATACAATTATACCTCATCTTCATTGATTTTGGGAAATTGTTTGAGAGAATACACTGTGACAGCCTCTGTGTATACTAAGAGCCTTATGTACACTGCAGAAAATAGTTATTTTCATCAAGGCCTTCTTTGATAATTTTACCAGCAAAGTGGGAGTTAGTGAGTATAGGTCTGAAGTAAAGACTGGTGTGAGACAAGGATATGTAATGTACACATTGTTCTTCATCCCAGTCATAGGCTATGTGATACAATGCACAACAGAAGACCAAGCCAGAGTCATCAAATGGACCTTATTCTCTACATTGGAGGGCAATGACTATGCAAACAACCTAGCCTAGCCTTGCCCTCACTGTCACACCTGCATATGTAGGAAAAGGCATTTGGTCTCAAAATCTATGCACAGTAAGGGGGCCTGAGCATCAGTACAACAAAATCAGAAATAATGCTACTCAACATCCCTAACCAATCAAGGTGGATGAAAAGAACCTAGGGCCATGTGCACGAACACATTTTCCCATTGACCCAGAATAGGAAAAGCCCTTTGATACATCTGGCCCCAAGCCATTACTGAAGAGCTCACCTACATAGAGAGTACATGAGATATGAAGACAGGGCAAGCAGGGACATAAAGAGCAGACTGAACAAGCCCAGAATGCCTTCAAGATGCTTAATATTATGTGGAGATCATCTCAGTACCACAGCAACTGAAGGTTTACTAGAGCTGTGGCCTTTCCACACTCTTATATTGATCAGGATGCTGGTAAATGACAAAAAGCAACATCTCCAAGCTTTCCACGCTAGTAACCTGAGACGTTTTTTGCTTATTTTGAGGTTGTGAACCATGTCTAACAAGGAAATACTCACTAGATGCAGGCAAGGCAGCACGGGCACCGTCATTATATGAAAAATATGGCTAGGACACACTATCAGAAGAAAACAAGACTGTCTCACCAGAACAGCTCTTCACTGGACATCAGAAAGCAAACAAAAGAAAATCAGGCCAAAGAACAGCCAGAGGCAAACTGTGGGAACAGATATAAAGATCACAGCTGGGGAACCATACAAAAAACTGCCCAAGTCAGACTGAAGTGGAAGTCCTTCATTGCTGCCCTACATGCCAACAGCATAACAGCAGTAAGTAAGTAGGTAAGTATGACCATGGTGGATGTGCAGAAAATGTTTCTGGCTGTGTTACAGTATATTGGCACTGCAGTGGCACGTGGAATGGAAACATGCCTCTGTCATGTATGAGGACCTATTTATATATGTCTTAATAAGTCACCACTGAAATGTACATTTTAAGCCTACAAAGCAGAATGCTTAATGTACAAAAAAGTGACACGTAACATATTGCAAGTATTGTGCCTTCTCAGTGAATGAACATCCAAAATCTGAATCCAGTGCGTAGGTTACGCTGGATTCTCCTCTAACAGGCCTAAGTAAAATTTCTCATTTATTCCTTTTGTAAGGAAAATACTAGCAACATGTTAAAAAGTTATTTTCCACTCAGTTTCTTAAATAACTTTAGGACCGGCCCTATTTTTCAGGGTCTTCCCTAAATTTCTGCCTTCTGTTGCTGAACATATTTTTGTTGGCATTAGTAATTTTCTCCTGTTAACAGTGGCAAAGTGGTAGTGCGCTCTCTTTCAAACATGGTATAATTGCATCTACCTAATAGTCCCTAGCAAAGAGGTATCACACAGAACTGGGGTCTGTAAATTAAATGTTTTTAGAGGACCTGCATTACCCATTGCTCCATCCACTAAAAGTAGCATTTCAAAACATGTCTCAGGCCTGCCACTGCAACCTATCGTGCTGTTTTAAACTCCCATTTTGACCTGGCAAAAAACACTTTTTGTCAGTCCTACAAATTCCTTTTTGACACATATAAATCACCACTAAGATAAGCCCTAAAAGGTTCATAGGGCCTGTAGGGCACAGTGCATTGTAGCTAAAAGGTAGGACATGTGGATTTATATTTTACATGTCCTAATAGTGAAAAACTGTTAAACGTATTTTTCACTACTGTAAGGCCTAACTCTCCCACTATATAACATTGGGTTACCCTATTGTATTTAATAAGTACTAACGTTTGATTGGGAGCACGTGGAAATGTCATCTTTAGAATCTAATTAATTGTAATTTAAAAATCCTCTTTAATGGTAAAGTCTGATTATAAGTCACAGTTCATAAAATGCCACTTTTAGAAAACTTGCATTTTCTTGACCTAAACATCTGGTGCCTGCTGCCAGTGTCTTGGGTCACACGGCTCTGAATGGTTCTGTAGTTGGGGTAGTTGGGATATATGTATTCCTGCCAGATAATGAAAGAAAGGGGACTGGGTGCAGGAAGGATGGACCATCCTGCCAGGATGGTTAGGGGCAGAGCTGTTCCCTGCCCCATTTATTCTTTTAAAGGGCTTGCCTCCAGCACACACAAAGGATCCTGACACTAGCTGCTATCACTCCAGATATCTTAGAGAATTAACAGGGGATGGAAGAACCTTCCAGAACCAGATGTGGGGATAGCCCAGGATGTCCTCACACTTCAGAGACTGGCATTGGGTATAAATAATGGACCCTGAGAACAACTCTTCAGTACACTCCAGAACCTATAGACACTAAAGAAGAAGGACTGCCTTGTTCCTCAGAAAACTGCCCTGCTCTGAGAAGGTATACTGGACCTGCTAACCTGAGTGACTCCAATGGTCAGTTGGCTGACCTCCTGTTCTTGGCTCACAATAAGCTCCAGAGAGCTCCCTGCAATTGCCCAGCTGACTTGGGGCAACTTCATCTGCCTAGACCTGCAGCTGAACCGCCCGGAGTTCTACTGGTCCCAGCTAGAGTGAGTCTCTGATCATGAAGGTGAGGCTCTCTAGGTC
Source organism: Pleurodeles waltl (assembly GCF_031143425.1). Lineage (NCBI taxonomy): Eukaryota > Metazoa > Chordata > Amphibia > Caudata > Salamandridae > Pleurodeles > Pleurodeles waltl. The sequence continues at coordinate 824,702,944 of NC_090446.1, forward strand.
CTGGATGCTTGGCTGGTACCAATGAGCACTTCTCTGCAAGAAAAGGAGAAATCCTGAGGTGACTGTGAACAGGCCCATTCACGCTGAGTCTCTGCGGCCCACGATGACCGCCAATGAGAGGTTCCTGTGAACCAAACTCTTGGTGATACAGCAACTGCTGGAAACGACCTGCAGCAAGAGATCTATACATTACACTACAGCAATGACAGCCTGTGGTAATCATCACTGTGAAGTTTCCTGAAAGGCTATCAGTGATGCCCAACTAGATCTTCACGCTACATCAACAACCATTTGCGATGCCAGACCTGCTTTCATGCTACATCCCCTCAAACAATAGCACAGTTTATGAGAAAAGTAACTTTATAAAAATGTACTTCGTGCTGGCTGAATTAAAACTGACTTACAGTTTTGCCACATATCTAAGCTCCAAAGGCCAATTTACATCCCTGATAAATCATGCCTTTTAATGGATAATAGTTTAGCTACTGGGCTTGGGAAGGAAGAAAGAGGAAACCTCATATCTATCCCTTTAGCCTTTGAGGTGTTTCCTGTTTCTTTTTCAATGTATGGGGCACTATTTACATAAGCCTTCACAACTTTTTTCACCAAAGATACCAAGGCCAAGTTTGCATTCTTGTTTCCACATGTTAAGATTCAAAAAGAAGCTAAACTGTTGAAAAATATTAGTATTTTTTTAAAAATGTGAAAAAGTGCTGTACAAGAAATAGTATTTTTTTCTTAAAATGGCATCAACCAAAGGTTTGCCATGCTAGGAGCGTTATCTTCACATCTTTTACCATAAGATTTGTATTTTTTCAGTAGCCGTGCATTGTTTCTATTTTTGGATTTTAATCTAACTTATGTTTGTGGTGAAAACTGTTGTGAAACTCTCAAGTGAACTCAAAAAGCTATAAATTTTTTAGAATAAGTAAAAATTCTGAACTCACCAGCTGGTTATTTGTGTTAATTTTTTATGGTTTTCCAAAATAAAGTAATCGTTGGATAATGCAAGAAAATGAGACACAATAGAAACGGCTCACAATGTTTACATATGTAATTTTTTGCCTTGATAACTAGTTTACACATGTTATATATTATTATGTACATCAGACCCCTTTGGTTGCAAGGATATAAAGTGTGGTTTTTTTTGGCTATCCAAAAACATGTGATAACCAGAAGCAAAACTGAACTCTAGCCTATAATGATTTTTCACTGTGTTCAGACTATGGGTGAAACCATTTGGTCAAATCTAATTAATCAAAACTGAGTATCAACAAAAACTCTATTCAAGATACTGAGTATAGAAATAGAGGTCACTTGTACAATACTGAATTTTTGGTTTACCCATAATTTAAACTGATCCAGAGGACATTCTACTAAATTCCTTTTTTAATGCACACTGGTGTATATTTGAGAACTAAAATAGGCGAGAAATTCAACCTTAACAAAATGTTTTGCAAACCTCAAACTTTGGGTAAAACCATTACACTTTCTGGTTTCACAATGTTTACCCATCCAGAATGCTCTGAAAACCTCAAAGTTTGGATAAAATCATCACAGAATGTTTTCACATTTCCTCACGGTAAGAGCTGAAATCTCAGGAGCCCAACAAAGGTCCTACCAACCAGCCTGCTCATATTTCTCTTGTTTAAAAAGGTTAACCCATTTGTGTAGCATAACTTATTGCCCATCAAAGGAACAAGTCAAAACAAAGACTGTGTGAAATCAGTGAAGTTTCAATTTGGTCTTTGCTGTGATGGGCATTCAGAATTGCCTAGGGTTCATAGAAATTCAAGGCTCTTGACTGAACCCAGGCCGAAATATTGTAGTCATAACCTGTATCAAGAAAAAAAGAAAGAGGGAAAGGGTGTTTTAGGCACATTTTGATACTTACAGGACTTTTTCAGGGCATTCTGAGTAAGAAAACCTGCTAGGATCCACACCACTCTTGATTCCTCTGTATCAGTAAGTTTCTGAAGTGCCCATGGTAGGTAGGGTTCCCTGGGTGCAGGTCAACCCCAAGATTAAATGTTTTCTGTTCCTTATTCAAAGGAAGGAAACTGGTGCAATACCCTGCTCCATATTTACAAAGCGGTGTTAATCCACATTTTGTGGCTTAACACTACCTTGCAAATACAGCCCCTTTACACACATCACTTTGCATGAAAGGGGTATGCAATGGGTGTTTCTGTGGGCATTCCACTGCAACACCCATTGTATTTTGATGCTGCTCCAGATTTATGGGAAATCATAAACCCAAGGCACCGCCAAACACTAATGCCACTCCATGGATAGCATTAGAGTGGAGCAACGAGGAGAAATACTTTGATTTCTCCTCATTTTTGCTTTTTCTATATGTGCTGCATTGTGCGGCACAAATAGAAAGAGCAACACACCATTAATGATTGTTTATGTGCAGGAAGGTGCCCCTTTTTACAGATAAACAATGATTAAATAATGACAATTTGTTAGTTGTATGTGTGCTGCATTACACAGCACACATAGAAGTGACAGATTAACATTATTGATTGTTGCTATGCAGGAAAGGACACCTGCCTGCACATGAACAATCATTCCCTGCAGAGCATGCACCCTTGCACTAACATGCAAGCGGTTCCTGCACTGGCACTAGGCAGCTAATTGTAGCACCAGTGCTAGGGAAAACACAGGGGTGTGCTTTATTGTAGTAAATATGGAACACCCCTACAGTAATGAAATGATGCAGAGTGGGACTGCAAGATTTGCTGCAGTGCTGCAACACGTCTTTGTAAATGAGGCCCTGGATGTTCTAAGCACAGGTCTGTTATTTTTAGGGAAATGGGGGTAATAAAAGCTGGTGATATGCAAGCAAGCAGCACCATCCTCGATTTCCCTGGGTGCTTAGTTTTCAGTAATGCCCAAAAGTTGAAGGATTCCCTCTGTGACCGCAGACTTAAATACTATAGCCATTTTCCATGGCAAATAAGAAGAAATTAAGAGTTCTTTATGCATACTTTTTACTTATGGGCTGTCAGAGAGGGGAAAAGCATCTATTTTGCCTCCCGGGGCAGAAATACTGGCTGATGATCAAAAGTGATTCCTGATGTCAAGAAGATTCAGTGACACACTCCAGTCCTTTTCTCCTTCCCCATGGTACTCTGCTTGTCTTTAAGCCTCCCAGTGTTGATAGATTAGGATATCATCTTTCCATCTGGCCATTGGAGGAGGAATCAGGACATAAACAGACCAATGGAGAAAAAGTAATAAACAGAATGGGGTGTGGGGTTCACCCATCCTGGCACTGGACTGCATCGCTCACCCACGGGCACGAGACAGTCTTATTGCCCTCTTAAGTGGATGGTGCGAGGGGTAACCTCCTATTTTACCGGGCCAAAGAACAGAAAGCCAACTAGACCCCAAGGAAATGTGTTTAAAAAAGGAATGGTGTGTAGCATCAGTTGGTACTGCCATTGGGTTCTACCCATGGCCACTAGTTAATCATTCTGCCTTCTGAAGAGGCAAAATATTGACATTTGCTCCATCTCTGCCAATCCATATGCAAGAAATTCACCCAATAGAACCCCAAATTAGTTTTGCCCTGGGAGTGGCTGCAGTATTTTGGTTTTCTAACCAAATACTGTTTTGATTTCATCTGTGGGATGTGTGCCTCAATTCTAGAGCTGTTCATTGGAAGTAATGTACTAGTTTGCACCATGGTGCATCCTTCATATAGAAAAATAGATTTTATGTAATTATGTGAAACTATGACAAAATTATGCAAAATTACACTGTTGCATAAATATTTGGTGCAATAATGTTTTAAACAAAAGCACAGTAAAGAACAGCCCCTCTTGCTCTGTTGTTCCCATGTATTTGCAGAAAACTTTTACCCTAAAGTTCACATTTGCCGTGACTTTTACTGCAAATAGTCATAATTACATAGGAGGCTTAGGGCCAGGTGTAGAAAGGCTTTATTGCGTCACAAACAGCGAAAATCGCTGTTTGCGAGGCGCAAAACCCACATCGCGATGCCCATTCCCATTTTGCGAGTCAGTAACCTAGTTACCGACTCGCAAAATGGGACTGTGAGTCGCAAATAGGAAGGGGTGTTCCCCTTCCTATTTGCGAGTCGCAGCGTGATGTAGGATTGCTTTGTGACCGCGAACTTGGTGTCACACTAGTGGTAACCCATTCGCAAAAGGGAAGGGGTCCCAATGGGACCCTTTCCCCTTTGTGAATGGCCTTGAAAACATTTTTTCAGAGCAGGTAGTGGTCCTATGGAACACTGCCTGCTCTGAAAAAATGAAACTGACACGTTTCATTTTTTTCATTTTATAATGCATTGCGTTTTCCTTTAAGGAAAACGGGCTGCATTACAAAAAAAAGAAAATGCTTTATTTAAAAGCAGTCACAGACATGAAGGTCTGCTGTCTCCAGCAGGCCACCATCCCTGTGAGTGCTGCGACTCACAAGGGGGTCGCAAATTGCGACCCACCTCATTAATATTAATGAGGTGTGCCTTTGTGACCCCCTTGTGACTTGCAGATGGTATCAGGCAATTTGCGAGTCGCAATGCCAGTTTTTCTTACATCTGGCCCTTAATCTTGTAATTTCAGAAATTCTGTGTAACACACATCAAAATTTCCAAAATTACTTGAATTACATGAGCATAATGTAGATTTCTGCATCCAAGCCTTAATTAATTGTTCTGGGCACAAAATGATGCAGTGTGTCCTAAAACTAAAACAAAACACTGTCCTTAGTATCTGCATTGTATACTGACAGTTCACACTAATGAAACACTTGGCTGCAAGTTGAATGTGTGGCTCCGTCTTTAACTCAAGGTAAACTTGCTTTTCTTCATATAAGAAGATGCTTGGGGGTCCTTGGGACCCCATGCCTTCCTCCTAATGGGTGCCTTTGGTTACTACATAGACCTCCTAGAGGTATACAATCAATGTGGCCCGTGAGATTTTTTGCCTCTGCCTTCATGCGTGTAATAGCACACAAGCGCAAAGGTAAAAGGTTCCCTCATTTTCACAGAGCCATGCCCCCAAGCAAATGTGAGGAAGTCCCCTTGAGATCACAGCAGTGCAAGATGTGCACGCTCATCATTCACATTGTTTAAGGGGTTACCCCTGCATCTACTACCCTTTTATAATAGCAAGTGCTTGAAGGGGTAAAAGGAGTGGGCTCAAATTTGCAGTGTGCCCCATGGGCATTTCCTGTAATACAGCCCTTGGTGGTTAGTATACATTCTGTACCATCTAAGAGGACAGAAATCCCCTAATATGCCTCACTGAGCATCAGAAAGGCTTTTGGGGCTTTAGAACTGGAGGTCTGGCCCTATGCCAGGACATTCCAGCTTTAATCATATTCATCCCAGGTATCTAGCGTGTTTTCTGACCCTGGTGAAGTATAGACAGCGGGTAAATCGCCCATAGTATTGGTGCTTTAAAGGTGTCTGAAGTCTAAAACTAGGATAGACTGGCCCTATCCCTAGCTACTCCTAGTATTTAGCAGGCTTTCAGCCCCCTGTGGAGCATGAAGTTTAGGAATATCCCAAAGCAACCCCCAGTAGGGACAGAAATACAGTTTTGACCTTATGGGTGGGAATACAGACCCATGCCATGATGGGCCAATTGGCACTCCATCTTTTTTAAAGCAATAAAATATATCCCCAGTATCTAGTATGCTTTCTGCCTCCCCCAGAATGGAAGATTGTGGGAAAATCCACTGTGCTGTGCTGGGGGGAGGGAGAGCAACACTGTTGGGGCTTTAAGTGTGCAAAGAATGGTTGAAATGCTAGGAAAGGCAGGGTCCACCCCATTCTTGTTTAAAAAATATTTTCCCAGTTTCAAGTAGGCCTGGTCAAACTTTAAATGACACCAGCTTATTTTGTATATTTCAATATTTTGAATTGTTTGTTATGTGGAATTCCTGAGATTAAAGCATTACATTGTAAACATGTTCACAAATGAGGCTTTCACTGTAAAAAAGTACTGCAAATGCATATGATCAACAGAATTGAAGTTGCTATTTTTCACGATTCTTTTATTTTTCTTTGAGCACACAATCTATTCTTGCATCACAAATTTGATTTGCTAACTAATTTAACTTTAAAATGTGGCACTAACTGACAGATTTGTATTTTACGTAATTATGTGTAGTTTGGGATAATTTTAGCAAACTTTTGTATAATTATGCAAAGACAAACTAAGTGAGTGTTGCACACACCTAGTATCCAGTGAGATTTCTTCCCTCCATTGAGGTAAGTCCCCCAACCTGCTCCTTTGGTCAGGGAGCAGAAATACTGTTTCGGCTTTAGAAGTAGGGTTATGGGTCAATGCCATAACTGGCCAGCACCAATTCTATTGTTTAAAAACATTTATGTCTAGCGTATAGTGGAAATTAATTTCCTCTAATGTGTGGGTAATTTAGGTATAAATTCCTTAATGTACCCCATGGAAGATAAAGGCTGTTGAGTAGTTTGTGGGTGGTACTAGCAATTGCCCATTGTCAGAGCTGTCATCCTTAGCATGGTATTCACCTAAACATTTTGTCTCCCACTCTGTTTTGCTGAATTTCTTTTTGTTGGCATTAGGTCTCAGTTAACTTCACTGCTGCTAAACTGTGCTAAAGTGATTATCCTTTCTCTGCAAAACATTGTAAAATTGGCCTACACCTGACTAGCTCATATAATTGACTTATAAGTCCCCAATACATGGGGCTGTGAACTAAATGCTACTATTGGGCCTGCAACACTCACTCTGCCACCCCTTGAAGTAGCACTTCAAAACATATCTCATACCTGCCCTTGCAGTCTGTATGGCAGTTTTAAACTGCTATTTTGACCTGGCAAAGAAACCTTTGGTCAGGCATAAACCTTCCTTTTTAATACTTATAGTTCCCTCATACGGTAGACACCTAAAGGCTCATAGAGCAGGGTTCATATCATTTAAAATGTAGGACTTGTGGGTTTAAGTTTTACATATCCCTGCAGTGAAAAACTCCTAAAGTTGTTTTTCATTGCTGTAGGGCTTATCAGTCCTATTGACTAACACTGGGTTATCTTATACAATTTAATAAGTACTAACTTTGGATTGGGAGCAGATAAAGATATGCTTTTTGGACTCAAATTAATTGTAATTTATAACATCCTTATTGGTAAGGTTGGATTTCAAGCAACAATTTGGAAAATGCAATTTTTAGAAAGTTGGGACTCTCTTATTCTAACCATTTGTGCCTTCTGTCAGTATTCTGGGTCACATGACTGTGGTTGGCTCAGATGATAGGGTTTGCGTATTATTCAGAGATAATTATACACAGGGGGCTTAGGTGAGGAACATTTAGGCCATCCTGGAAGGATGACTAGGATGGTCTGTACCCAATCCCGCTTACATTTAAAAGGGCTGTCCCTCTTGCACTTAAAAAGGAATCTGATACCAGGTCAGCACTGTCTTTTGTCACTGGAGAGAGCCTGGGCAGAAGAAAGGGAATAACGTTACAGAAACAGGCATGGGACTAGGAGAGGAAATTCCACTACATAAAGACAGGCACTAGGTATAAATATTGGTTATCCAGAGCCACTCTTCACAACACTCCTGGACCTCTGGAAGTTAATCAATGCAGGACTTTGCATGGCAGCACCGTGCTTCTCCTGATTGGAACCAACACCAAGTACCGCAAATTGTGGCTTGCAGGACATAAGCTACAACTCTCAGCAAAACTAACCTACCCCCTCTATCTGGTTCATGCTCCATGTCAGCCTGAATTTATGACTTTGTGCCGGTCAAATGCAACCACATGACCACAGCTTTTACGATTTTTCTTGTGTTGGATTTTCACATTTATTACTATTTGTGTGCTCCATAAATACTTTGCTTAGTGCCTCTAATTTAAGTCCAACTGGTATTGTGCCAAGCTCTCAGAGGGTTGGTTAAGCACAGGTTAATTTACTGTATTTTGTGGTATACCCTGACAAGGATGGTGGTAGTTGCCTGAGTTAGGCTCCCACCCCTGTCAACCAGTGATTCAAATTCTGACACCCATGTATAAGGGGTCCTTCCCCCAGCTTGAAGAGAGCCTGGTGTTCAGTTAGTGGATCCCTGCTTGGGGATAATCATACTGCACTGATCCCCAAGCTGTAATGTTCTAATGAGAGGTGCCATTGGCTCTAATTGCTTATCATTTCTAAAGAAGTTCCTAAAACAGTAAAATTGACATGCAAGTGCATTACTGAGAAACAAAACAAAAATCGGGCTACATGGGAAGCTGTTCCCTCACAGCTCAAATTAGGAGCAACAAAAAGAACTCTCTCTGCAAATATGAGAGAGATTTCCTTCCTTTTGTGTGAAGACATGAAGCTCACATCCTCCAAATGTGGGTGTGTGGAGTACATCATAGTCACATCTTCCACATTGTAGAGGGCCATACCAAGTGTCAAAACAATACAAACAATATATCATTTTGTTAATATCCAGAAATACAGACCTAAGTTTGATCAACATTTTATCTGTATCACATTTAAAACAGAATGCAGTGGCCTCCTTATCTGTTCTACAAACATTCATTGTTAAGTGGATATAATATTTTTCTCGAAATAAAGCAAGTGAGTTCCTAAATATAATATTCCTTGTCTTGTTTCTCTTGCTTCCTGATACAGACACCATCAATTGTTCTTTTCATTCTGCTTTCCTGAGTCTTTAATCTGAAGGAATAGAATGTTTAATAAGATTAACCAAAAAATAGTTTAAGGAAAGGTATTCTGAACATACTCAGAGTTATTGTAAACTAAAAATATAATATATTCATGTTGACAAGAAATTAATTTTACAATTCATTTAAATAATGCTTTACATTGAGCAGTGGGAATTCTGGTAAAGATTCTACACTTGGAGAGTGATAGTATTCTGATGAACTATACACATGGTTTAAGATGAATGGTTGAGAGTTAATTTCCAAACAAACATGCCTTGGAAATCAGGGCTTTCAATGAGTCAGCATCAGCTTTAGGGCAACAGCAAATATGATTTACTAATTAAGTGTTACTTACAGCCATTACTAATGAAAACCGATTTAGAGTCAAATATAACAATTTTGACCAGGAGATACTAAATTATAGTGAACAAAGTATCAATATCAGTCAACATTTTCATAGCTAACAATAAATTCATAGAACATTAATAAAATGAAATGTCATTACATTGCTCAGATAGCTCAGCCAAGTTCATGTCTGTCATATTTGTTGGAAAATCACTTAATGGCATTAATTGTACTGTTACTTCTAGTACCAAAGCTTAGAAAATGAAATGTCATTCTCAGTTTATTGTCTATAAGACAACCAAGTAACAGTAATGTGTTACATCTATGGACCAACTGTATGGTTATCTTCAAGCTTTTAGGTTTGTTATATTCCTGAAAATATCTTAGTTGTCTTTGAAGGCTAACATGAGTCATTGATAAAATGACAAATCATCAGTGTATGGTAAGTAGACATTCAGACAAAAAGCAGGAGTGGTGCACAGAGTAATCCTATTTGAAGCCATTGGCAGTATACATTTTGAGAGTGAGCCCTTTTCTATCCAACAGCTTAACAGGCACCCTGGTCTTTAAGTTTATTTCATTTTAAACGTGTAAGAGAATATAAAGCTGTTTTCTCCTGAAATTAGAAAATAGAAACAATTGCTGTGCCAGTTCAGCTCTTTTGTGTGAGTTTTAGACTGATCCTGCAAGTCCCAGTCAAGCCCTCTGCATGCTCCTGAGTGAGTCCTGCAGGAGGTAAAAAAGAAATGAGGGGTGAAGTTCTGTAGCTGGTTATCTATGAGTCACCAGTCCCTGTTACCAGACTGTGCACTGCCACATGCCAAGATTTGTTGGAGGTCAGTCTCAGACGTACGGATTACAGACTATTACTTCACATTTAAAAAAAACATAGAAATCCACTGACAAAAACAAAACCAATGGTTAAAGTGGAGTTATAGATCTAATAATAACAAAACAAATGTTTAAAAAACATTTAAATGTACCAATTGTATGTAACAGAACTAAGTATAACATGCAGTGATTTGATGCATTGCTTATGGCCTCATATATTACATCGTTGATAATATTTGATATCTCTGGCAGTGCAAGTCATACTTAGGTCAGTAACATATAGCTTGTGAATTTGAGTATTTTTTGTTTTTTAAACATTCATTTTTATATTATTAGAAGACCTATGTAGAACTCCACTTTGTTTTTTTAGTACATTTTCAGTTTTTTTTTTTTTAAAGTACGGTAAACGTTTAGTACATTGCCTATGGATACCTCTAACATTTGGTTTGTCAGTGGATCAGGTTTTGGCAAGATGCTAACAAACAAGGTGAAATATTGTTTATTTTTGAGGAAGTGACCCTAAATCATGATTGGGAGTAATTATCAGTTTCCTTTCTGAAACCCCCTGTAGGACATTTGCCTTTTCTATGCTGTCACCATTGAGTTTTTGCCTGTCACCGTAGAGATTTTGCTCTTTGCTTCTCTAGACCCTATTTTGTCTGAACAGGAGTAAAGGGCCTGTGTTCTCCCTACAAATATGTCCAACTTGGCCTAAACCTGATTGGTGCAATTACTTTTCCTGTAATGCCATAGTATGTACTTTAGAAATACACCTCCAGCATTGAAAGTTAAATGTCACCTGGGAATTGTACCATCTATTGTGCCATCCACTGTACTGGAAGTGAAAACTTGATTCAGGCCTACCATATGTGGCTCACAGCAGTAGCCTGGATTCTGCTGCAGAGACCTTTCAAAGTCACCCATTTAACAGGTTAGAAAACCTGATTTTAAATATTAAATATATCACTCCTAACCATGTCTTGCTGCTCACAAAGTAGGGTGCATACTATTTAAGAATGAAACATATATGACATTAAAAATGGAATGATCCCCTTGTGACTAGGCCCAAAACAACACTGTCACTAGTCAGGCTGTAACTGGTACATAGAAAAAAGTAAAATATAGATTCTTCAGTTTAATCAATAACTTTTAAACTGTACTAGCTGCAGATTTCATGCACAGATTTATGTTTACATTTAATAAAAATGCAATCTAATGGTAAACTCAGATTGTTATTAAATACATTGGAAATGTAACTTTTAGAAAGTTACTTTTACCCTGTTGGAAGCTGCTGGAGCCTAATTTGTATTAGCTCTCCAACAACTGCCTTGGCTCGAATTAGATGTGAAAAAGGTACGAACTTTGTTCCTACAGCAGGGACATTAACCAGGAAGTTGGAAGGTGTTTTTTGTTTCATGGCATCAGAATGAGCTAGGGTGAGCCCAGGCACGTAATGTACTTCAAAGAGGCCTTTAAAGTGATAAGTAATGGTTAGGTGATACCTTGAAAAGGTGAAAGGCTTTGCTCCCATATTCAGAATGTCAATAAACCCAGTGGGAGGAAAGCTACCCACCACGGAATAGAGGACAGCTCAATACCCTGGCCACACCTACTGAAGGGCATCAGAGTACTTCAGAAGAGTAGTAGTGTTTCGCCTCATTTGATTTGGAGAGTGATGGGCACTGTGGGATTGTTTGCAGTAGGTCAAACATGAAATGCAGAAAAAGTGGGTAGGGTTGCTCCCAGGAACTTTTACCCCATGAGTTAGGGAATGCCCAGGACTCATTCCCACTCAACAGCTAGTGACAGGCATAAAGGTGGCATCTTCGTACACCATCTGTAAAACACTTTCTGGACCTCCAGAAGAACAGAAGACAGGGCCTGCTGTTTTTGATCTGAGAGGAGGATTTCTGAAAGACTGAACATGCTCCCCTTGTACCCAGGGCAGAGAAGTAGACTCCAAGGGTCAATTGTTTGTCCTGCTGTGTGTCTACAGGGACACAACAAGCTGCAAGAGGTCTAAGCCCTAAAGTGTCCTGTGTCAAGAACTAACCTGGTTATACCAAACATACCAAGATTAGCAGGAGCAAAGTGAATCTGCCTAATCCTCCTACAAGATATACTTTCCAGCATGGGATGCCATGGAAAAGTGAGTTAGGATGATGCCTGTGCGATCAGTCAATTGAAAATGCTGTGGTTCTTTGGCTCTATGTTCTCAGTAGTGTAGGATTCTACTTCAGCCTAGTGACTGTCCTTCAACATCTCAACTATGCAATGCTGTTAAGCATATATGCACAATCAACTATAGCCTTGTACAATGTTAATAATGGCATTGATAACATAATGACAATAATAACACACATAACTGACACAATGTGAAAATCTTTCAGGAATTCAGGAAATGATCTACTATATTTTAGGACAGTTTTGGGTGTTAGTCTTTATCCTAAATAGGTATTATTGAGCAATACCACAACCAAATCACTTCTTTGGGTGCACAGTGAAGACATTCTTGCATAGTTTTTGGTTTCCTAGCTTACATATTCTTGACTCTGCTTAGAGGTCGGCAACCAGTAGTTTGTCAAGTTTTTTGAGCCTTCCATTCATAAATACTTCTAAAATAATAGTGAACACTTGTTCTTTAGTAATCTCAATGTAAATTTTTACGCATTTTAGTAATGTGTCTATTAACAACAAGTTTTATTCTCTAAAGCAACTGATCTTCATTGTTTCTTTTTTTCTTTGCTTGCAGGTCTGGGATCAGTGCATTCACCAAAATGAGTAGGTGCTCTGCTTTCAGATAATGAGATCAAGAGATTCCAGCCTCAGCCTCAAGGGGATCAGGAGCAGACCACTGTGATACCTAATCTCCCTCCAGCAAAAACAGAAAGGCAAGCACTGCACAAGTGCAGGGCCTGGCTTAAAATGCCTGCCATTCGAAATGGCTGTCACTTCACATGAACATGTCCAATCTTTCCAAAATATCACACAATTCCACATGGGCACATGAAGAAGGGAACATGTACAAGGGAATATATACAAGGAATTTCTTTGGTAGAGTACTCTTACCACGTTGGGAGCATGCACATATCCTGAAGGTTCCCAATACCTGCCTTCTGACCCATATCCCATCCAGTCCACCATGTTATAAGAGTTTTCCATCTACTTTTCTGGCATCAATTATTTCCAAAACAACTGGAGGTGGCGGTGGTTAAGTTCCCATGTTATTGTTATACAGTTTCACCAAGGACACATGGAAAATTATCAAGCAGGTCCAACTGAAACATGGTTGAAGGTTTTTGCTTCCACTTAGTCTGAGGTTCTTAGTGGCTACCCAAACATGATCCCTGTTCTTGAAGGATGACTCTTGAGTTTGATGCTATCATTTTGGTTCTTTTCTTTGCCAACTATAGTTGGTCTATTCCTCTCTGTTGAATTGCAACAGAACATTTTCTCTAACCCAGGGAAAGAGCCCTTGGGTGATGCCTATTAATAAAAAAAGAAGGGTGAAAGTCCAGTACTAGAAAAGGTCGAATTGTCATACATAAATTCTGAAATGCTTAACTGGTAATTCCAAACCAAACCATGTGTAGCCAGTAGGCATCATAATATTTCTCAAAGGACTGGGTAATTCTTTCTGTCTGGCCATCTGTGTGGGGGTGAGAGGCAGACAACAAACACGTATCTACATCCAGAGATGCAGACAACTGTCTCCAGAATCAGAAGTTGAAGTGGGGCACTTGATCAAAAATTATAATGGAGGGTAACTCATGTAGTCTCATTATGTTTTTGATACGCGCTTTCTTTTTTTCCTTAACTCTGCTCACCTGGGGGCCAGGAGGACACGTCAGCCAGCAGCAAAGGGCAGGAGCCCTTTAAAAACAGCATAGCGCTCCCGCTTCACGGGACGCGCTTTCTTTTTTTCCTTAACTCTGCTCACCTGGGGGCTAGGAGGACACGTCAGCCAGCAGCAAAGGGCAGGAGCCCTTTAAAAACAGCATAGCACTCCCGCTTCGCGGGACGCGCGTGGGCGGCGCCCGGGCAAAGCCCGGGCCAAGGGCAGGACCCGTCCTGTGCCCGTCAGAGACCGGAGGTGACTGGGCTGGGCCCACCCTCTTTCATTTATAGCAAGAGATTAGACTGCCACCCGGTATTGAGACTTTACATATTTTAATTCGGGCTATAGTTTCTCTAGGCAGTTCTATTAATAGTAGCCTTTCCCTTCCACCTCTCTTGTAGTTTGATACTTAGAATAACATATACAGTATCATAGAGCAAGAGCCTGGAGTCCCCTACATTAGATATCAGATCTAGAAAAAAGGCGAAGAATCAATTAGTTGGCAAAGAGGTATGGGGAAATGCAAAGCATTAGAACCACCACGGGGAAAAGAGAAAACTATTAAAAAAACTTAGAAACTCAGGTGAAAATTGTACGATATCCGAAATCAATGATCTCATAGAGGAGGTAGAATCTTTATTAAGTAATAGGACCACATCTCGGGAGGGTTCGGATAAGAAGATAACCTCATATTATACAAAGAAAACAGAAGTAGGGAAAGTGGAATCAATCGATAGGAAAGAGAGTGACAGCCAGCAAGAGGAAAAATTATCCCCGTTAATAGGATAGATAGTTACAAAGATGGTATAGTCCGGGCCAAGCGCCACCCTCTAATTACACTAGAAAGAACCAAGAAGAAGGACCATGTGCAAAAGAGTGATATAGTGTGTTCTAATAGGTATGCAGTTCTGGCTGAACCTGCTATAGGTAAAGCGCAGGAGGCCCAAGAAAAGAAATCTGTGGGTCGGCATAATCAAATTAGCCCCTTAGAAAAGAAAGCTAAAGAGAAGGCATCATTAGCTAATCAAGATCTAGAGACCTGTCTAAAATGTAAAACAAGGAGTTTAACAGATCTTTATGATCTAATGACTGGATTAATGCAGGAAGTTAGAGAGCTTAAATTTGAAGTGGGAAACTTATCAGCTCTTGTGAAGAAGGGGGGGAAATACAGAAACCACTAGAGACCAGAGTACAGAGAAGACTTCATTATTAACATCACATGTACAAGGTAGACGTGTGTCCCCCCAAACTCTGAATGCCCAGCCTATCTCTACCTTAACTACAGTTAGTAGAACACATGTACCACAAGAACATGTGAGAGGGGAAAATGAGTGTAGTGGAGGGACTCGCATTTACTCCATGGGTAAGGCAGGAAAACTACAACAAGAACCTGTGAATCCCTTAAGGGAGGCATGTTTGAGAATAGGGTTTCAAGAAGAGAAGATGGGAAGTATATTTAAACCCTATACTCTATCACAAAAAGATAGCATGCATTCTCTTATAAGGAGTAGTTACCATGAAGGAAATGCAAGGTCCCCTAGGTCTGATATAGTTTACCTGTTAAATGTCCCAAAATTGGTTCAAAATTGTAGTGAGGATGAGGATTCCCTAAAGAATAAACTTACACACTGGATCAGACATAAACGACACTGCTTATCCCTAATCCGCTCAGATATTATGAGGGCGGAAAGGATCCCAGGAGAGGTTGGGATGCAAGATGTTGTTGCTCTGACATTAAGGGATGAAAGACTAATTGACGGTTTGATCATCATGGAACAGAGAGCCAGTGCACCCATGGAAAATGCTACGAGATTTGGCTTGGATACCTATACTTGTAAGCCTATAGCACAGAGGAGCAAATTTGGGGGTGGGAGAGCGCAAATGAGAAACAGTGACTCTCACCTTGAAGCAGTCGATTGACTGAATCAAGTATACTTGAGACCATCCAGAGACCCAATAGTAGTAGAGATTCAGGAAGATAGTAGTTACCAAGACACTGAGGGAGGAAGCATTGAGGAGCACTTACCCCGTGGAAAGGAATTGACCATATCTGTTGGAAAATGGGTTATTGGTAAGGGCAGGTAGGTACCTACACCGAGCAACAAGCCACTAACCTCCACTTAGGTCCAGTTAGGTCTCAGTAAATTAACCCCAGCTCAACCCTTGGTAGCTTGGCAACGAGCGTCAAGGCTTAACTTAGGAGACAGAGGGCCTGATTCTAACTTTGGAGGACGGTGTTAAACCGTCCCAAAAGTGGCGGATATACCACCTACCGTATTACGAGTTCCATAGGATATAATGGACTCGTAATACGGTAGGTGGTATATCCGCCACTTTTGGGACGGTTTAACACCGTCCTCCAAAGTTAGAATCAGGCCCAGAGTGTAAAGCATTCAAATATCACCAAACAGTAATTAAATAAAACACAGGAAACAGTTTAAAAATCCAAAACCAATTTATAAAAATAGTTTATATTTTTATCTTTAAAATGACACCAAAACGAATAAAATCAGATAAAGGGAACCGGAGATATGAATTTTTAAAGAATTATTATTTTTCTAGCGCCTAGAAACAAAAAGCGCCAATCGGGTCATCTGGTTGCACCTCGACCGGGGCAAAGTCAAAGTTTCGGGCTGACCGCGATGGAGCCCTGCTCGGCTACAGGTCGCGGGAGGCCTCGGTTAAAAAGTGACCTTCTGACTTAGTCTTTATTTTGAAGATTTTCTTCAGCGGGACGAACCTGCCAGTCCTATCCGACCTCCTGGAGCCCTTCTCCGGATACGCGATGCTGGATTCCTCGGTGGAGATTTTTACCTTCGGACTTAGTTGTTTTTTCGAGGTGAAAATCCTTCGACCGGGGTAAACCTGGATCTTGATCCGACGTCCATGGAGCCCTTCTCGGATACGATGGCTGGGAGGTCCCGGTCAACTTTTTACCTTCGGACTTAGTCTCTTTTTCGGAGATTTTTCTTTACCGGGACGAACCACCAAATCAGGCCGGGTCGCGGTTGAGGCAAGCAGGCTAGAATTTCCGCGGCGGGTCGGTCCCTCTATGGAGCTTTTTTACAAAAATTCTCAAATCTTCTCCAAACTTCTGGGGCTTCACCCAGATGTTCTTTTAAGGTTCTTTTGGGGTCCACAGCTCACCCCAAGGGTCCAGAAGTTCTGTGATGGTCCTTGGGGGGTGCGGACTACAACTCCCAGAATGCTCCTGGCGCAAACTCCTTTTTGGCCACTGGACAGTGGTCAGCTGGTCACTTTCTTCAGGAGTTGGTGCAGGGGACTCTGGATAGCAATTTTTCACCTGGGGTCCAGCAGGGCAGTCCTTCTTCTCCTTTAGTTCTTTTCTTGTTGAAATTTGGTGGGGATCTGAGGTGTGGGTGCAGGTCTGCCAGTTTTATCCTTGCTCCTGGGTGAAAATCAGGGGGGTCCTGGTTCTCCAATCAGGTACAGGGTCGTCCCCCTGTGATGACCACTTCCTGGGAAGTGTGGCAAAAATCCATCCCAGAAGGCAACATTCTCTAAAAATCCAACATGGCTGAATCTGATTTTTGGAGGTTACATCTGGCTGAGCCCACCCACTGGTGTGGCTAAAAATCATAAACACACCCCTCTCCTGCCCTCTCCTAATCTAATCAAGGGGGCACCTAGTTTCCTGGGGTTGCAGGATGTGGGGGTGTTGCTGGGTGCTCCAAATGTCCTTCTCTGCCTTTGAAGACCAGTTTGGCAGCCCTCCCCCTTCCTGCCTCACCATCTGCTGAGGGGAGATTCTCTCCCACGAGCACATTCCTTTGTGTGAAGCCAGGCCACTTCACACCTCATCAAGGCAGCTTGGCTAAGCTGCTGCAGGCTGGCCAATCAGAGCACAGCAGCAAAAACAATGCAGGGCTGAAATTTGCAACTTTTTAAGTAAAGTCTAAAACTTTTTACCTGAACAAGTTATATTAAATCCCACAACTGGAAGTTGTGGGATTTATTACAACAATTAGTTTGATACCAAATTCTTGGTATGCAACATTTAAGGAGACTTTAAAATTTAAAATAAAGTCTCCCCATTCTAGCCTATGAAGGCCATTTACTTCAATGAGGGAAAAACAAATTTGGCTGTTTTTACCTCACCAGGGTTTATAAATCTATTTTTATAAAGTCCCTGCTTATAGTTACATGGCACCCAGCCCTAGGGGCACATAGGGCACACCTTAGGGGTGACTTATATGTAAAAATAAGGTAGTTTAAGACTTTGGAACTACTTTTAATTCCAAAGTCGAATTTGCATATAACTTTAATTTAAAAGCAGCCAGCAAGGCAGGCCTGCCTTTAAAATGACACTTGGCACCTCAGCAGTGCACCTAGATGTGCACCACCTATGCTGTGGCCCCCAAACCTACATGCCCTACCATATACTAGGAACTTATAGGTAGGTTATTTTAGCCAATTATAATTAGCCTAATTTGCATATCCATTTTACACAGAGCACTGGCCCTGGGACTGGTAAGCAGTACCCAGGGCACAGCCAAGAGTCAGTAACCACCAGTACCTGTCCAAAAAGTGTGGGGGTGACCAGGGCAAAAAGGAGGACTTTCCTACAATATCTCAGAGCCCCACTACCAACGATATGACAGTTACCAGAAGGGGGTTGATTTCTATGGTTTCCTGGAATGTAGCAGGGTTAAAAAGCAAGCTTATAGATCCTGACTGGTATGCTTATATAGAATAGTTTCATGTCTGTCTTTTTCAAGAAACTTGGCTAAAGGATCCACTGCATAAGCTGGGATACAAAACCTTTTGTATTAGCGCAACTGCTGCAGCGAGAGGAAGGCCGTCTGGGGGGCTGGTTATATGGGTTAAAACTTCCCTTAATATCGAGACATGCAAACGCGATACAGGGTCGGTTGATATTCTGTGGTTAGAACTAGGGGATAAAAATAAGGTGCTATCCCATTTGTTTAATGTGTATATAAGGCCCAGAAGATCAAACCTGGAGTCACACGAAATAGAAATATTGGAGGATATGTTGAAAAGAATCCTGGCAGGAGAGTCAATCATGATTGGGGGAGACTTTAATTGTAACTATGAGCCTATAATTGGTCTTGAACATGTGGCAGAAGAGGAAGATCTCGCTAGAGCAGTCCCCTGCCTCTCAATCGAAGAGTCGGTCCCTTGTACGGTCGCTGCGTTGCAACTTATGGGCCTCACATTAAAGCATGGATTGAGGGCGTGCAATGGTAGAGTGGGCCACGGCGGTCTTAACATGGACACTTTTCAAAGAGGTAATATGGGTTCAAAACTAGATTATATTATGCATAGCACTAGTACGTGGGAGAGAATAGTGACCTTTAAAATAGATAAGAGGAGGGAAAGCGAACATTTTCCGCTAGTAGTTGAACTCAAGGGCTACTCTACGGAATTTAATTGCATGGAAAAGGATAAGGTGGAGTTGCAACCCACTCTTAGTAACAATCGAAGGGCAGTAAAATGGCCAGTGATATTGGGCAATTTGGGATTCATGACTAATATTTATAATACATACATAGAATTAATGGAACCCCATGCCCTTAAAATTTGTACTGATATCCCTATCATGGATATTCAACAATCCATGAGTATTGCACTAAGACCTTACTTCACTAAACAGGTACAACAAAAAAACAAAAAGGGCAAGGAGCAAACTATCTCATCCAATCCCTGGTATACCACTGAATGCAGAGAGAGGAAATCATTATTGGTAGAGGCCCTTAAACAGAAAGATCTAATAGCCGTGCAACAGGCAAGGCCTTGTTACAAGAAAAGTTTGGCTACAGCACAAAAAAATTGGGAGGATCAAAAATGGCATGACCTTCTGGAGGCAGCCAAATGCAATGATACAGCTACATTTTGGAAAATAGTTACTCATGGCAGGAAAGAGGGGACATATAGCACCGAGCATCATATAGATCCCAGTGCTTGGGTCAATTATTTTACGCATCTTTACTCTGACTCGCCTAACTTTGATGCACAACTTTCCTGAACAAAGAAGTATCTTTTTGGAGTAGCTTTACTATTAGTTTAGCCTGAAAGAAACGGTGGCTGCCATTGAAGCGATCAAATTAGGCAAATCCCCAGGTTTGGACAAAATCCCTGGGGATCTGTTCAAGCATAACATAGAAATCTGGGCACCTTATGTAAACTTACTTAGCAACGCCATAGTAAGGGGGGAGCCAGTTCCTGGGACATGGAAAGGTGCAGAAATAATCCCTGTCTATAAAAAAGGATCTAGGGAGGACCCTGGGAACTATAGGCCAATTAGCCTTATCGATGTTATGCAAAAAATGTATGCTAGGCTGCTGCTGAATAGAATAGTATGTTGGATAGAGGGAAAAAACATCCTGACAATATACCAGGCAGGCTTCAGGCAGCAGACAAGTCCAATTGACCAGGCCTTCAGGCTACTAGCAATATTGTGGAAATACACAAAACTAAAAAAAGGCCACTTGTACATTGCGTTTGTAGATTTGTGTGCTGCCTTTGATCTGGTTCCAAGAGACTCTCTATGGACTGCATTGGGGAAGCAGGGTATGCCGGGGAGTCTCCTCCTCCAGATAAAGAGATTGCACGAGAATACTTTTGCAAAAGTGCGGTGGGGCCCAAATGGAGAGTTGACTGACCCAATACCTATTAAAAGGGGAGTGAGGCAGGGCTGTGTGCTTGCCCCGACTCTCTTTTCATTGTATATCAACGACTTGGTAGAGTATTTAAAAGAGAGTAATCATGACTCGCCAGGATTGAATGGAGAACCAGTTCCTGCCCTCCTCTTTGCAGACGATACTATCTTACTTTCGCAAACTCCCATGGGTCTACATTCCTTATTAGGAATGTTTGGCAAATACCGTAACCTGAAGGGGTTGGAGATAAACGCAATTAAAACAAAGTATTTGACTGTTAATCCTCATAAAGCACTTAAAAGGAGTATTGTGGTTAATGGGTACGATCTAGAACGTGTAAAAATGTTTAATTATTTAGGGATATTGCTGGATGCTAAGTTGTCCTGGACGCCGCAGATTAATAAAGCTGTAACTTCTCTAGTCCACAGCTCTGCGGCTCTAAACAATAACTATAAAAGTTCAAGAACTGGGATTGTTTTACCAGTGTTTGAGGTCTATAGATATAAAGCGCAGGCTGCTGCATTATATGGTGCCGAACTCTGGGGTATTGTAAATTTAAATCCACTAGTATCTCAAGAAAACAGCTTTTTGAGGGGGGTATTGGGATTGCCACCATCTACCCCGTTAATCCCTCTTTTTTATGATATAAATCTGAAGCAAATAGGTAAATTGGCAGTTTTGAGGCCATTACTTTACTGGTGCAGACTGTGGACAATTCCGGAATTGACTCATTATAAGCAAGCGCTAATGGAGATAATGGACCTCGATAAATCAATTTCTCTACCGTGGCTACATCATGTAAGGTACTGGTTCTATAACCTAGGGCTGAAACACTACTGGGACGAACCTCATACACTTACGATGCGATCCAAGACTCGACTAAAACAAGTATACTGGGAATTCTTCTCGAGTACTCTTTTTCGCAATGAGAATTTGGGTAGATTGACGTCGAGTTTTTTGGACATTAAACCAATACCAAGTGCTGAGGACTGGTTAGATACAATCTATCATAGGCGAGCGAAAACATTATTCATGAAGTTTCGATATGGGATCCTTCAGATTAAAACTTTTACTATTAAATGGAGTCCCCAGAGAGAGAATAATCATGAGGTGAAATGTGGGTTATGCAATATGGAGACTATTGAAACAGTGGATCATGTTTTGCTATTCTGCAAAGCCTATGATAAACCTAGGAAAAAATGGATTCGACCTATTTGTAGGAATGCAGGAATTAGAAATTATAAAGAAGCGTCCAGATTACTTAGGTCTAACACTACTCCATCCATTGTCTTTGGAATAAGTCACTTTCTTTTAGCGACTTCATTCATCAGGGACAAGGAGGGCCTGAGGTTTTAATAAGCTCAGATTCACATCTATAGATAAATCAATTTCTCTACCGTGGCTACATCATGTAAGGTACTGGTTCTATAACCTAGGACTGAAACACTACTGGGACGAACCTCATACACTTACGATGCGATCCAAGACTCGACTAAAACAAGTATACTGGGAATTCTTCTCGAGTACTCTTTTTCGCAATGAGAATTTGGGTAGATTGAAGTCGAGTTTTTTGGACATTAAACCAATACCAAGAGCTGAGGACTGGTTAGATACAATCTATCATAGGCGAGCGAAAACATTATTCATGAAGTTTCGATATGGGATCCTTCAGATTAAAAGTTTTACTATTAAATGGAGTCCCCAGAGTGAGAATAATCATGAGGTGAAATGTGGGTTATGCAATATGGAGACTATTGAAACGGTGGATCATGTTTTGCTATTCTGCAAAGCCTATGATAAACCTAGGAAAAAATGGATTCGACCTATTTGTAGGAATGTAGGAATTAGAAATTATAAAGAAGCGTCCAGATCTAAAACTACTCCATCCATTGTCTTTGGAATAAGTCGCTTTCTTTTAGCGACTTCATTCATCAGGGACAAGGAGGGCCTGAGGTTTTAATAAGCTCAGATTCACATCTATAGATAAATCTTATGAAGATCAAGTGGTTAATAGGCCCTCCCTTAAGCAAGTTAATAGACCTTGAGAAATTATTTTGCCTAAGATGTAATATAGTCTTTTATATGAAGGAAAATATAGGCCTTTAGGTATTTTAAGAACTTTTCTTTTCTTTTCCTATTTATTTATTTATTGCCTATATAAATGGTTAAATAGTTCTCCATTAGTCAGTTAATAAGTAGTGGTAGTATTTTGGATGGGAGACTAATTTTAGGAATTTTAATAACTTTCATTTAAAGTAATAATGAAAACGATTGTTATTTATTGTTTTTAGGAGTGTCAACTGTCATTTATCTATGTAATTTGGTTTTATTACTTATGTGAACAATTGCTGTTGGAATAATGTGTCTTTTACTTGATTGTACTTTCCTTTTATGGCTTACAGCCGAATAAAGGTTTGATGATGATGATGATAATAATTGTCACCAGTTCCTTGGTAGATGAGAGCTTTTTTAAGGAAAAAAAAATGGCCATTGTTGAGAGACCATAAACTACCACCGAGATTGTGGTAAAACTGTATTAGTAATTAAGTCCATGTGTTGGACTTTTTTGCTTATGCAGGGTCATCCCCAATCTTTTTGCCTCCTGCCTCCTATTTTGTCTGACCTGTTGCTGTTGGCTTTTGAACTCTGAGCACTTTACCACTGCTAACCAGTGCTAAAGTGCATATGCTCTCTGTGTAAATTGTAATGTTGATTGGTTTATTCATGATTGGCATATTTGATTTACTAGTAAGTCCCTAGTAAGGTGCACTAGAGATGCCAGGGCCTGTAAATCAAATGCTACTAATGGGGCTGCAGCACTGGTTGTGCCACCCACATAAGTAGCTCTGTAATCATGTCTCAGACCTGCCACTGCAGTGTCTGTGTGTGCAGTTTTAACTGTAAATTCGACTTGGCAAGTGTACCCACTTGCCAGGCTTAAACCTTCCCTTTTCTTACATGTCAGACACCCCTAAGGTAGGCCCTAGGTAGTGCCAAGGGCAGGGTGCAGTGTATGGTTAAGGTAGGACATACAGTAATGTGGTTTATATGTCCTGACAGTGAAATATTGCTAAAATCGTTTTTCACAGTTGCAAGGCCTGTCCCTCTCATAGGTTAACATGGGGCTACCTTTAAATCTGATTAAAGTGTAGATTCCCTTTGGGAGCGGATGGACATGTGGAGTTTGGGGTCTCTGAGCTCACAATTTAAAAACACATCTTTAAGTAAGGTTGATTTTAAGAGTGTGTGTTTGGAAATGCCACTTTTAGAAAGTGGGTATTTTCTTGCCTATGCCATTTCTGTGACTCTGCCTGTTTGTGGATTCCCTGTCTGGGTCAGTTTGACAGTTGGGCTGGTTGCACCTCACACTAGACAGTGACACAAAGGGAGCTGGGGTGTAGCCTGCATATCCTGATGAGCCATCTGTGCTAGGAGGGAGGGGAGGAGTGGTCACTCACACCTGAAAGGGCTGTGCCTGCCCTAACACAATGCAGTCTCCAACCCCCTGGTGAGTGTCTGGGTCCTGGCCTGGGCAAGGCAGGATTTCACATTCAAAAGAGACTTTACTTTGAAGTAGGGCTACTTCAAAGGAGAAATTAGGAATAAGAAGGGCACCCAAAACCACAGACTTTAGAAACACTTCTGGAACCAAGAGGAACCTCTGCCTGGAGAACAGCTGAATAGCTGAGGAAGAAGAGCTGCCCTGTCTGTGACTGTGCTTTGTGGAGCTATCCTGCAGTTGCTGCTTCTGCCAGAGTAAGAGGGCAAAGACTGGACTTTGTGCGCCTTCCATCTTGAGAAGAAATCTCCAAGGGCTTGATCTAGAGCTTGCTTCCTGTTGTTTGACGTCTCAGGGACAGCAAAGACTTCTCTCTGCCAGCACCTGGAGTCTCTGGAGAGACTCCTACTCTAACCTGTGGTGCCCATCCAGTTCCTGGGACCCTGAAAGGAGAAACTGGCAGCCTTAAGACAAGAAAATCCACACACAGAGTGCCGCGCGGGGAAAAGATTGACGCAACTTCGATCTGCGGCTGAAAAAACGATGCGCCGCCGGCTCTGCAGCTGAAAAGCAACGCTCGCAGGAAACGTGACCGAAGAGCACAGAGCAGGAGAAACGATGCACAGCTTCGCTGACGGAGGCTGGAAGATCACAACCTGCGCTGCGGGGATTTCGGATCATCGTACGGCTGGATTTCTGACTCACGTACCGCCGTGCGGAGTTATTTTTGATGCACACCCACCCGTGCGGGGTTATTTTTGACACACACCAGGTACATTTTCACGCCAGTAGCGCTAGTGTGTGTTTAAAACTACTTTAAGACTCTTTTTGCATTTTTATTGATAATTTGACTTGTGTATGGTAGATTTTTGTCGTTATGGTCTTGTTTTGTTTAGATAAATATTTCCTATTTTTCTAAACTGGTGTTGTGTCATTTTGTAGCATTTTCATCAAGTTACTGTGTGTGTTGGTACAAATACTTTACACCTAGCACTCTGAAGTTAAGCCTACTGCCCTGCCAAGCTACCAAGGGAGTAAGCAGGGTTAGGTGAGGGTGATTCTCTTTTACCCTGACTAGAGTGAGGGTCCTTGCTTGAACAGGAGGTAACCTGACTGTCAACCAAAGACCCCATTTCTAACACCATGGTGTGCCAAAGAAAGAGTGGAATTGGAGTAAATTTTAGTAAGCCAGAGGGACGGGTATTTGAGTCCTTACATTGAGCACAAATAGTGCAACTCTGGACAAAATTGTGTGCATCCCTAAAAAGACACTTCGCCAGCACTTTATTAAGCAGTTTGGACCACTCAATCTGATCCAGTTTGCCATGCTCTTCTCTCAACTGTGTCTGGAAAGTATCTAGCACTACTAAAGCTATGAGTTTGTCATCAGGAATAATTTTAGGCAGATCACTCACTTGTTCTACATTCTCTATAGTGCTTATTATGGACAGAGTGTAGGCTTTAGTGGAAGGTGATTACAAAATCTTATTCACTAACAAATGAGCATTCCACCTTATTTATCATGGGGTTAAAGCTCTTGGTGACTTGAGGAACTCAAGGTTCTTACGATCTACGTAAATTGTGATTGAATGATGAGCTACTAAAAGATAATAGCACTATTCGTGAAACACATGAATGGCAAGTATGAGAAGCCAACTTATTGGAAAGAAACGCTCTCAGCAATGAAAGAAATGTGTCTGAAAAAAAGGTGAATATGTGGATTGCCCGGAGTCTGGGTTTCTTAGTAAGAGCACCCCTTCTACTGTACTCGTAGTAGTATCAGCTTCTCTCAGAATGACAAGGAAAGGATCTGGGTGAGTTCTATTTTCTCTCAAAGGCTTTCCCTGCTTCTTCTGTCAACTTAAAGGACACTCCTTTTCCAAGGTCTTTTGTTATGAGCGGACATATTTAGGAGAAAAATCTGACAACATACCAATAAAAATTGGCAAATTCCAAAAAGCTTGGATGTCCAAACATTTTTGAAAGATGACCAATGTAGGATTGTGTCAACTTTTCTGTTTTTCCATTTTCATGCCTTTAGGAGGAAAGAAGCACCTTTAGAATTCTACTGTGTTGGAAAGAAAAGAACAAGTTAATAACTTAGTGAATAATTGAATTTTACAGAGCTCTTGAAGAGCTGCTGTGGCGTGCTGAAATATGTTCGCCTTCATTCTGTGAGAATATGAGAATGACGTCAATAAAGACAACCACAAATAAATTGAGGAACTACATTTATAAAACAATCATAACACAGCAGGAGCATTGCAGATGCTGAAAGGCATACCCAAGTACTCGCAGAGACTGCATTTCACATGAAATTGTAATCTTCTACTCGTCTCCCTTTTGGACTCTGAGAAGGTGGCACTCTGGTCTGAGATCCAATTTAGTTTAAATAGTAGTAGTCTTTACTTTGTCTAACAGAGGAGGTATTAAAGGTAAGGGATACTGATTTTTCAAAGTGATCTTGGTTAACGCCCTATAATTGATAAAGGGCCTCAATTTACCACTTTCTTTATCAGGACAAAGAGGATTGGGGAAGAAACCCGGGATGAAAAATGCCAGATAAATCAGATATTAAATAACTTATTCAGGTATATTTCAAATGTATATTTTTTTGATTGATTTTTTATTTTTTTTTAACTGCACAGTAATGATGTCTAGGTACTAGATCAGTGCTGCAATCAAAATTGTGATGTGGTGGAAGCTTGGTAGCCTTTACCTTGTTAAAAGACATCACTGTAATCAGCATAATAATCAGGAAGGAACCCCCTCCTAAGTGGTGAAAATATCAGGAGTGTCTTGATAACAGATCATATGGCAAAAAACTGAGCTTAAGGTATTGTTTTGACCAATCAATAATAGGATTGTCCTTTTGAATCCAAGGGACTCCAAAGATAGCACTAAGCAAGGACGCATCTATTATGTTAAAAATAATAGATTTCACATGACTATTATCAAATAGCATGGAAAGGGATTTGGTATGACTAGATGTTAAAACGAAAATAAGCTCAGAACCATCAATCGCTCAAGCTGGTTCAAGAATATATTTCCTGACATTATGGATATCTAAGGAGCTGACTAAAGAGATGTCAAAGAAGTTTCCTGTAGCCCTGGAAACTATCATCACATTAAACACCTTTCTACTTTGTTCGGATAGGATGAGGGTCATAAGAAAAGTCAAGTCTTTAGACACATCAGTAGTGATATTAAAGATTATATGAGAAACCCAGTGTATTCTGCAAAATGATCTTCTCTTTCTCCTCAAGCTTGTTCTTTTCCTTATTCTGCCCTAAGAGTGTCAGAAGTAAGGGCCATGATTTTGGGAGTTTTTGATTTCACAGAGCAATTCCTAGCCAAGTGCCCTGCCTGACCACAGTACATACACTGATTTTACTGGTGTCTCCTATCTTGCTTTTTTTTGGACAGAGGCCCACTTGTGCCTCCTATCTGCATGGGGTCAGCCTCATCTGAACTCTAACCGCATTGGGTTTTCTCTCTTGTCAAACACTGCTAGGCAGGAGCTTACTCTAGACTTTTCTATGTTACGTTCATACATGCAGTGGCCTAATTTGACAGTTAATTTGATAAGATCATCAATATCATTGGGGGGCTCTGCAATTTGGAACAAATCATCTTTCAGTTTAATGCATAACATCAAATAAGGAAGATATGTTATCTTCTGATCAATTTGCTTCTGCTACCAACCTATGGAAGTTTGTCAGATATATGAGTAAATCTTTGTTACCATGCCTTAAATGCAATAGATCAACGTCAAATGTATTCAAGTACATGTGCTTATCAAACAGTTTCCTCAATGTCTCCTTGAAGCTAGATAGTTATAAACAAGAGGACCGTCCCCCTCTACCAATTGGATTGACCACAGGGTAGCATTAACCATCAAATAGAACAAAAAACGGGGTGACACAGCTAAAGTCACATTAGTTCAATCATCCATACAGGCAGCTGGTCTGCATATGAACTGGAGGAAGCACTGATTGAGAAAAATGGAAACCTTAGCTCTATCCCCATTAGAACATTCCAAAGTGGTCATAACCCAAATATTCATGGGGGGGCATTTGCGACTCTGTTGCGCCTAATAGCAGTGGTACTTGGCTGGCACCTTTTGTTGGGGGTTGAAATCATGCTGGTTTAAAGAATAATTTAGTGGCCATTCGAGATTCCCTTATGGTGGCAAAGGACCAGGGAGTCTCTCTGGGATAGTGCCTTTCCAACTTTGCCCTGGGTCCCATATTTTTCAAAGATAAGTTGTCTAACAAGGGTGGGCGCAACTCATGGAATTTGACTCAGTACTACTCTTTATAGAATTCTGTGGAGTTACATAAACACTCAGCGAGATTCCACAGAAGTCCCACAATGGGGCGAAATAGGCATGTCACGCTATTTGTGATATGAATTAGCTCCAGAAGAGCGTTACAGACTGAAACATTTGCACAAACAGCACCACACGGTGTACCAGAGAGAGCAGCTATTATAGATGGTTCAGTTCTTGCTTGAGTAGATTTTATTTTTGAGCTGCAGCCTTCTGACCATGAATGGTCGCGACTGTCTGTGACTGCCAGTGTTAAAAACATCTTGCCTGATGTCTTTTTAGTGACCAGAAATCATGCTAAAGGATGCCAAATCACACTCATGCTTGCCAACTTACTGTTCTGGAGGCCTATGTGAGAGAAAAATAACAAAATTGTGCCAATTCCACAGGTGGAATAGAATAGCCTTCCTACATCTATGTGTAACTCTCCCTAAACAATGACTAACGTTTTAGTGATATCAGACAAGCAAGGCGGATTCACTTCAATGGATTCAACCAAAGCCTTGGGGTCTATGAGTTCCCCCTCAAGTTACATGTCAACAAGGAAGCATATTGATTCTTGGGCTTTGTGTTTCGGTCAGCAACTAACCTGGTTGTGTTGAAGGTGCCAAGAGTTGCAGGATGTGAGAGAACAGGGCTGATTGCAGAGGCCCCCTAACTTTTTGCCCCCATTTTGCCCTGGGTACTGCTAACCAGTCCAAGGGTCTGTGCTCTGTGTAAAATCAGTATGCATATTAGGCTAATTATAATTGACTAAGTCAACCTACCTATAAGTCCCTAGTATATGGTAGGGCACGTAGGTTTAAGGACCCTAGCATAGGTAGTACACCCATATGTGCCCAGTGTCATTTTAAAGGCAGGCCTGCCTTGCTGGCTGCTTTTAAATTAAAGTTACATGCAAATTCGACTTTGGAATTAAAAGTAGTTACAAAGTCTTAAACCTTATTTTTACACATAAGTCACCCCTAAGGTGTGCCTTATGTGCCCCTAGGGCTGGGTGCCATGTAACTATAAGCAGGGACCTTATAAAAATTGTTTTAAAAGCCCTGGTGAGGTAAAACAGCCACATTCATTTTTCCCTCATTGTAGTGAATGACCTTCATAGGCTAGAATGGGGAGACTTTATTTTAATTGCTAAAATCCCCTTAAGTAACAGATACCAGAAGTTTGGTATCAAATTAATTGCTATAATAAATACCACAACTTCTAGTTGTGGGATTTAATATAACTTGTTCAGGTAAAGAGTTTTAAACTTTACCTGAAAAGTTGCCAACTTCAGCTATGCAGTGTTTTTGCTGCTGTGCTCTGATTGGCCAGCCTCTGGCAGCCTGGCCAGGCTGCCTTGATGAGGTCTGAAGTGGCCTGGCTCAGCACAAATAGATGTGCCTGGGGGAGGAGAACTCCCCTCAGCAAATGGGGAAGCAGGAAGGGGGAGGGCTGCCAAACTGGTCTTCAAAGGCGAAGAAGGACATTTGGAACACCCCAGCAACACCCTCACATCCTGCAAACCCAGGCAACTAGGTGCCCCCTTGATTAGATGAGGAGAGGGTGGGAGAGGGGTGTGTTTAGGATTTTTAGCCACACCAGTGGGTGGGCTCAGCCAGATGTAACCTCCAAAAATCACTTTCAGCCATGATGGATTTTTGAGGAATGTTGCTCCCTGGGATTGATTTTTGCCACACTTCCCAGGAAGTGGTCATCACAGGGGGAAGGACCCTACCCCTGATTGGAGAACCAGGACCCCCCTGTTTTCCCCCCAGGAGCAGGGATAGAACTGGCAGTCCTGCACCCACACCTCAGATCCCCATCAGATTCCAACAAGGAAGAACTACAGGAGAAGAAGGACTGCCCTGCTGGACCCCTGGCCAGCACCTGGACACTGCACTCTGGAGGACTGCACCAGCTGCACACTTGGGCTTCACCACAAGAAGGACTTTGCCTGGCTTCAACTGGTTCAAGGAGGGACTCCCTGTTTGCTACTTGTAAAAACCTGCTAACCAGAGTCCCCTGAACCAACTCCTGAAGAAACCAACCAGCTGACCACTGTCCAGTGGCCAAAAAGGAGTTTGCACCAGGTGCATTCTGGGAGTTGGAGTTCACACCCCGAAGGATCAACTGAGACCTTCTGGAACCTTGGGGTGAACTGTGGACCTTAAAAGAACCTTAAAAGAATATCTGGAAGGAGACCTTTTTGAAAAAAGCTCCATAGAGGAACCGATCCGCCGCTGCAAGTCTAGCCGGATTGCCTCAACCGCAACCCGGCCTGACTTGCAGGTTCGTCCTGGTGAAGAAAATCTCCCAAAAAGAGACTAAGTCCGAACATAGGAAGTTGACCGGGACCTCCCAGCCAGCGTATCCGAGGAGGGCTCCAAGGACGCCGGTTCAAGAGCCAGGAGTGCCCCGGTTGAAGGATTTTCACCTCGAAAAAAAACAACTAAGTCTGAAGGTAAAAATCCCCACGAGGGCTCCTGCGACGCATATCCGAGGAAGTGTTTCTCTTTTGCCTTTTTAAGTTCATGTAAAGGACATCAGATCACATTGTACTAACAAAGTTAATGCCCTTGACCTGTTTTTATACTTTTCTTTTAATTGCTTTAGTAAGCTATTTTATTGCAATTCAATAGACATTCTTAGCATGGCACCTAGGTTTTTCTGAAAATTTATTTTGCCATATTTAGTCATTGTTTACGAATTTCATGGGCATGTGTACTTCACCTGAAGATACCAGGAGATTTAAGACATTTATTAGAAGGGACTCCCAGGCCCATATACTACTTTGCTGAAGCAAAGAGACCCCAGGTGCTTTAGAAAAGCCTCAATCATAAATTTACAGGACAAAAACAATGATAACTGAGTAGATAACAAGTGATTTGTTCAAATGATCTTGTTGTTTACTACAGCAACAGGTTTTATAATAAAATTAATTTCATATTTAGGAACTAAAAAAGAGTGCCTGTAGTTGATAGTCAGTGACTGATGGTTATGTTGTGACCAAAATTAATTTGAAGTTAAGGCAGAAATGTTAGATAGTGATGTGGACAAAAGTATAATCTAGTACAGCACTGCGCACAAGAGAAAAATTAAATTTCTGAGCTGGGCATTTGTGCCAAAATCCCCCAGTCAACATGCTAATGATTCATCCTAATAGGATTTCCATATTCCCCACACCTCAAATTTCCAGATGCAGAATCTATTCTCAAATACTACCTGTCCAGCCACTCTATACTGATCTATTTCATTATACCATCTTGCCAAACTTTGCCAAAAAAAATCCACCACTCTTTTGTGATATGGCCCTTGAAAACCATAAACCCCAGGTAAAATTCGGAGAATATTAATGGGTAGGTCAACATCATTCATTATATCTACTATTGAGATTTGAGGCACTGTTGATATGTTGGTGTGCAAGATCTTTGACAGGTATGTCACTATTTCATTACAGTACACCTAGATCATCCTTCATTCCCTAATCCCTGATATTCCATATTTCCAATATCTTCCTGAATTTCTAATTTACTACTTGCATTACTCAGAAGCTGAGGAATTCCATATTACCAACTTTTAAGAAAATGGGTTATTCATTGGAAAGAATGTGAGTCCTTCTCAAGTAATGAGTCATGCCAGAAGGTCCTAGCAATTGTTTTCACACCTCATTAAGAGGACGCAGTGATGGGTTAGCAGCTGTCAGGAAAGTGCTAAGTAGACCATTGGAGGTTTAAGCAGACAAAGTCTAACATTTTAAAATATACTTTTCTTATATTTCTATACAAATCCATCTTCTCTAGTGGATTTTATTTCGAATACACATTGAAAAGAGTGATTGAAATATTCCAGTAGCTTTCCTCAAACCAAAGATTGCAGTTCTGAATTTATTCTGAACTTTCATATTTCTCATAGGACAGCTACAGCCCTTCAACAGTAAAAATGCCAATGTGATTCCATCCATGGGAAGTTTTTAGTTGCATTACACCCCTTAGTGCTGTACCGATCTATTGGGCATCTTTCATAAGCATGCTGATTCAATTTATCCCCATTAGGGGCATACAACTATGGCTTGGGAAAACCACTTATTCATTAGACTCCTTCTGTGGCATAGAAGTTACAGACAGATCCAAAATACCGGCTCACAGATTTAAAGTTTATATAAATGCTGCATTAGATGGGTAAATGTCTAGTTTTGCCATCTATAGTCATGGATGTACATCCTTTGGGGCAAAGAGGGAGTCAGTCCATGCTGGTCTCTTTTAGCCACTGAAGAGTAACTGCTGAGCCACAGTCAAGCTTAACTTTGGCCCAGGCTTTACTCAAGCTGAGATTTAATTACCTTATGACCTCCACTAGTTATACTCAGGGGTTTGAAGTTTTTACCTATTACAAGAGCATGGACAGATTTGTAAATTCATTGTCCTGAATAGTAGCAGGCTCTATAGCATTTTTATGTAGCAGGTGAACTTGGAGGCATGCCTACAACACATATATTCTCCCAATGACCTTCTCAACAAGTTCCATCGGTCTGAGAATTCAAATGCCCCACCCCAGCTTGAATCAGATGTGAGATTTATGGACTGTAGTAACTGAAACTATGCACATTCAGAGCCAATGCCCTGCCAGGCAGACAGCTATACAAATGAAATAGAAGAGGGCATGCAATACATCAATAGCCCCAATGCTCAACTCTTTTACCAAAATTGGCATATTATCTTGTTGTACCCTTATGAGAAATTGGGTTGTTGGCTGACTGGGGTGTGATCCCTGGTCAAGCAACAGCCACTATGCCCTGCAGGGTAAACCACAAAAGTCACTAAATTAACCTATGCTTAACCCTGGGTACCGTGGCGATAAAAGCAATCAGGCTTAACTTAGAGGCAATGTGTAACTTATTTATGCAGCACACAAACAGTAATAAAGTAAAAATACAAGACAAGAAAAAGTCCACACCAATTTAGAAAAACAGAGTGCATTTTAATATATTATTTGACACCAAAACAACAAAAATCCAATTAGTAGAACGAGAGGTATAAATTGTTAGATTAAGGTTTAAAATATTTCCTAAATGATAAAAGTGCCAGCAGTGGATATGTGATCACCTTTAGCACCACAACCAAGGCTCTAGCAGTATATAGAGACCTCTTGGGGGATCAGAACTCACTCAAGCTGGATTCAGGTGTGGTTTCAAGATGGTGGACAGCAAATTAACCCTTGGAGTCCCTCTGGGCATGCAGGGCTGGCCTCTGAGGTATCCAGGCAGGCTGGAGGTAGCTAAGTGACCCTTTCAGGTACAAAAGCAGTCTGGCAGAGTGCACAGCAGGTCACAGCAGCAGGCAGCCCTCAGAGTCCTTTGTCAGGTTTATTAGTAAACTGAAGTGTGAATCCGAATGTCCTATTTTTGTACTCTAGTGTCCTTCTCCTAGAAGGCTGGGAGACGTTTCCAGAAAGGTTCTTTGAAGTTCTTAAAGTGTTATGCCTTCCCTGAACTGGCTCCAAGATGGCTGCACTAACAATACAGGTTTGTTAGGCTTATTGTCAGGAGAGAAGACACAGCCTATTCAAGTGCAAGTGATGCTGTGCTCAGCTCTGCCTCCTATCCTGCCAACTGATGGGCCATTCTGGTTTGAAATATCTACCTCCTATCAATTAGGAATTACAGCATATTATTAAAGGTAATAAGGGATTCCCAGTGGTATCCTATGTAAGGGGTAGGCCTTACAGTAGTGAAAAATGAATTTCAGAGTTTTTCACTACCATGGCATGTAAAGCATAAAGGTACATGCCCATTTTTTTAATTGCACAGAATCCTGCCTCATGGGCTACCTAGGGCCTAACGTAGGTGTGACAAATATGTAATTAAAAAAGGAGAAAAAGGTTTGGCAAGGGGTTTTAATTATGAAGTTGAGATGGAAGTGTGACACTGCTTTCAGGCCCACTGGTAGCATTTAATTTACAGGCCCAGGGTATTTTATTTATGTTGCACCTGGTCCTTTTTGCAGGGCTATTACCAAACCTTTGATCTCTTTCTTTTTTTTTTAACCTGTTTTTGTTGGCTTTAGGGCCCTGGGCACCTTACCTCTGCTACCCAATTATTAAATGCATATGCTCTCCGTGTAAAATGTATTGGTGGTTGATTTCTCCATGACAGGCATATTTGATTTACTAGTAAGTTCCTAGTATAGTGCACCATGTGTGTCCAGGGCCTGTAAATCAAATGCTACTAATGGGCCTGCAGCACTGATTGTGCCACCCACATGAGTAGCCCTGTAAACGTGTCTTAGGCCTGCTATTGCAGTGTCTGTGTGCAGTTTTAAACTGCTATGTTGATGTTTGAAATGGCCCTTCTGCAGGGTTATCCCCAGACTTTTTGCCTTCCTTCTTCTCTTTTTCTGACCTAATTTTTGCCGGTTTTTAGACTCTGCGCACTTTACCACTGCTAACCAGTGCTAAAGTGCATATGCTCTCTCCCTTTAAACATGGTAACATTGGATCATACCCTATTTAATTTACCTATAAGTCCCTAGTAATGTGCACTGTATGTGCCTAGGGCCTGTAGATTAAATGCTACTAGTGGGCCTGCAGCACTGGTTGTGCCACCAACTTAAGTAGCCCCTTAACCTTATCTCAGGCCTGCCATTGCAAGGCCTGTGTGTGAAGTTTCACTGCCACTTCGACTTGACATTTAAAAGTACTTGCCAAGCCTAAAACTCCCCTTTTTCTACACATAAGTCACCCCTAATGTGTGCCCTAGGTAACCCATAGAGCAGGGTGCTGTGTGGGTAAAAGGCAGGACATGTACCTGTGTAGGTTATATGTCCTGGTAGTGTAAAAACTCCTAAATGTGTTTTTACACTACTGTGAGGCCTGCTCCCTTCATAGGCTAACATTGGGGCTGCCCTCATACATTGTTGAAGTGGCAGCTGCTGATCTGAAAGGACATATTTAGTATGGCCAGAATGGTAATACAAAATCCTGCTGACTGGTGAAGTCAGATTTAATATTACTATTCTAGAAATGCCACTTTTAGAAAGTGAGCATTTCTTTGCACTTAAATCCTTCTGTGCCTTACAATCCACGTCTGGCTAGGTTTAGTTGACAGCTCCTTGTGCATTCACTCAGACACACCCCAAACACAGGGTACTCAGCCTCAATTGCATACATCTGCATTTTGAATCGGTCTTCCTGGGCTGGGAGGGTGGAGGGCCTGCTCTCACACAAAGGACTGCTACACCCCCTACTGGGACCCTGGCAGACAGGATTAAACTGAAAGGTGACCTGGTGCACTTCTAAGCAACTCTTTGAAGTCTCCCCCACTTCAAAGGCACATTTGGGTATAAAACAGGGCCTCTTCCCTACCACCTCAGACACTTGCTGGAGAAGAAACCAGAACCTGCATCCTGCCAAGAAGAACTGCCTGGCTGCCTAAAGGACTCACCTGTCTGCTTTCTACAAAGGACTGCTACCTTGCTGTTGCCCTGCTGCCTTGCTGAACTCTTGCCTTGCTGCTGAAGTGCTCTCCAAGGGCTTGGATAGAGCTTGCCTCCTGTTCCCTGAAGTCTCAGGACCAAAAAGACTTCTCTTTTTCATTTGGACGCCTTGTGCGGCGA
This sequence comes from Pleurodeles waltl, assembly GCF_031143425.1. Classification (NCBI taxonomy): domain Eukaryota; kingdom Metazoa; phylum Chordata; class Amphibia; order Caudata; family Salamandridae; genus Pleurodeles; species Pleurodeles waltl. Next base: position 824,738,702 of record NC_090446.1, read on the forward strand.
AAAATTCGACGCACAGCTTGCTCCGCGGTGGAAAATTCACTGCATGCCGATCCGGAAAGACGGCGTTAGACGCGACACCTGCGGTGCGACCGGAACTTCGACGCACGGCCTCGCCTGGACAAACGCCGCCCGACTTCAGAAGGGAAATCGACGCGACGCCTGCCGGGAGGGAGAAGATTCCACACACAGCCCACAGGAACGACACGCAGCCGGAAAACAAGCCTAGGATTCCACACACAGACCCCGGGACATCTGGTAATCCCGCGAACCACAAAAGGAGACTGTCCGCGCGCCGGATAATGACACCCGACTTCCCCGCATGAAAAAGAATGACGCAAGTCCGTGTGTGCAGGGGAGAAATCGACGCACACACCATTTTTCCACACATCTCTTCTGCGGCCGTTTGCGGAGATCTTCCACTTTAAACCAGGTACTTTGTGCTTGAAAGAGACTTTGTTTGCTTGTTAAAGACTTAAGACATTTTAAATCACTTTTCAGTGATATCTCTACAATTTCATATTGCATCTTTATTCGTTTTGACCTGCAAATATCCAGATAAATATTATATATTTTTTCTAAACACTGTGTGGTGTATTTTTGTGGTGCTATATTGTGTTATTGTATGATTTATTGCACAAATACTTTACACATTGTCTTCCTCGTGCCACGCTACCAGAGTGTGGGTACAGGATAATTTGGATTGTGTGTGACTTACCCTGACTAGAGTGAGGGTTCTTGCTTGGACAGAGGGTAACCTGACTGCCAACCAAAAACCCCATTTCTAACAGTTGACCTGCAAACTCATTAGCCAGGACTAAACCTTCCATTTTATTACCTGTAAACCACCCCTAAGGTAGGCCCAAGGTAGTCCCTTGGGCAGGGTGCAATTTATTTAAAAGGTAGGACATGTACTCGTGTGTTTTACATATCCTGATAGTGAAATATTGTTAGCTTCATTTTTTTAACTATTGCAAGACCTATCTCCCCCATACGATAACATGGGGAGTACTTTCCCATTGGGAGCAGATAGAGACATAGGGGGTCATTCCCTCCGCCGCCCGCCAAAGTTCCCCGCCAGAAGACCGTACCGCAGTCAAATGACCAAAAGGCCGCCCGCCCGCCTAGCGGGAAAGACCCAGCAACGATGATGCCGGCTCCGAATGGAGCCGGCGGAGTTGCTGGTGTGCGACGGGTGCAGTGGCACCCGTCGCGATTTTCAGTGTCTGCTTTGCAGACACTGAAAATCTTAATGGGGCCCTGTTAGGGGGCCCCTGCAGTGCCCATGCCAGTGGCATGGGCACTGCAGGGGCCCCCAGGGGCCCCACGACACCCATTCCCGCCAGCCTCTTCCTGGCGGTGTAAACCGCCAGGAACAGGCTGGCGGGAAGGGGGTCGGAATCCCCATGGCGGCGCTGCTTGCAGGAGGATTCCCTGGGGCAGGGGAAAACCGGCGGGAAACCGCCGGTTTCCCTTTTCTGACCGCGGCTTTACCGCCGCGGTCAGAATTGCCCCAGAAGCACCGCCAGCCTGTTGGCAGTGCTTCCTCCGTCCCCGGCCCTGGTGGTCCATGACCGCCAGGGTCGGAATGAGGCCCATAGAGTCTTAGGTCTGTGAACTCACAATTTAAAAATATATCTTTTGGTAAATATGGTTTTTGAGTTGTAAGTTTGAACATGCTGCTTTTTAAAAGTGGGCATTTTCTTGCTTAACCATTCTGTACCTCTGCCTGTCTCCTGAATACATGTCTGGGTCAGGATGACAGTTGGACTTTTTGTGTATTCACTCTAGACAGTCACATAAAAGGAGCTGAGGTGTGTCCTGCATATTCTTAAAGCCCATCACCAAACTGACAGGTCTTCCTGAGCTAGAGTAGAGGGATGAGCTGACACTTGCACTTGAATAGGGCTGGGCCTGTCCTCACACAAAGCAATCTCTAACTTCCTAGAATATGTTTAGGTCCAGGGCAGGGAAATGCAGGGTCATGTACACTACAAAGACTTCTCTTTGAAGTTTGCCTACTTCTGGACTGAGACAATTCTGCTAGGAAGAAGATCTGGATGCTATCTAAGGGGCTGCAACTCTGCTGGTTGCTTTCTTGTTCTGACCTGCTGCTTGCTGCTTTGGACCTGGGAGTGAAAGGACTGGATTTTGGTTTCTACATCCTGTTTACCAAGACTCTCCAAGGGCATGAACTGAGCTTGCCTCCTGTTAAGAAGTTTCAGGGCCTTAAAGACATCATCTGCCAGCACCTGGGCTCTCTTGCTGAGAGTCCTGAATTGCCAAATGGTGCCAAATCCAGTTCTAGGCCCTTGGGAGTGAGTTCTAGTGCAACCACTAAGAAACTGGTACATCCACTTCTAGAGCGACTTTGGAACTGGTGCCCCTCCCTGACTCAGCACCACTGTAGTGGTCCCCGGTGAGTGCAACGACTACGACCTACAACACAGTCCCCGATTCTACCCTACCTCCAAAGTCCCACCAATCATGACCCAACGAAGTCGACGCCTTACGTCTTGACCTGCTTGATTCATCGACCCCCACCTTGTCGTAAGGGACTGCCGCCAATGTTGCAACACCTCCCCTGCAACCATAAGGAAACAATGCCTCACCTCCCCTGCCTAGCAGTAAGGAACTGACACCTCACCTCCCCTGTGGCAGTAATGTGCAATGCCTTTATTTCCTCATCTTTTCCAAGGTACTGTAACCAGGGGCAATACGACTCTGTAGCTGGCCCTCAATCCTTCCCCATTGGCTCAGGACTGTTGGAAGTGACTCCGTCAAGTTGTTTTGATAGCCCCAGTTGGAGCTATTGTGTTTCTAAGAGCTATAGTAAATTTGATATTTGAAAACTTGTATCTTTACTTATGTATGTTGGCTTTTTATCATTTCGATCTTGTTTTACTCAGATAAAAACTGACTATTTTTCCAGACTGGAGTGGAGTTCTTTTGTAGTATTTTCAATGTGTGTGTGTGTGTGTGTGTGTGCGTGTGTGTGTGTGTACAAATACTTTACACATTCCCTCTGAGATAAGCCGGACTGCTTGGCCAAGCTACCAAGGGGGTGAGCAGGGAGTTATCTTAGCTGTTTGACTCCCTTACCCTGACTAAATTGAGGTCCTACTTGGACAGGGTGAAAAACCACTGCCAATTAGTGATCACATTTCTAAAAGTATACCAGTCTACAACGGACTTACAAGTAAAATTAGATATGGCAATTGGGTGTAAACCATATGAACCATGTTTAAGGGAGAGAGCACAAGCACATTAGCACTGGTGGGAGGTGGTAAAGTGCAAATGGTCTTAAGGCCAACAGAGCTATAATCTAGCAAAAATAGCAGAAAGGCAAAATGATTGGGGTGACCCTATGGAGAGAGCCGTTTCTAATAACAATTCACCTTAATCCTTTTTCTCTCAAATATTGCAGAGCCAAACTGAACACCACGCAAAACAACAAGCAGTTTAGAAGAAAGCACATTTTGGAGAGACGGGCAGCCTAAATGCAAGGAAGGTAATGACTGAATCATTGTCATAGGAAGCAAAAGCAAGGTTGACTTTTCACCTTGAGCTCTGCTCCAGACTAGTGATAACATTGAAGGTACATATATGAAGATATAGGCGGTCATTACAACATTGGCAGTAAAAGCCACTTACCGTCGTGCAGAAGACCGCCAACACACCGCTGCGGAAATACGCCACAGCTATTATGACCCACAGCACGGAATCCGCCAAAATTCTGACACCCTCACAAGTCCGCCACACCAGAGGTCAGTGATAAACTGGCGAAAACAAATCCTCTGTGCTCAAAATACACACACATATACAAAACACTACCAAATTGGACGAATCGAAATACACACACCTGATACACATACACACACCACTCCCACACACCCAATACAATATAAAAACACACACCCACATCACCCACAAACCCTTACGACAACATTACCGTGAGAAGGCTAGAGAGAGACACTACAATCCACAACAAAGCATCCACAGGCACATAATACCATCACCAACAGAACTTCCACGCACCTCACACAACACACCACTACATATCAGCACACATATCACCACACACACCACCCCACACATCACTCTCACCACCCCATGTCACAGCAAAGACACCCCAGGTTCTCTGAGGAGGAGCTCAGGGTCATGGTGGAGGAAATCGTCCGGGTAGAGCCACAGCTATTCGGAGCACAGGTGCAGCACACCTCCATAGCTAGGAAGATGGAGCTATGGTGAAGAATAGTGGACAGGGTCAACGCAGTGGGACAGCACCCAAGAAATCGGGATGACATCAGGAAGAGGTGGAATGACCTACGGGGGAAGGTGCGTTCTGTAGTCTCAAGACACCATCTTGCGGTTCAGCGGACTGGCGGCGGGCCCCCACCTCCTCCCCCATAACTAATAACATGGGAGGAGCAGGTCTTGGCGATTCTGCATCCTGAGGGCCTCGCAGGAGTAGATGGAGGAATGGACTCTGACAAGTCAAAGCTTTACTATTACATCCCCCACCCTACCTGCATGCCATCACATACCCCCACCCTCACCCTCACCCGACATCACTCCAACTCCTCACAAATATCCCAATATCACAAACCACCCATCCCAACACCAAGCCCTGCATGCAACAACAAAGCATGGACACCCATCACCAAAGCATGGCCACTGCACATACCCATACAACCCCCTAAACCATCATCACACAAGGTCCCACACAGGAATGCAAGCACTGGGATACACGGTCACCCACTCATTGCACACCATGCCACACACAGATGTAATAAACATCTTTTTATACCCCTGCAGGACCCCTACCCAACGTCACTGGACAGGAGGGTCCACACATGCCCACACCACCAACAGAAGAGGCCCACAGTGATGACAGCACCTCTGTCTAACTGGATCTAGATGACCAGCCCGGACCATTGGGGACCTCTGGACAGTCGGTTCCCCTCACACAGTCACAGGCCACTACAGAGTTTCCTCCCTCTGGAAACACCAGCACAGCACCCACCCAGCCGGCCCATACCTCTGTCCCCAGGACATCTCAAGCAGTAGTGTGTCCACCACTACAGGGAACCCAGGCTAACCCACCACCCCAACAACAACAGGAACCTGGGGGCAGTGGCAGTGGGCACGCTGTCCAGGAGACGGAGGCCCAGGAACATATGGGAACTGGGGGGGCTGCTGTGTGACAGGGGGAGGACAGGCCAAGGGAACCCACTCTCCACGAGGCCCTCTCCTCCATCATGGGAGCCTACCACCACTCCCAGGAGACGATGGCAACGGTACTGGCCAAGTTTCAGGAGACCCAGCGGCTGCAGGAGGCACGGTATTTGGGCTTCAGGGAGGAACTCAGAACCATCAATTCCACCATGGGCACCATCATAGGGGTGCTGAAGGAAGTCCTCAACACCAGGAGGGACACTGTGGCACAACAAGGGGCCCCTGACACTAGCATGGACGATGAACTGCCTACCACCTCCGCCGGCGCTAGTGGACAGGACGCCCCACCACAGGACCACCACACCAGCACCCCAGCCCCTGCAGAGGGAGAACCACCCCGCAAACGGTCCCTGAGATCCAGGACAAAGACAGAGAACGATGCCAAGATCCCCGCCAAGAAATGAGACCACCCTGAATGTCATCTTTCTGTCCCACTTTGTCACCCTGTCTATCCTCAAACTGCCCCAGCTCCACTTCCTACGCCCATTTGGGCAATGCACCTGTAAGACTAATAGCCATGGACATTCCTCCACCATCCCCCCTCACCATTTTATAACCCCCTCCAATACTGAGCACTTAAATAAACACCCCTGAAGCACAAAACAATCTGGAGTCAGTCTGTGATTTCGAAATTGTGTATTAGCAATTACTGTGACAAAATGCTCTTTCAATTGTAATGGCAACATACCTATGTCACACAGCTCTAGTCCATGAGGAAACAAAGCAGATGTCACACAGTGGGACCCACATCTGTGAAATCGTAAGGGAAAGGGACAACTCAGTGACCATACACTGGGTGAAAAGGACAGACAGTAGAGAGGTAGTAGTGTTAAAGTACATGTAGTAGCAGGTCTGTACTCTTACCTGTGTCTCACTGGAAATATTGCAGGATCACTGAGTTCCTGTTCTCCATGTCCTCTTCTTCTGCTTCCTCGTCTTCACTGTCCACAGGCTACACAGCTGCAACAACACTGCCATCTGGACCATCCTCCTGCAGAAAAGGCACCTGTCGTCGCAAAGCTAAATTGTGAAGCATACAGCAGGCCACGATGATCTGGCACACCTTCTTTGGTGAGTAGAATAGGGATCCACCTGTCATAAGGAGGCACCGGAACCTGGCCTTCAGGAGGCCGAAGGTCCGTTCTATAATCCGCTGAGTTCGCCCATGGGCCTCATTGTAGTGTTCCTCTGGCCTTGTCCTGGGATTCCTCACTGGGGTCAGTAGCCATGACAGGTTGGGGTAACCAGAGTCACCTGCAAATGGCGAGGGACAACTTTTAGACACACACTAACCTGTAGGGATATTCCCAGACCCAGACAACCATTCCCACTGTCTTGCTTCCAGGTGCTCACCTAATAGCCATACAAGGGATGCTGCTATTCCGCAGAATGTAGGCGTAATGCACTGAGCCAGGGAACTTGGCATTCACATGGGAGATGTACTGGTCTGCCAAACACACCATCTGCACGTTCATGGAATGAGAACTCTTCCGGTTTCTGTACACCTGTTCACTCCTGCGGGGGAGGACCAAAGCCACATGTGTCCCATCAATGGCACCTATGATGTGGGGATATGTCCCAGGGCATAGAAATCACCTTTCACTGTAGGCAAATCCTCCACCTGAGGGAAAACGATGTAGCTCCGCATGTGTTTCAGCAGGGCAGACAACACTCTGCACAACACTCTGGACAGCCCTGATGCTATGGCCACTGTTGTTTGAAATGACCCACTTGTAAGGAAATGGAGTACTGACAGCACCTGCACTTGAAGGGGGATTCCTGTGGGATGGCGGATAGCTGACATCAGGTCTGGCTCCAGCTGGGTACACAGTTCATGGATTGTGGCACGGTCAAGCCTGTAGGTGATGATCACATGTCTTTCCTCCATTGTCGACAGGTCCACCAGTGGTCTCTACACCGGAGGATGCCGCCATCTCCTCACATGTCCCAGCGGACAGTGCCTATGAAGGACAACAGTGAGCACAGAGTCAACCAACTTAGAGGTACGTACCCACAGCTTACACAGAACACGAATCATGATCCGAAAAGTGGCCTGTATGTGTGTTGAGGCTAGGCCTAGGTATGTGTGACATAGTTAAAAAATTAAGCCATGTGGGCCCCTGAAATTGCGGCTGCCTGACCTCTAATGTGGAACAATGAGATGTGAGGTAACTGCGCTGGCGTTGTACACCATCGCAGTAGGTGGTCGAAGACCGCGGCGCAATGCTGCATTGGTTAACATTGGACCCTATGGGTCCCAGGAGCCAATGACGATGTACGGCGGCGGTGACGGTACGCACCGCCGTGGACGTGACCGCCATTTTCTATCTGTTCAATCACTCGATACCTGATCTTCGACAGGAGAGGACCTACACTGCAAGTGCTGCTGTGACCTCTGTCTAGAAGAGACAATGGCTCGAGTGTCTGGGGAAAGGGCCCCTGCCTTCACATCGGAGGAGTTGGAGAAACTCGTGGATGGGGTCCTCCCCCAGGATACACTACTCTACGGTCCTCCAGACAAACAGGTAAGTGCACTGGGAGCATGCTGTATGGGCTATGCCTGTGTGGAGTGGGGTGGATGAAAGATGGGGTGGGGGGAGATTGAGGCGTGCATGAAACAATGATGAATGCATGTGCAGTTGGTAATAAAATGTATCTTCCCCCTGTACAATTCATTTAGGTCAGTGCCCAGCAGAAAAAAGATATTTGGCATGCCATCACCAAGGACATCCGGACCCTGGGGGTCGACCACAGACGGAGCACCCACTGCCGGAAAAGATGGGAGGACATTCGCCGCTGGAGCAAGAAGATGGCGGAGGCTCAGCTGGGCATGCCCTCCCAACGTGGGAGGGGTGCCCGTCGCACCATGACCCCCCTGATGTTCAGGATCCTGGTGGTGGCGTACCCGGAGTTGGATGGGCGCTTGAGGGTATCACAGCAACCACAAGGGGGTGAGTACACTCTCATCCTGCTGATTTTGCGTGCAGTGGAGGTGTCTGGGTGCGGGAGGTGGGTTGTGGGTTTCCCTAGGCCAGGGCGAGTTTAGTAGGCAAGGTCCCTCCGTAAGGCAGGCCATGTGGCACCCCACCCCACCTTTCTAGAGTGCCAAGTACACCTAGTCATGCCCCTGTGTCATCCATGTGTGCAGATGTCGTCCATAGCCTTGTAGGCCATGTCCCAGGGATTGAACAGTGGAGCCCAAGAGCGCGGCGTAGTGCAGGGGGCTTCTGTGTCTGTCGTGTCCGCCAACGGTAGTGGTAATGCATGCACTCAACATGTCTTTCTTCTGTCGTCCCCCCCCCCATTTTTGTGGTCTCCCTAATCTTGTGTGCATTAGCATCATCAGGTGGAGGAGCAGTCGCATCGGAGGGTGACACTACGGACTCGGAGTTCACCAGTGGAACGGAGGGCGAGGGGAGCTCCATGGCGGGGACAGGAGCTGACACCAGTGACACGGACTCTGATGGGAGCTCCCTTGTGGTTGCAGCAACATCTGTGCCCCCCGCATCTACACGCACAGCCGCCACCCCCCCTTCAAGCACCGCCCTCCCAGCAGCCCCTCAGCCTTTGCCCTGTGCCCGCTCACCCAGGAGGGTGGGCATCACCTTCACCCCAGGCACCTCAGCCACTGCCCCAGTCACGCCTGCTGCCCTCTGTGAGGAGGCCATTGACCTCCTCAGGTCCCTCACTGTTGGGCAGTCAACCATTTTGAATGCCATCCAGGGTGTAGAAAGGCAGTTGCAACAAACAAATGCATACCTGGAGGGCATTCATTCTGGTCAGGTGGCCCTTCAGCGAGTTTTTCTGACTCTGGCCTCAGCACTGATGGCAGCCATTGTCCCTGTGTCTAGCCTCCCCCCTCCAAATTCCTCCACCCAGACCCAATCCCCTGTACCTCAGCCTATCCCAAGAACACCATCAGACCAGCATGCACACACCTCAACACACAAGGGTAGCTCTGTCAAACATAAGCCCCACACATCCCACAGGCACTCACGCAAGCATCATACACATGCAGACACACCAACATCCACTGCCTCCACTGTGTCTCCCTCCTCCGTTGTCTCCCGCCTCCCTCCCAGTCTCGTCTACACTCACCCCTGCATGCACTACATCTACAGCCACTACTGCCATCACCAGCACACACACCACCATACCCTGCTCACGTGCAGTCACCACCCCCACTACCATTCACACGTCCCATGTCCTCTCCCAGTGTGTCTGTGACACCACCCCCCAAGATACACAAACACAGGCACACACCCACCCAACAGCCATCCACCTCACGACAGCCTCCAGCACATGCACCTTCACCCAAAGTCACCAAACGAACACCTCCTACAACCACAACCTCTCCCTCCACTCCCAAACCCCCTCCAGCTACCCATCCCAGTGTCTCCCAAAAACTTTTCCTGTCCAACCTTTACCTCTTTCCCACACCTCCCCCACCCTGTCCGTCTCCTAGGTCCCGACTCTCCATGTCCCAACCTAGCACCTCAGCCACAACATCTCCGGGACCAGTGGTGCCTGTAGTCACCGGAATCTGGAGTGCACCGGCCACCAGGGCAGCCAGTGTGGCACAGAGCCACAGGACGGACAGTCCCCCACCTGTCAAGCATCAAAGGTTGGCCAGTGCCCGGCAGGAGAGGGGGAAGACTCCAGCCACCAAAGCCGCTCCCAGGGGTCCCGGTGGGAGTGTGGAGTCAGCTGCGACACCTTCCAAGGTGGGGAAGGGCCACAAGAGACCCGTCAAGTCTGGGAAGAGCAGCACGGCGGAGAAGACCGCCATCATCCCCGCTGCCCAGGAGGCCACTGCCATCATCCCCGCTGCCCAGGAGGCCACCGCCATCATCCCTGCTGCCCAGGAGGCCACCGCCATCATCCCCGCTGCCCAGGAGGCCAATGCCATCATCCCCGCTGCCCAGGAGGCCACCGCCAGCACCTGCCCTGCTGCCCAAGAGGCCACCGCCAGCACAAGCCCCGCAGGGCTAGAGAGGACCGCCAGCACAAGCCCCGCTGGGCTAGAGAGGACTGCCAGCACAAGCCCCGCTGAGCTAGAGAGGACCGCCAGCACAAGCCCCGCTGGGCTAGAGAGGACTGCCAGCACAAGCCCCACTGAGCTAGAGAGGACCACCAGCACAAGCCCCGTTGAGCTAGAGAGGACCGTCAGCACAAGCCCCGCTGGGCTAGAGAGGACCACCAGCAGCTGAGTCATTGCAGAGGAACTCGCCACCACAAGCACTGCTGAACAGGGCACCGCCGCCACAAGCACCGCTGAACAGGGCACTGCCGCCACAATCACCGCTGAACAGGGCACCACCGCCTCAAGCACCGATGAACAGGGCACTGCCGCCTCAAGCACCGCTGAACAGGGCACTGCCGCCACAAGCACCGCTGAACAGGGCACAGCCGCCTCAAGCACTGCTGGCCCATGAGCGCCAAGGGCACTGACGCTACGGAGCCCGTCACGAGCAGGATGAAGCACTCTGGGCACCATGCCCCCTCCAGAACCAGTGGAGACTATCATCCACTACCTCTGTCCTTAGCAGGATGAAGCACTCTGGGCACCATGCCCCCTCCAGAACCAGTGGAGACTATCATCCACTACCTCTGTCCTTAGCAGGATGAAGCACTCTGGGCACAATGCCCCCTCCAGAACCAGTGAAGACTATCATCCACTACCTCTGTCCTTAGCAGGATGAAGCACTCTGGGCACAATGCCCCCTCCAGAACCAGTGGAGACTGTTATCCACTTGAGAGACTGTGGCTTTGCACTCCCCAGGATGGAACAGTGGGCAAGAAGATAAGGGCTGGCAGGATCTGCAGCTCTGGTTCCATGGCGTCCGGATTCCTCTTGGGGTGTGTAGAGGTGAGCGTTTTCCCTTCAAAGTCCTGTTTCCGCCATGTTTTTGTCCGCGGTGAATCTGCCCCGTAAAAGGTGGTGGATTGGTAGGTTGTGATACTGTGGGTGGTACTTTGTCTTTCACCTGTCTGTTGGCGGTGACCGCCGTGCTGTTTGTTTGTACCGCTGTGGCGGTCGGAGTGTTAAAGTGGCTGTCTTTGTTGGCGGTTTCTGCCACAGTCGTCATTTTTTTACCATCGGCCTGTTGGCGGTCTTACCGCCACTTTGACACCATCCGCCAGGGTTGTAATGACCACCTTAATGTTTGAGCAAGAGCATTGCGCTATTCCCACAGTGAATTAATCATAAAACCAGATGAACAAACAAAATTGGAGATGGGTTGTGCTGATTTTGCATCAATTTCTGTTTTCCATTGAAAACACTTCAACTGTTACCATCGTCTTTCGATATAATCATCAAATTTGTATTTGCCAATGAAAGACTGAATTCATGTTGTTATTTCTCACAAGTCACAAGGAATGTTTTTCTTGTCTAGTGCACACATTGATCTGAAAGGCCTGTAAGTGCACAAGGACTTTGAAAAACTAAACGAATAAATGTAAAATTAATATTATTTTCCCACTACCAGAGAATTTGGTTGATGTTCAAATACAGGATTCAGAGATAACTAGCTTTACTGAATTTAAAGTCTACAACTCACCCTGAAGAAGTTTCTTCTGGTCTCATATTTATATAGAACTGTTCTCTGTTTATTGGTGGCAAGCATTAATACCATCAAGATGGTTGCATTTAATGTGACTCCCTTATCTAACTATACATTTTAGAACAATTTGCAGCTAACTTTTTATTTATTTAAGATATATTTTCAGTGCAGGGTTATCAAACTTAAGAGAAGATGCAGAATAAGCCATGAGCCAGGACCCCAAATTTAGGCCATTGGTACAACTCCCTGTTGGCGGTCTTACCGCCGCTTTAACACCATCCGCCAGGGTTGTAATGACCACCATAATGTTTTAGCAAGAGCATTACGCTATCCCACAGTGAATTAATCGTAAAACCAGATGAACAAACAAAATTGGAGATGGGTTGTGCTGATTTTGCATCAATTTCTGTTTTCCATTGAAAACACTTCAACTGTTACCATCGTCTATCGATATAATCATCAAATTTGTATTTGCCAATGAAAGACTGAATTCATGTTGTTATTTCTCACAAGTCACAAGGAATGTTTTTCTTGTCTAGTGCACACATTGATCTGAAAGGCCTGTAAGTGCACAAGGACTTTCAAAAACTAAACGAAAAAATGCACATGTAAAATTAATGTGATTTTCCCACTGCCAGAGAATTTGGTTGATGTTCAAATACAGGATTCAGCGATAACTAGCTTTACTGAATTTAAAGTCTACAACTCAGCCTGAAGAAGTTTCTTCTGGTCTCATATTTATATAGAACTGTTCTATGTTTATTGGTGGCAAGCATTAATATCATCAAGATGGTTGCATTTAATGTCACTCCCTTATCTAACTATACATATTAGAACAATTTGCAGCTAACTTTTTATTTATTTAAGATATATTTTAAGTACAGGGTTATCAAACTTAAGAGAAGATGCAGAATAGGCCATGAGCCAGGACCCCAAATTTAGGCTATTGGTACAACTCCGGAGGATGGGTTCCAACATGCTTTTTTGCAATATATGGAGGCCTAGTGATGGAAAATATGTGATAGCAAGTGATCTCTGCCTTTTTCTGATATTATTGGACTAGCAACCATAGCAGAAAGAAAAAAAAATTGTTTTCATATTTTTGATAAGTGGATTACATTTTCCTCATCATATGTGGAAAAATAAAGCTAATTCTATCAGATTGTTTAAATTAAATATAATTAAAAATAATTATGACTATTAATTGTAATAATAACAATATAGTCCTTAAAATAATAACAATAAAAAGTCATTGTATTCCTCATAAATTGACAGATTATATGCATAATTTTCACTTACGATTTCTAACAATAATAGTTGTCACATTTTACATAGGCAATGTATGTCATGAGTGAACATAAACACAATTTTAATCATTCTTCTGAATAAATGTCATCATCATCTGCGTCCGTTTGAATTTCACAGACAGGAAGTCTGTGCATGTCAGTGCACTTGAGGTCATTTAAACAGCAGACTCATATTAGCAGTTTGCAGTTCCTACTGCAGTTGCAAATTAGAAGATCTAACACAGTCTTAGGTGCAGGCTGCCCCCCCATCCAGTTCACTACCAGTTACTTTGCTCCCTTATTTGTTTTTAATTCTACCCTCTCCCAATTGGACTAGGTGTCTGTGGATCATTCAGAAGACAATTCTTCCTTATAGCGGCTTACTGCAAGTTCAACATGACTGTCTATCTCACCCTTCTTTGTACAGAATAGGTGATAACTCTAGTCCTTCATGTGATGAACCAAAAACTTTTGTGCATACTGCAGGCAGTAAAATTGTTCCAATTTGTCCATCAGCTCTTCAGAGAGATCCTATTGATCTATAAGCTGCTAAAAGATTTCCTGTGTAAGTCTGTTGGCAGACATGAATTTGGATGCACTTACTCTTCCTTTTCCAGCAAACGCGCTTACTGTGTGACATCTGGCAAATGGATGAAGACCTATCATAGCTCAACAAACATTTTTAACAAGAGTTGAAGCTATTTTCTCAATGTGAAGGACTCACATGTGTATTTTAGTACCATATTTTAGAAATAATTTAGCCATGATGCTTTCATGGAATCCAAAACATATAATAAATACATTGGTGTCATCTGAGCTTATCATTACTGCTTTATAACCCTCGTCAGCAGCATGTGCAGCATGCAGCAACAAACTACCACCTGCTTCTTTGTGTGTACTGTTGAGATTGGGCACCTCGTGGCTCCCTTCAGGTGTGATTTGTAGCATTGATCTTCACAGTTTGCAAACAGTGTTTTTTTCTAAAGTTTTACAAAATACTCTAGTTTCCTCCATTTGTTAACAAGAACTATGATGAGAATTGTTTTATTCCTTGTGTGACTTTGGAATTTCATCCACTGTCTACAGTCTGAAAGGTGAGATGCTCTGAATGGGTACCCGAGTTCTTCCCCTCTGGTTCTCTCTGTTCGCTGTTCCTAATAGGTGTCTCATTGCACACATCAAACACATTGATTCTTTGACTTCTATTTCCCTCCCACAAAGCCATGGACAAGACAGACACAGCAACCCCACCAAAGTTTGTTCCTCCCTTTTGCTCTCTGAACAAAAACCATACCATCAATCAGCGTGGCTGAAATCCTAGATATTTCCTCAGAAAGAGTAACTGTTTCCTGCAAGTATGTCGCTAAAACAGCTTTGTTTGTCTTTTGAAATAGACCTTCTGGAGTTGCTAAAGCCCTTGATAAAGGTCGTAAGGGACGAGAGAGTGCATCCACCATTTGAAGGATCCGATTCTATGCTGTCACAATGATTCAACTAAATAGGGCTTTGTCTGCTTTCATGATGATTGCTCTGCCATTGATATTCACTGCCTTATTCTTGGACATGTTAGTGAAGGCTTTTAGTTTGTTCATTTTCATTGGGATATGAAACTTCTTAATAGGTAGATTATTTTCAAGTTGTTCAAGTTTCAAGTCTGTGTAGCACAGTTTACCTATTTCACGCACCTTCATTATGTCGAATACCATCTCTTGAGATGCCTTTTTTGATGTGGAGAGACTAATGAGATCATGTGGCCCAACCAATGGGTTATCCAGCTTTGAGCCAGACTAGCAGCTCTTGTAACAGTATATTCATCTTTTTTTTTTATGTGTGACTTACGTAGGTCTGCGTAAGTAAGATCTGATCTGTTATGAATTTCCCATAACTGAACCCAAATGGCACTTCTGTGTTCAGCTGTCATATAATATCTTTTCACAGCAACCGCCTTGAGGTTAAACCTTGTCGTGCCACCCAGAGTCTCTGTGTCTTTGTTGACCGTTACCTCTATTGCCTGAGCGAGCAGAATTCGTCCAAATGGATGAACATCTGACAGTTGAACTGAAAAGCATCCGTTGATGAAGTTGTGGTGTATCTCTGGATGTTTCACTGCAATTAATGTATTTTCAGAAAAATATATAGGAAGACATCTAGTGTAGTTCATCCTGTCATATGCAAAACACCATGGAATCATAGAGATTATGGCGGTAAGATGTGAATGACAATTGTCTTCTTGAGAAGCATGCAGAAAAGCAAGCAAGACATTTTCAACATTATCCATATACAACATCCAAAATGCAGAGAGCTCTCCATTGCCATGACAAAGATGTTTTATTTCAGCAAAGGCAGCATTCTGCAAGAGGTCATCTAATCTCTGTTGGCCTAGGTTTTTTGCAAATTCATTAACATCCTCAATGAGGAAGTAGACTACCTGAATCTTCTCTTCGTAATTCTTCTCCACCCAGGGGATAAATTCCAACCAAGCCTGTTTCAATGAAGCTTCATACACGCACTTGTGTACTCGAACTGCACGACTGTACATACAACCGTCTAGTACGGATGATATTGATCCTTCTGCTATCATGTCTTTTCAATGTAAAGGTCACAAAGGCTATCACCTTCAAAGCATTTTACAAAAATGGACATGAAATTGCAAATGGTGGGAAAGGTACCCATTCGAAGAATGATTCTGTTGTACACTGCTTTATGCGTCCACGCAATCTCAGTTGCTTTTACGTAAGGAGCTTGAACCATGACCACTACAATTTTTGCCAAATGCAGTGATTCCTTTATCAGCTTCAACTGTTTCAAAATTTCAGAAACAGTTGTCAACTCAGTTGCAGGGGCCTTAATGGTGGGCAAGTAGCCAATGGAATCCTGTGATATACTAACTAGGTCTCTAGTATTAATGTTCAGTCCTACCCAACTTGGTATTATCTGTGCGAGGCTCGCTTCTTGTCTTGTAACAACCCAGATTATGTTCTTATTTTGAGCAAGCTTCAATTGGACAACAACACTCCTGCACGACTCTGGTACTTTTCATCAATGGCTGAGGCCCAACTCATTCACTAGAAACATACATGAACGATTCTTCAGTATTTGTGGTGGTCAATGTACTTTGCTTTTGTTTCTCAGTGCTTGGGAGTGGAGCTTTAAAAGGTTGTGGTCCAAATAACTTGGGCTGAACAGCAATACAGTTGACTCAATGAGATGTCCCCTTACCAGTAAGAGTGTCTTCCAGCCAATCAATGTTATCCAATGCTAAATTAGTGACAATTTGAGGCTGAATGTCAGTTGGAAGAAGGATTTGTTCATTTAAGTTATCAGCAACAATTGTTTGGGGGGGGGGTTTCTGCTGGCCATTTGTGACTGCATATATAATATACTGACTGAATTACTGCATAAGTAAGGTGACTCTTTTGGAAAGCTTTGTGTTTTTGGATCTCCAGACAGAAGTCTTAATAGGAATTGCTTTAGGTAATCAGGCATTGTAAATGAACCTTGATCAATGTCTGATAGATGATATGGCCATGGTGTTGATATCAAGTTTGTTTTAATCATTGTTCTTGTGTGCGATGGATTTTGAACAATGATCTTATTCATGTCTGTTGCATTAAGCATTAAAACTGATAATTCTCTTTTCAAAGTCTGGTTTTCTCTTACAACGTCCTGTAGCATGACACTATCAGATTGGGTCAATAAATGTCCTTGATTGTCTGGGAATATATGGAGGCTGTCACCGAACTCAGAGTGCACTTTCATCTTATATGCTTCTTGGTTGATTTGTCTATTCCCTGTATTCCTCTGCAAGTCATGAGGGTTCCACGCCTTTCAGTGAGAGTCGTCACATATATTACCTCTTTGTTAGGAACAGACACAGTTCTAATGTATTGAAATAGTTAATTATATTCTTCATCTCTCATTTTTGTTGTGCTCATCGGTTTGAATGCTAGATGCATGATCTTCACCCTTTGCTTTAACCTTGTATAGTTAATATAACAAGATCCATTATAATGCACTTCTGCAGGCACACATCCCTACTACAAACTGCTCAGATCATTCAATCACAATTAATGGTTGTACACTGTTGAAGCCTTCTGTCAACTCTAAGCTCCATGGCCTTGATTAATTTCTCACACATTGATGTTCCCTTGTAGCATTTTCTCTTTCCACAAAATGTACATTCTTCAGCATATGTTTGACTTTAATGGTGTTCTTCTGCTTAAACATTTACTCGTGCTCTCATTTATTCCAGCATTATCAATCAAACTTGCTTCAGAGTTTCTCTTAATAGTCTGTAAATCTCTCTTCATAGTAAAAGACTCCTGCTCTTCCTGTGGTAAAATACTTGGGAACTGTGTTGCTTTCTGCATCACAGTAGAATGTGATTCCTTACTTGAGCTCTCTCTAACAAAGTTTTCCATGATAAGTAGTCCGGCAGTGTAAATCTATGTTGGACATTTGACCTTTAATGGATTACACACTGGAGATCAGAGGGACAGGATGTGCTTGTTTCAGTCTTCTTCATGATGCTGCATGATCATTCACCACCAGCTCTGGAAAAAAAAAAGTATTATTTTACTTGGTGTTTTAGTATAATCATAAGTGTTATAATTATTATCAATTTATATAATCACATTTTTTTTAATTGTAATTTTTAATGATAAAATTCACAATAATAAAAATTATGAAAAAATCGATTTACATCAAGTTATCTTGGGGGTGGAGTGGTAACTCACAAATGTTTTCCACTAATTTGATAACAGGCTGTAATAAAAAAAAACTAGCTCACATGTCAGCTGCGTAAAATTACATGGGCTTGTACAGAATTTCACTGAGTAACACAGAACAGCTTTCATGAACATGTACATAATTAGCAAGGGATATTGTGCACCTAAGGGCATTTTAAATCACAAACATCTTATCTTTAAATAAAGATGCCAAGAAAATGCATTCGGATGCATCAAATGCAAAGTATTACTAGATCTGTGCATACAAATGTTCATGGTTTCCCACCTATAATTCATACCCTTCTTCCCCCCATCCAAGCCTTGTGTTGAACATGTGTGTTTAGTTTAAACACAAGCACAGCCAGTCACTGCATGGAACTCATATCTATTGTCAGGGTGCAGGATCTGAATTTTGTTCTATGTACACAAAGGTGAGAACCTCATTGCACCTTCAAGAGTATTACCTTGAGATATCTACTTGGAAATGCTAGTGTACCAAATTGGGGTATTAGTTGAGGGGGTAAGAACCGACCTCAAGTAATAATCAAAATCCCTATCAGGGCGAACCACTAATGTGACTGAATAAACAAGAGTTCAATGCCTTGATAGCTTAGCACAAAGCAGTTAGGCTTAACTTAGATGCAATCTCTAAAGTATGTATGCAGCAATTCAAACAGTAATAACGTGAAAACACAACACAAGAAAAATCAATTTTAGATAAGTAGAGCAAAATATAATACATTATTTGAGACCAAAACAACAAAATCTAATCAGTAGAACCAGAAATGTGCAATTTCAAAGTTTTAAGTAAAAATAGTGTCTAGAAGCACTAAGCCTCAATTGTGGTCATCTGGTCGCACCAGACCGGGATCAAGTCACAAGTTCAACCCATTCCTAATGGAGCGCAGGTCTGCTGCAGGGACCAAGTTAGGCACATTAAACAAAGGAACTTAAACACTGGTTTGTGGAACATTAAAAGGTCTCTTGTCAAGGTTGCGTAATGCCCAGGTGGTTTCGAGGACTTGCCAAGACGCAATGCAGAGTTCTGCAATGTCAAGGATTCTGCTGACGAGTCCTGCATCACAGACGCATTGAGTACCTGCAGCTCCGAGGAACTGGAGGCTGTGAATTGGATTCTTGTTTCATCGTTAAAGATGCCATTGATGCAAATGCCTGTGTTGAGGATTGGTCAAGCAGCAGCAGTTCTAAGGAGACTGTGGGCTGCAATGGGTGATTGGGCATCAAGGATGCATTGTGCTCTGGCGTTACTGAAGCAGCTGTGAAGCGATATGTGGCACTGTTCTGGTTCTGCTCACAAGACCACGACTGGGCTGGCAGAGCCCCTTCATGTCCACTTCCAAGGTTCCATGTTTGGGGTGGCACCACATGCAGACACAGACAAAGTCCAGGTAATGGGTTCAAGGTGGCTGAAGCATTTTCCATCCCTCAGGCTCTGATCAGGAGGCCAGCCAACTAGCCCTTTGGTGGCCCTGTGTTCAAGAAGCAGATGATACAGCGGAAGGGTAGCATAGCAACGGAATTTCAGTCCTTCTTGCAGAACAGCACTTCAATGCTTCTGAGTCTTCCATAGGTCTACAGGTCTACTGAAAAGTTGGGTCTGAGGGTCTAATATTTACACCTGGTGCCTTCTTTAAAGTAGGAGAAGTTCTAGGGTCTAGGTAATTCCCTTTGAGGTTCTATAAGTTTCCTGCCTCTCCTTCCCTGGCTCCAAGCTGGCTGCATGAACAATACCTGGTGACAAGTTATTTATGTGAAGGCAGGGCACAGGCTATTCAGTTTTAAGTGGGACTGTGCCCAGCTCTGAAACCCCCACCCTGCTAGTTGATAGCCCAGCAAGGCACTTTTAATCCTTCTTCTGTGTGGCAGCCTAGGAGGAATAAACACATTCCAAATGCCAACTACACCAAGTCAGGTAACTCAGGAAGAGTCTGCAGGCCCCAAATAGCTAGGGCACGAAAATGCCAACTTTCTAAGGGTGACATTGTTTTAATTATAGCTTGAAACTGGACTTTGTCATTAAGGAGGATTTTGAATTACAATTTCTCTGATACCAAACATGACATTCCTATCTACTCCCAATTGAATGTTACCACTTATTAAATGTAATACGGAAACCCAATTTTATCCTATCGGAGAGGTAGGCTTTACTGTAATAAAAAATGAATTTAAGAGTTTTTTACTACAAGGACATGTACGGGTTATAAATAAACGTCCAACTTTTCATATACAATGCACTCTGTACCTTGTCCAGAGGGCTATAGAGTACCTACCCTACAGGTGTCTTGAATGTATTGAAAAGGAAAGTTTGGGCCTGGAGTTAGCATTTTGAAAACAAGCAGAACTCTCTGTTAGGCATGGACGTCATTTAAGGGTTGCCAGGGGGTTGCAGCTGCAACTTCTGGTTTGTCTCTGGTGACTCCTGGCACTGCCTTTGCTACCCCTAGCCACAGAGGTGCAAAAAGAGTGCAAAGAACACCCGGGTGGTTCCGCAATCATTACGGTCTGGCAGTTTTTCATTATACTATTAGTGAATAATATTCTATTATTCACCATTAGAATAATACAAAGGGAGGGTCCTTAGGATCTTTGGTGACAACAGTGGTAAGTAAAAATGGTTTTAAACATATGTTGTATGCATTCTTGTGGGTGAGAGTGTGTATAAGTGAGAGAGTGTGAGTGTATGTGTGAGCACATATGTGTAAGCATATATGTCTGCATGTGTAAGCATGTGTGTGTGAGTGAGAGCCAAGTGACAGGTAATGAGTGAGATTGTGTTCTTGATTTTCTGTTCTTTGATGCAAGGCATGCTGCAGCAAAGCTGTTGTGCTACAATGTATTGAAGGGAAAGAGAATAAAAATGCAACATATTTAATAAGACATGGTGATTCTTTTTCTCTCCTCGTGTGCTGGTACACGTTTGGCAGCCATCTACCAATGTACATATCCATAGGCCATGGAGCACATGTGTGTGCATTCTATGAGGCATTGGTTTGTACTGGAAGTAGTACCTTCCAGTACAAAAACTATGCTTTATAGCTTTTCCCACCTTGTATGCGTGTCACACAATGCAGCACCTATATAATGTTGGAAAAACAAGGAGAAATTAGAAAAAGATTCTCCTCATTACACCCACCTGCCTCAAAGAGGCATACAATTTTAGTGGTGCAACTTCCTGTCTGCCGATGTCTGTATATGGGATTTGTGTCAAAACCCATGGGTGGTCACCTAGGAATACCCAAGCTCCACCCATGACATGCCTGTTGGTACAAAATAATGCAAACTTGCACATAGCACAACTTAGCATTAAGTTGGGATGCCATCCATCCTCAACTGTTCTGCTGTTAGGGTCACTTAACATCCCTTCTTTGATCAGGGGTTGTCTTGTAGGTCCTCATTAGGGTAATGAGGCTACGGGATTTGGGCGGTAGGATCGCCTGAGTTGTGGGTACTCAATACAATTCCACACCAGGTGACACCTGTCGGCCTAATTCGGGGTTTCCGGCTAACTAGCAGCACCCTATCTCTGACCAAGATGATGGTGGCAACCGGGCACATGGCAAGACAGACTCCCCAGGGAATCGTGGTACATCAGATCTAACGTGTCAAGATCTCACTCAGGCAAAGACAACGGAGGCAGAATGTGTTTCAATAAGCGTTTATTAAAATATCTGCATCTTGGATATAAGCAGATCATAGCAATAATGAGGATGATAAAAAACAAGAGGAGCAGGCATGTGACTAAAAGTGTAAAACACTGAAACAGTCCTACCACGCTGTTTAAACAGGGGAGTGGATCTATAACCCCTCACCTAAGCTAAGTATGAGCACAGCATACTAAGCCTAATCTGCCCTTCGGGTTTCCCTCTGGGAGAACATCATCCCTCATACCTGAAGAAAAGACATGAAGTCTAAAAAGACACCGTCTCCATCTGGATCAGGGCTCTGTCGTCTAAGCAGATAGCTGTAGTGAAGCTTGTAGCAATCAGCATACAGTTGTGGTCATCTGGCTGGAATATCCCTTTAACGTGTCTGTGACAAAGGGGTGTTTTTATAATAAAACAGCTAACATTCTAAGAAATGGTCCCCACGTATGAGTGTGTTTTTCTGTTAATGTTGGAGAAACAGCATACCACGTTTGTCGACAACCCTATCTGACTGTAGACATGAAGAAAGCACAAAGTGAACTACATGTCCTACTAAGAACGTGATACTTTCCTAGGCTAAAGAACAATAAGATAGAGAAAATAAAACAGCACCACAAATGTATCTATTGCTAGAAAAATAAAGCAATGCCGAATAAAATGAAATTGGATTAAAGAGCACAGTGGCAGGCCTAGTTAGCTAAAACAACATGTATAAAATATAGCTAAAATAGCTATACAACAGGGTCTTTTGATGTCACTTCTTGGGATGTCATTAAGGGCATTTCTGTTACCTCATGCAGATTTGGTGAGTTAACTCCCATGCTGTTAGGGTATATGGAACAATCTCTTTGCCAGGAATACATGGCACAATCTTAGGAATTTACAGAACATTCTGTGTATTAAGCACAAGTGACAGCATATGCATTAGGGATTTGAGGAATCATATTATATGACACCTTTTTTCATTAAGGACATGTTGCAGTATTCTTAAAGGACTTGGGGCACAACTGTTTTTTTAATTCAGGCAAAATAATATTATATTATTAATAAATACTATTTATATTACAGAAATTAACACATCCTGTGTATCGAGATATATTGCCTGATTTGTGTAGCACTAGATGATAGTGTTTGTTTAAAATATAGATATCACAGCCTTTGTATTAGCGGCATGGCGGTCATCTTTTTAAGGGCCAGTGCATGCCCTTTCCCGTTCTGGCAATCGACTCCCCAAAGGAAACATTTTTTAATCACTTCATCAATAGATGTTGTGCCCCCAAATCTGGCCTAACACTGTGTGTCAGGTTCCCACCTCTTCGCAGGGGTGAACATGGATGCAACGAAGATTCCCTACATCCCTGCAGAACAAGCAAACCCAAAGGTAAAGAAACGGCCTGGCCTACGGGAAGGAAGGGATGACAACTGATGAACATCAGGCTGAATCCGCTACTTCTGGTTGGTCTGGCCTCGTCAAAATAATGACCCCCAATTAGTACTGCTTACATTATATGGGATATTATGTGACAGGTACTTCACAGATTTACCTAATGTCCCTTCTCCCTTTTTCGGTTAGGAGTAATGCAGTACTCCGGTTCTGATCACTGGATCTATAATGATAAACCCACAATGTCAATTCAAATGGCGGATATTCACGTAAATTGGTGCTATTGAGTGTCGGTAATGTTAATTCAACAAACGTGAGCAATACCGCTTCCTTTAAGGATCTAGTAATACTGAAACAAATACATTTCATTCAGAGTCCATATGAACATAACACGCATCCCAGGCTTATTCAGAGTCCATCAGGACATAACATGATCATGAATACTAATTGATACTTCTTGTATACACTTGGTATGCAGTTCAATATACAAAGTTTCATATAATCTCCCAATATGCACTTTGATGTGTAGGCTCCTTCAGAGTCTATAAGAAAATACCAGACATGAATAATAAGTAATGCTCCTTGTACACGCTTCGACATAACAGTTCAGTGTACACAGGTCCAAAACCTTGCAAGCTCATAATATTTAGCTTGTCACAATTAGGAAAAATCACCCAGTGTCTACTCACTTCCTACTTTTCTTTTCTTATGTTTTGCAGGGAATTGCAGATGCAAGAGAGATGCTGCACATAACAATACTGAGAATCCAAATTCAGATCAGTTTTACTGTGTTTTCCAAAAAACGCTAACAACACAGTACCAAATCATAGCGTTCTCTGTATTTCTAAACATGTACTCTTTCCACTCTTTTGTAGGGCGCGACAGCATCATCCAGCGGGAAGAGCAGAAAATGAGGAACTTCCATAACTCAGAAGAGTCCAACGCCAACAAAGCAGGAAAGAAAAAAAGCACAAGGGCAACCGGACGGAGCAAGACGCGGAAGGCTGGGGATCTCCGGAACGCACACCGCCGATCTAACAACACGATTCAGGTGAGCAGTGCATGCAGGGAAAACTTCCTGAATGACGAGTAGTTCCTGGTGCAGCGCTCAGCCTTAAAGACTACGCGCTCCACCATCTTAAAGGGACCGCTTCATGTGGAAGTCATGGACGCGGCGCACCCAACACTGTACTAATGTAACTAGAGTGTAGTTGATCACCCATTCTTTAAGGTCACGGTTATGATGAAAGGGTGATGTAGGTGACGTATCAAAGTTTAAGCTGAACATGCAGATATGAGCAGTGTTGTGCAAACTTTTATCAGCACTTAGAAGCCACATTAGAGGTAAAGTGGGACGTACAAGTGTGTTATCTAGTAGTATAAGTTTATTAACATTGGATCTGGTGCCAAATTAAGGTGTACTACAGTGTGAATAATGTGAAGATTGTGGCTAAATGGTAAAGTTATGTCTCCGACAGGCAGCCTACTTTGCTGTCAACAGCATTGCACCATTTGTTGACCAACATGCTTAATAATTTTTCAACTACTTTACGTAATCGAAATGTGTGTCATTAATTAAGTGAACAGTCTGGAGGTATAGCATAATATAACATGGAGCTGCCCTTCATGAATGTTGTCAGACCTATTATGAGTCATCTCTTTTGTGCTAACATGACATTCTCAATACTATTGGCTCTCACCATAGTCTGAAAATGCTTTCAGTGCAATCAGTTATTGATTTGAACACATATTTGATATAGTCTCGCTGCAACGTATTGATGCATGAAGGAAATAACGTTTTATTAACAAGTCGAATTTGATTCTGTCAAACCCTTGGAAATGAAAACACACATTTTACTACATAATTTCAAGAGTCAACCTTGCCGTAATTCATTGTGTATTGGGCCAAGACTGTTAGAAAACAAGGAGGTTGAGGTGCACGTCCTTGCAGGCAGCTCTATGGACAGGGTCCTTCATTGTTTGTTCGCTCTGGATATAAAAAAAAATGCCATTATTATGACAGCAGTTTGAAAGCAAATACTAATATTACTGGAAAATGATTCATGCAAGAGTAACACAAAACGATTTATAAGGGTAACAAACGTGGGTGGAGGGTTAGAAAGGAAAGTAAACATTTCTGCCCACAAAAGTTACTTAACTCATTTTTAAATTAAACGGGCGATAACCCTAAAAATACATATTTATTAGGCTGTAGTAAGATTTGTGCTATTTGAAAGATGTTTAATTTATCAAACGGTCAAATATTTCTGTGGTCTATAAAAGCTACATAGGCTTCCCATATGTTTGAAAATGATGGTACAGGAGGTGTAGTATATTTATGTGACAATACTTATACATTTTCTTTGCGATGATATAGAAGACTTTCACAGTGCAATTCCACTGTAATAATAAGTGAGCCAGAGAATTTTGGAAAAAAAAGAAGTAGGATGACCTTAAGGTTGTGGAGTCTATGTAGTCCTTATGAAAATAATAATGTTTGTATCCTTTTTTTTAAATGATGCTAAGCTAGTCAAAGCAGTGATTCTGATATTGTGTCAGGCAGGTATAATGTTGTAACTGATGAAGCGTTCACTAGAGAAGTGTGTGATATTCAATAAGGTGAATTAATTAGCAGACCCATAAGAGGCGGTCACATATAGACCACTGTCACCTTTTATGTATCAGGGTAGGATCCTCGAAGAGTGGGATATCAGTCAACAGATTCTGTTTTTCGACAATTTAGAAATTTAAGAAGTGTTTCAGACAGGTTTTGGGCTGCCACTATTACAGCATCTATAACGATTTCTGTAGAAGATGACCTACAAGAAATAACTGAGAGAAGGTTAGTGATGGTATCAAGGCTCTGATTTTTTAGATCTGTTGAGGCATTTTAGCATACTTTACTACACAATTCCACTGTTTACTCTCTATGAGTTAGTTGGATGGGACACAGTATTAAAATAAATGAAATTGTTGCTTCGTGTCAAAATGCTGGCCACTGTCCCAGCACCTTCCTGCCGTCGAAGCTAAAATTTTGAGTGCTGCAGTCTTCAGCACTTTCACTGTTGTTTTTTTCCAGTACTTCTCCAGTAGCCCTGACAGGATTGCTTCTCTTACACAGTGAAATTGTTTTATAACTGGTAATAATTTTCAGTTCTTCTTTAATTTCTGACCCAAGAGTTTCGGTATCTTTAAGAATTTGCATAATTATCTAGTGCTTGTATATTGGAGCAAGAGGCACCTCTCTCTTAGTTGATTTATTGTTTAAATAAACGATGGTTCATGTCCATGTAAGTTTGCTTGTATCCATTACTGCAGGTAAAAGAAGTTGGGCTTTGTAGTACACAAAAAACCCTCACTCACTTCAAGCTCTATTTAAAGTTTATGGTTAAGTCAGGTTTACCTTGCAAGTCGACACTAAAAAATGTTTTTTGCTATTGCTAACCTTTATTCTGAACAGTCAAGTAATTATGGCAGTTGTGCTGTTTGGATGAGAATGCAGAAATTGATTGTATAGCACTTACCAGAGCACGGATATGGCAAATATAGTGCTGTAAGTACAGGATGTGGCAACATCTGTTTCCTGCTTTTGATAGAATGTTGCAAAGGCATCTTACTGGCACTGATATGGGACTGGCTGACGATCAGCTAAGTGATTTTTATTTACCTTCCTGACTGGTGCAAAGGACAATCTTCGGGAACAATCCCAAAATTCTGAACAAGAACTAGCTCTTCTATATTCTGGAAGTGATCTGAAGTAAGCTCAGCTATTCCTCCATCATCATCATTAGCTTTATTTCGGTAAGTATAAATACCATAAAAGCACATCACATTTGACAATTTCATAATTAAAAAAGAACAACAAACTACATAATAGACAGTTTTAGTCATAGAAGATTAAAAAAGAGAAAAGAAGTGTTTGGATATAAGCATTTCCCTACTGTAAAATCGCATCTTATTATAGATTTACGTAAAAATACATAGTAGGTATTAAAAATCAAATACAGACCTGGCCAAACATATCAAATAAAAAAACATTTCTATTTAAAAGTGTAAAAGTATCTAAACAAAACAGGTAAAAAGGGCGAAGGGGAGATGCGTCTAGGCCAATTAGAATAGTAAGTGCATACAAAGATAGATTCATCAATGACTGGTCCCCACATCCGTTGTTAACTTTTCCTCTATTTTTTTGAGCGTGTTCAATCTAATATGCCAGATTGAATCTAAATATTTTGCCAAGCAGCAAACCACTAAAACAGATGAGTCAGATTAAAAAATTCTCAGAGCCAGCGAACAATTTTTAAAACCCATTTTCCTGCATAAAGGAATAATCCAGCGGACTCTTTGTTTGTGGTATGCGGGGCATTGGAAGAGGATGTGGGTTATAGATTCTTCTCTGGCGCAGCCCATCGGACACATCTTGGAAGTGCAGTTAGAGTTAGACCATTTATATGTAAGGGTACGCAGAGAAAGAGAGCCTACCTAAGCTCAGCTATTCATGGGAAAAGTAAAAAAAAAAATTGAAGATGAGGGTGGGAGGAAAAGACTGTCTCTCCTTGGAAACGATAGAGAATAAATAATGTATCTAGTTTAGAAAGGGCCAAAACACTTCTCTTCTAATCCTATTTATTGCTTATGACCAGAGGATTGTCCCTTACGAGTTCCAGTGCCCTAAATATAGTGTGCTCAGGTTTTCTAGCTATTTCTAGCCCATGTCACACTCTAAAAGATTATTAACTGTATAATACAAAACATGTAGCGATACCTCTAGCAATAAATGCAAGGAAACCTGGAAGAATATTTGTAGGATTTTTTTTTACAGAAATATCAAGAAACTATTTGACTCACTAGATCAGGATCCAGGTAAAATGGGAAATGACTTGAGGAATTTGGAAACATTGCATTATTGAAACTTGAAAGCAAAGATTGTAGTCTGAGCCAGAGAGAGTCGTAGGGCCTCATTAAAAAAGAAGTGCTACAGCATGGTGCTGCAGCACATTTTGCAGCGTATTTACTACAATACGGCTCGCTGCGCTCACAACAGGCTGGTGCGGCGCCCAGGGTGAGAGGTGGATAGGGTAACATTTAATAAAAAAATAAAAAAATAAACACTTACCTGATCCGCAGTCGTGCCACTCCTCTTTCCCCCATCGCTTCTGGCACAGGCTTCCAGTTTGCCCTGCGGCCAATCCTAATGCTGCTTAGGGCAGCGTCAGGATTGGCAGAGGTGCCCAGCCAGGGCACTCCCAGGCAGACTGGGTGCCTATGTTTGGCTGGCCTGAGACGGCAGGCCAAACACACATGCGCTCTGAGGGTAGTGCACAGTGCACTTCCCTCATTTCCATCATCCCCCAATGCCCTACCCCTTTTGTAACAAAAGGATAATAAATACAGTTTATTTTCCTTTCGTTGTGAAAGGTTTTGTAGCTTCTTCTACTTGTGGGGAGTGATGCTCCTCTCCCTCAAAGGAGAAGCTGCCACCGTAATACTGTGCCCCCTGTGTTTTCCTTAGTGCTGTTGCTAAAATTAGATGCTTAGCACCAATGCAGGCACACTTTCATCATAGTGCCAGGGTGCCTGCATTGCAGGGAATGATTGTTTATGTGCAGGAAGGTGTCCCTTCCTACACATAACAAAATCAATATTAGCGATTTGCTAGGTCTATGTATGCATTCTATGCAGCACACATAGAAGTAGCAAATTGTCATTATTTAATGATTGTTTACGTGCAGAAAGGGACACTGATTTGCTCTTTCTTTGTGCGCTACAGAATGCAGCACACATAGAAAAAGCAAAAATAAGGAGAAATAAAAGTATTTCTCCGTGTTACACCACTTTAACGCCACCCCTGGGGTCGCATTTGTTTTTTGCCTGCCTCAATATTATGATTTTTTGGAATTCTGTGGCAGTGTCAAAAAAGCAATGAGTGTTGCGGTAGAATACCCCTAGCAACATCAGTTGCACTCCCCTTTCATGCAAAGTGATGCATGTAAAGGGATTATATTTTCAAGGCAACTTTCAGTTTAAGGCACAAAAAGTGGCTAAGCGCTGATTTGTAAACAAACATACAGAAGTGCACTGCGCCACAGGAACATCGGAAAAAGTGATGTTCCGGTGGCGCAATGCCTTGTAAATAAGACCCCTAGATTTTAAGCATAAAAATGGCAAGCAAGATAGATTATTCCAATAGTAATTGAATAGTATTTAAATGAAAAGGTTGGATATTTCAACTAGACATTGTTGCTAAGACTATTTAAAGGTAATGTCTTATAGAGAGCACTGCCCGAATTAAGTAAATTCAATATTTTGTTGAAAGTAAATACATTTTGCAGATATGTTGGCCCGGGCTCTGTGAGGGAGAATAGCTGAAGGCAAATATTATTCACAAGGTTTATTTAATTGAATTTGTAGAAATAAATGACATGTTTCATTGCAGACTTGCAAAATTGAGTCAGTGAACAGGACAATGAGAAACAATGTTCACAACTTTGATTGTACAGAATTGTGCTAGACGTTTGAGAAGAGATATAAATAAATCAATAAATGATTGGGGAACACAAATTGAATTTAGTTTAGCCAGAGAAAAACAATATTTTAAGATAGACAGAATTGATTTCATGTATGAGAGAAAAGAGATGTTTTGTGGCAGACTGATCTGAAGTGTGTGAGCATTAATAAATATGATGTGAGAGAGACAATATTTTGATTACCGATTGAATTAAAATGAGAGTGACAGACAGAGAGAGAGAGATGCAGAGGGAAAGACAGAGAAAAATCTGGGAGAGGTGAAGGAACGAGGTAGGGAAAAAGCACCTTTAGGTGAAAGGAATCTTCATACAGCTTGCTTCCATTGCATCAGCTACACAATTGACAGCACTATTACACTGATAGGATCAGACACTATATTTTGCCAACTCAACCTCCACCTGGTACAATACCTCCAAAGACCTGCACCAGTCCACATGCACTGCATTAGGCAGCATTGAAGTGTACAGTAATACTTTCAGAAGCATTCATGTGTTTAGAGATAACAGATATGGATCTGAACACTGACTATAATGTATCAGTTAAAGTTTGTAAGTACAAAGTTCAGCTCATAGTATTTATCTGGTGCTTAAGTAGTAGGCACATCAAATCAACTTTTCATAATACTTCAAAATATGGAGTCCATGTTCCTTTATCTAAAAGAATGGTTCAAACCAATGTTGTATAATGGACACTATTTTCAAATCTTCAAGGCACAAGATTTGGTGAACTAACAAATACAACAGCAATTGTACATCACCCAAGGTCCTGTGAGTACCTTCTCTTTCCAAACCAGAGAAATAAAATATTGAATCTATAAGTGCCCTCATTGTACTATTGCTCACTAGTCAAGAGTATGCCAATCATTCTCCATGGTGTTTTACTGCTATATCTACATTTTAATTATCATCTACATTTACATCCACAGTCTCTACTCCAGCACTAATATATTGCTAAAATAAGTGATGTAAAGTTAAGATTAACAGATCTATACATAAGTATGCATGTTTATCTTGTATATACGCTGTTAGTCCTTATGTATGCATGTTGATATTAGTGACTTCAATATTGTAAAATACAGTCATTATATTTTGTGAAATTTCGGCTTTGAAGTTCAGTTTAGGGAATCCATTTTTCGAGCAACTTTTATGCAGATTTAAAAAAAAATATATATATTTTCATAGATGATGCCTATTGAATGTTCCTTTCCCTACAGTTTATTAAAATAAAAAATGGATAAGACAATGCACCCACTTCTGTATATTGATGAAGTTTTAAGTAAGAATACAATCAGTGTAAAATAAAGCCACAACTATATGGTTCCTAAAACTCTCAGGAACTAATGTAGGGAGAAGTGTCACTTAGAAGAGCGAACAAGAAATGTGACAGCAAATAAAATTACACTACTTATTAATTGCAGAGGAAATAGTTCAGCCACAGATATTACAGAAGATTTAGGGACTTATTTATCATAAATCATGCAGCACAGCAAGTCTCCTTGCTGCTCTGCGTGACAGGGAAAGGTCAGGAATGTGCTTTACTTAACACTGTATGGTCCATTCCTGGATTTTTCCAGCACTGAATCACAATGTGCTGCCTACCGGCAAAGCAGGCACCCTTGCACCATTGTGGTGCATTGTAAGCAGGATTGTTTTGTGCAGGAAGAGACAAGGCACACCTTCCTACATAAAAACAGACCTTTGAGGCATTGTCTATTTCTCTGTATGCTACACAGGGCAGCACACATAGAAAGAGGAAGTAACATGGAGAAATAAACATATTTCTCCTTGTTATGGCTCACTTGGGAAGTTGTAGGTTTTTCGACGCAGTCCCAGGTCTATTAATAATGGTAAATCTGGGAATGTGCATGAATCCATAGGTAGATGTGTGGGAACACCCACACTCCACCCATGGAATCAATCTTAGTGCAGAGTAATCAAGACAACAATTTGTGCTGCATTGCTTTTCTCTAGATTCATCAAACCAGGTAGGTCCACACAAGATTGCCCTGCCTGGCTTGATAAATCTAACTTAAGAGTTGCGTCACTCTTGTACCACGTTTCATTGTGCAAGAATGAAGCAACTCTCTGATAAATATGGCATCTCAATTTTGATTGTAGCACAACTTTCAATGTTTTGACCAACTTCATGTTTAGTGGGGTTTTCATCAGACCATCGAGTGTTCAGCAATCAGAGATTCTAATGGTCTAATACAAATAGGCCATTAAAAGTAAAAACATCACAAACGTATAGTCAGTATAGCAATAACCCCAGCAATAAACTCCCAAAATAATCTTGCACAGTGAAGATAGTTGTTAGGGACATGAACACAGAGGAATATCACAACGTGAGATGCCTTCAAAATACTTCAAAGTTCCATAAGGGAGATGAATGAATATGCTTAGGACAATCATAAATTCAGTGTCAAAATGAAGAGTAACATTGTTATGTACAAGGTCTAAGTGCTTGCATAGGGAACAGATCTCTGATAATATCATTGATTTTGTTTCCCTTTAAAAATACATGATAGCCTTTGCATTGGAAATATCATTGCTCTAAAACATTGTTACCCTTTTGATTATTTAGTTGGCATATTTGGAATTCATAAAAGTGCACCCATATTGCACAAGTTACTTAATTTCACATATGAACCTGCAGTGAAGCTTTTGCCACTCACATCTGAAGCAAACCCTGTCACATGAGCTAAAAGCAGCCATGTAGCACTTCTGACCATAGCTCAATTTTAAAACGAAAACAGAAGACGATTGTGTTATTCAAATGTTAAGTTGAATACTACAAAAGTAAGCTCTCAGTGTGCCTAATTAAAAATGGAATTTGAAGAAAACTTAAAGTAATGATAACAGGAGATGACATGGTGCGCACCAAGTAAGGTTGTGACCAGGGTGCACATTTGTGAACCTGTAAAACCTGTAAAGATCTTTGTATTTTTAAATTGGGTTATAAAATATAGTCCTAATTCTTGTAGTATATAACTATGTAAGGAAAATAAACACCATCATTAAACATGACTTTTTATGTGCTGTCATTTGTAATACGTTTACTTCATAAGTTTACTATTTAACTGCCATCAGAAAAAAACAGCTTAGGTATTCATTTGAACCTCCTTTGGCTGAGCCCTTTGCAGATCAGCAGTAATGACATTATTTGGAATGCACCTTCTTCTTTCAACTCTACTGATCTGATGCCACCCCAGACTAAAAGACTTCCTGCTCTCCAGTACCCCTTCTGTTTTACAGCCACCTATTACAGGATGTTGCTGATAATTAATGCTGCGGTTAGACAAACTCCTGCCAACAGGTCTGTGCTTAATGTCTGAACAAATCCATTCTAAAAGAAGAAATACCTGATATTATTACTAGTAAAAATCTGGCCTTGATGGACTGAGGAAATAATTAGCCAGGCAGATAGCTAATGCTTTTTTGAGAGTTTGCAAGGAAGTTAAGAAGCCCCAACTCCAATAACAATGTCAAGATTGCAAAGATCCAAATTCACATATAACATATAGGGCAAAGTTGTTTCTAAATTGTATAGTTATTTTTTTCTAATTTGTTAAACACAAGTTTTCAAAAGGTCTTGCTTATGTTGATAGACATTGATTAGCTGGGATTCTTAGCAGATACATCTGGCAAAAATACCTAATGTTCTTTAGTATGTAGAAATTATGCCTAAATGCATACCCTTCCATTATTTTCCATTCATGTATTTGCAGAAAAGGTCTTGGAATGAGTTAATTGTGAATAATATTTAGAATATCAGGAGCTGGTTTAGTTTAACAAAATGTTTATGAAACACAAAGTGTTTCTATGGAAGTGTTCCAGCCACTGTCAGGCCATGGACATCCTACATTTCTCTTTATTGATTGAATATTGTGCTGCCTGCACTCATGACAGTTCTGAAATTGCAGCCTTTTTGGGCTTTGTCAATAAATGTTAAATTAGTAGTACTTGCCAGGGATGGTTAAAAATGCTGGTGTTAAATACCACATAATCTAGATCATTCCTGAAAGATTAAAACTATTTCTGCTGTTGCTATTCATACCTTATTTTGAAGGGGCTGATATTCCAAATGCATTTTGACCAAAGCCATGACTTACCAATCACTCTATACAGTTGAATAAACTAAGATGGTAATGTTCCTAAAGCTCCTTTTCTGATCCACTGTTTGTTTTTATATATCTGAAATCTAGAACCTTGACTTCCTACTCTGTAAGTGGGCAGTTAGGCAACTCACCACAGAGTTTTGTTAACATCTCCCAGCATAGTTGTAATGTTTAATGTAGCTAATTTCACCTCTGTAAAATATTTTTACAAGGTTAGTAGAAATGCATGGCAGTATACTCCAGAGAAATTACCTAAAGGAGCATCATAAAGTATATATCTGCCACATATGCTACCATCCCGTGGCTACCGACACTCATATGGTTGAGACCTGACCACTTTTCCTGAAATTGATCATTGCTTTTCAAATATTTGCCGTGGAGCTGTCTGGGAACCCGGTTTGATTCTATTTTCACATGATCAGGCTATTAGAAACATGCTGGGGGTAGCCAGGTTAAGGCTATAAAGGAAATAGAAAGAAAAATACCACTCTCATTGTCTTATAGGTCATAGGAAATTAAATACATCATACAATGAGAAGTCCTAAATGCTCAAAATAAATGAAGTCAATAATTATTTATTTTGGCTGCATATGTTCATGAGTAGAAGGGTTAGGTTCATACAAGACCATATTAACATCTTAGTGTATCCTACCAGCCCACACAGTCAGCAGAGGCCATGACTTTAGCTCGTCTAATGGAGGATAAACTACCACATTTTGAGATCCCGGCCTGTCATTGGTCCCACTGCAATTTGCATTTTATGCATCCAACTCTGCAGCAGATGCACAGAAAACAGAGAAATTTGTCAAGCTGCCAGCGTACAATTTTGGAACACTAGTCAAACTCTTTTCTTTTTCACAAACAAAATCCAAAAGCAGAAAACTGTTAAGGGGTGAGTCAGGGCATTCCAACGTAGAGGAAGCCTTCCTAAGTAGGTGAACATCAATAAACATGTTTGATTCTCACAGATGTTTGCAAGATACATTCCCACACTGGACACAGTATCAAATGTAGTCATTTCATTGGCAAAGGTAAATATGTATCCTGGGTGTGGATGAGGGCAGAAGTGTAGAGGTGTGTGGAATGGCGTTTTACAGTGGTAAGAAATATTCTCAAACAATAAGTTTTAAGTTAATTTGCAGTATTGAAAACTATTTACGTATGCATATATGTACACATATTACATTTATGCATAGGAGCAATTGGAACTCAAAATGGAATTCTAGAAGTACTCCTGGCAAACTGTAAGCTTTGCAGATTTTACAAGCACAACTGGAACCATATGGAATTACCATCAGGGGGTTGAAAATGCACTCCAAATGCATAAGTAAATGTGTAATGTATTTTTGTTTGGGGGGAGGACGAGTGGTAAATAGGTATTTCCTATTGCTGTGCGTCTTCTGCCTGTAAATGAAGGGATCAACAACTGGAAATGTAAATGTGAAGACCAGGCCCCGGGTGCAAGCAGTTTTATTTGTGCTTTCATTTGCACAAGTTGGGGCCTTACACATTCATTCCTATGATAGCTACAGGCAGAGAGAACCTGCTATGCCATTTGGACATTGTTCATTAAATGATATCACAAACCCCAGGTACCAACTTTTAATTACATTTTGTGAATGTAGGTCTTCACATATCCTGCATACCCTCTTAGATTTGGAAAGTTTACAATTTGGCAGAAATTCTTCAACATGAAGTTGTAAAGGTTCGACATAGGAATATGGTCACAGGCAAATTCAACAAGTGCACAGTAGATGCTTAGACTATTTCATGCTGTCAGTGCCTGCTCCCAATCAGTTCTACAGGTGTTATTGGCTGAAATGTGGTGTTCACTAAGACATTGAAGAAAGGGTTGGTGCCTCTATAGTGTCATGGATGATAATGATAGGTGTTGTTGTTCTGTCAAGTGCTTGCCGTCTCTACGTTTCCTGTAAAAGTGTAAGATTAACATAGAGAGTAGACTTTTAAGGCTTTTCTAAAGGGTATTATTCTCAGATGTGCGCAAAAAATTTCACCTCAGTTACATTTATGACATAACCCTGAGGTTAATAACATGGCACAAACATACACAGACACTTCCAACACTCATGTCTTAAAATGTAAAGCATACCCTTTACCCTTTCGACATTGTGCTGTCTTTTCAATGCTATCCACGTACAAGTAGAATGCATAAGGACAGAAGTCAAAACTTTTAGCAAAGGGTGGTTATATATTTGTTTGGTATCATTGGTTCTGACAAGATTGTGTATGCTGTGTCAGAGATACACTTCAAAATATGACAACTTAAAGTGCTAACAATATGCTTCTTTCCCAAGATCTTGCAGCATAAACAATTTAACAGAAATGTGCAGAAAAGGAAGAACTTTTGACAAGAATGCTACTTTTATTTCCATTAAGATTAACCTTGCCTGATTTCTGCAGTGCACAAGGGCAATATTTTGGTAGATAGTCAAATTATTAATTAAAAACTAAAAGAGTAAACTTTCTACTCTGTTTATAGAGTAATATGCTGTTTTGTACAAAGTTACAGTGGAATGAATGTTTGGGTTTTCTGTTAGCTTTAATTGCATATGAGGCAAAGGTGATGCAACGCGAAGATGTGTATGCAACACTAGCCCTTAACGAAGTATATGTATTTATCATAGTCAGGTGTGCAAATTTGCACAGATACGGTAGGGAAGTGTGCTGATGTTTTTTGAAAAAAGTAAGCTGTCTGCATCCAAAAAAAAAGCAAATGGAATTCACTAGAACAAACTATTGTTAAGGTTTACTTATCGTTGACAAGGACACCATTGGTAGCTTTGGGCGAAACATGAAAAGATCTGATATTCAGAACTATCTAAAACATAACACTCTTTCCACCATTCTCTCACTAAACCATACTTAAGTTCACATATACAATACACCATTACATTGTCTTTATTATTTGTAATGAATCGATAATGATTACACGTAGGTGATTTTGCACATTTAAATGACAAAGGCCCTTATTATGACATTGGCAGGCAGGTGACCGCCACAGCGGCGATGGCGATAGTACCGTCACCAGACTGGCGGTAAAGACTTCCAAATTATGACCATGGCGGTAATCCCTCCCATAGAAAGCCAATGTACCACAACAACCGCCAGTGCAGTACAGCCACTGACCACTGTGGTAACCACCTACAGGCTGGCAGAAGACATGGATCCGCACACCAACTTATGAACTAGCAGACCACCAGTATTTCCCGGGCTTTAGCAAGACCACCGAAAGCCTGGTAGAAACACACCTTATAAAGGGAGACACTCACCTCAAGGGTCACAAAGTAGTACGTGGCCACAATGGAACCCGAACTGGAAGTCTTCACGATGCTGTACCATGCGATGGCCATCCAGGAGCACTAGCGCTGATGACGACGATGACAGTGAGTACAGCCGCCTAGCACACAACAGAGGAATGGAAGAGTGACACACACACACGCATAACACACACCAAACACACATGCCACACACCCAGAACAATCTGCAGAGTAAATCAACAGCAACATAACCCAGGAGCAAAGAAAGTCAGGACTCATACCTGTTGTCAAACCACTGTAAATAAGTGGGAACAGCGACCTGAATTGTAAAAAAGGAAAAAAAATATATATATATATATATATATAGGGCCATTAGCCAGTCCAAAGTTGGTCACAAGGCAACGTCCAAAGCCCAAATTGACTCCTGACAACCTAGGCACTCCACTGAGCAGGGGCATCATGGATATGGCAGACAGGCACTTCAGGGGGTGGGAGGGTAGAGGGTGGGGGGTTGTTCAAAGGGGGGTCCTTGGGCTTGGGAGGGGGTGGGTCCTTGCCTTCTAGGTAGGAGGCGGTGGAGTGGCATGGGGGGTCAGAGTGCCACTCTTGGTTGCTGTAGGAAGTTGGCTCTGTATGTGCTATTTCAAAGTAAGGAATAGCATGCACAGAGTCCAAGGGTTCCCCTTAGAGATAAAATAGTGGTAAAAAGAGATAATACTAATGCTCTATTTTGTGGTAGTGTGGTCGAGCAGTAGGCTTATCCAAGGAGTAGTGTTAAGCATTTGTTGTACATACACATAGACAATAAATGAGGTACACACACTCAGAGACAAATCCAGGCAATAGGTTTTGTATAGAAAAATATATTTTCTTAGTTTATTTTAAGAACCACAGGTTCAAATTTAACATGTA
Source organism: Pleurodeles waltl (assembly GCF_031143425.1). Classification (NCBI taxonomy): domain Eukaryota; kingdom Metazoa; phylum Chordata; class Amphibia; order Caudata; family Salamandridae; genus Pleurodeles; species Pleurodeles waltl. Next base: position 824,776,400 of record NC_090446.1, read on the forward strand.
ATATCTTGTTTGAAAGGTATTGCAGGTAAGTACATTAGGAACTTTGAATCATTTCAATTGCATGTATACTTTTCAAGTTATTCACAAATAGCTATTTTAAAAGTGGACACAGTGCAATTTTCACAGTTCCTGGGGGAGGTAAGTTTTTGTTAGTTTTACCAGGTAAGTACGACACTTACAGGGTTCAGTTCTTGGTCCAAGGTAGCCCACCGTTGGGGGTTCAGAGCAACCCCAAAGTTACCACACCAGCAGCTCAGGGCCGGTCAGGTGCAGAGTTCAAAGTGGTGCCCAAAACGCATAGGCTTCAATGGAGAGAAGGGGGTGCCCCGGTTCCAGTCTGCCAGCAGGTAAGTACCCGCGTCTTCGGAGGGCAGACCAGGGGGGTTTTGTAGGGCACCGGGGGGGACACAAGCCCACAGAGAAATTTCACCCTCAGCGGCGCAGGGGCGGCCGGGTGCAGTGTTAGAACAAGCGTCGGGTTCGCAATGGAAGTCAATGAGAGATCAAGGGATCTCTTCAGCGCTGCAGGCAAGCAAGGGGGGGCTTCCTCGGGGAAACCTCCACTTGGGCAAGGGAGAGGGACTCCTGGGGGTCACTTCTGCAGTGAAAGTCCGGTCCTTCAGGTCCTGGGGGCTGCGGGTGCAGGGTCTTTTCCAGGCGTCGGGACTTAGGTTTCAGAGAGTCGCGGTCAGGGGAAGCCTCGGGATTCCCTCTGCAGACGGCGCTGTGGGGGCTCAGGGGGGACAGGGTTTGGTACTCACAGTCATAGAGTAGTCCGGGGGTCCTCCCTGAGGTGTTGGTTCTCCACCAGCCGAGTCGGGGTCGCCGGGTGCAGTGTTGCAAGTCTCACGCTTCTTGCTGGGAGATTGCAGGGTTCTTTAAAGCTGCTCCTTTGGATAAAGTTGCAATTCTTTTTGGAGCAGGTCCGCTGTCCTCGGGAGTTTCTTGTCGTCGTCGAAGCAGGGCAGTCCTCAGAGGATTCAGAGGTCGCTGGTCCCTTTGGAAGGCGTCGCTGGAGCAGAGTTCTTTGGAAGGCAGGAGACAGGCCGGTGAGTTTCTGGAGCCAAGGCAGTTGTTGTCTTCTGGTCTTCCTCTGCAGGGGTTTTCAGCTAGGCAGTCCTTCTTCTTGTTGTTGCAGGAATCTAAATCTTTAGGTTCAGGGAAGCCCTTAAATACTAAATTTAAGGGCGTGTTTAGGTCTGGGGGGTTAGTAGCCAATGGCTACTAGCCCTGAGGGTGGGTACACCCTCTTTGTGCCTCCTCCCAAGGGGAGGGGGTCACATCCCTAATCCTATTGGGGGAATCCTCCATCTGCAAGATGGAGGATTTCTAAAAGTTAGAGTCACCTCAGCTCAGGACACCTTAGGGGCTGTCCTGACTGGCCAGTGACTCCTCCTTGTTTTTCTCATTATCTCTCCTGGACTTGCCGCCAAAAGTGGGGGCTGGGTCCAGGAGGCGGGCATCTCCACTAGCCGGAGTGCCCTGGGGCATTGTAACATGAAGCTTGAGCCTTTGAAGCTCACTGCTAGGTGTTACAGTTCCGACAGGGGGGAGGTGTGAAGCACCTCCACCCAGAGCAGGCTTTGTTTCTGTCCTCAGAGAGCACAAAGGCTCTCACCGCATGAGGTCAGACACTCGTCTCTCAGCAGCAGGCTGGCACAGACCAGTCAGTCCTGCACTGAACAATTGGGTAAAATACAGGGGGTATCTCTAAGATGCCCTCTGTGTGCATTTTTTAATAAATCCAACACTGGCATCAGTGTGGGTTTATTATTCTGAGAAGTTTGATACTAAACTTCCCAGTATTCAGTGTAGCCATTATGGAGCTGTGGAGTTCGTTTTTGACAGACTCCCAGCCCATATACTCTTATGGCTACCCTGCACTTACAATGTCTAAGGTTTTGCTTAGACACTGTAGGGGCATAGTGCTCATGCACATATGCCCTCACCTGTGGTATAGTGCACCCTGCCTTAGGGCTGTAAGGCCTACTAGAGGGGTGACTTACCTATGCCACAGGCAGTGGGAGGTTGGCATGGCACCCTGAGGGGAGTGCCATGTCGACTTAGTCATTTTCTCCCCATCAGCACACACAAGCTGGCAAGCAGTGTGTCTGTGCTGAGTGAGGGGTCCCTAGGGTGGCATAAGACATGCTGCAGCCCTTAGAGACCTTCCCTGGCATCAGGGCCCTTGGTACCAGGGGTACCAGTTACAAGGGACTTACCTAGGTGCCAGGGTTGTGCCAATTGTGGAAACAATGGTACATTTTAGGTGAAAGAACACTGGTGCTGGGGCCTGGTTAGCAGGGTCCCAGCACACTTCTCAGTCAAGTCAGCATCAGTATCAGGCAAAAAGTGGGGGGTAACTGCAACAGGGAGCCATTTCTTTACAGTTGCCATAGTGGTGAGGGAACTCTTAGGGGGAGGAACAGGAGTGGAATGGAAGCTGAAGGTAAAGGGCTGGGGGACAATTCCCTCTTACAGGCAGGGTGGGGGTGGAGTAGGGAAGAGGTCAAGGTGGGAAAGGAAAAGCTTCTTAGGACCAGTGGGGCAGGGTGTGTGAAGAGGAATGGGAGTGGACGTAGAGGGAGTGGTTGTAGGAGGAGGAGGTGTGCTGGACTTGGGTGCAGGTGCATGGTTTGTGTGCATGTGTGAAGTGGATGGCTGTTGGGTGCCTGATTGGGAGAGGTTCTATGTCTTGGAAGGGGGGTGGCAGACAGGGTGGGGGAGGACAAACAGGATGTGTGGATGTATGTTGTGGTGGTGTCTGTAAGTGAGGTGGGTGTGCTGCATGAGGTGGTGATTTTGGTGGTGGTGACTGTGCATGTGGTGTGTGGGGGTGCATGCCTGCATGGTTACTGTGGGCAAGGCTGTACAGGTGGCAGGATCTGGAACTGATGATGCAGTGTATGCAGGTGTGAGTGCTTATGTGACAGTGAGGGAGGAGGAGGAGGGGAAGTAAGTGGGGGCAGTAGCTGTTGTAGTAGGTATATCTGGGTGTTGGCTGTGTGTGTGCTTGTGGACTGAAGTGTGGTGCCTGTGTTTGTCTGTGCGAGTCCTGTCTGTTGTCCTTTTTGCAGGCTTGCCAGATTGTGTGCGTAGGATGTGTTGGCGGAGAGGGCTATGGGACTGGGAACAGGTAGTTGGAGGGGGGACTGAAGAAAGGGGAACACTGGCTGCCATCAGAGAGAAGGCCAGAGCCTAAAATGATCTCTGTAGGGCTACCAAGCCACTGTGGATGCCCTCCAGGAAGGCATTGCATTGCTGCATCTGGGCTGGCAGCCCCCAAACGGCATTCACTATGGTTGACTGACCTACAGAGATGGATCTCAGGAGGTCATAGCCTCGTCACTGAGGGCATCAGGGGTGACTGGGGCAGGGCCTAAGGTGCCTAGGGTGGAGACGCCCAGCCTCCTGGATGAGTGGGCACAGGCAACCTGGTGGGGGCTACTGGGAGGGTGGTGCTGGTACAGAGTGGTGGAAGATCTTGTAGCTGGTGTGGTCCCAGAGGGGTCTGCCACCACCAGGGACATTCCATCAGAGGAGAAAGCAGAATCTGTAGTCACTGCTCCAGTCTCCCCGTGGCGTTCTTCTCGCCCTCCAACCCACTGGTTCCCTCGGTGTTGGTGGACTCTGCCTCCTGGGTCCTGTAGGCTGCAGCTCCCTCACTCACTGGTGCCCCTGCTCCTTCGCCAGATGATGCTAATACACACATGGACAGGATAACAAAAGGAGAGAGGGTGGGGGAGAAAGAAAGGGGGCACAGGGTCATTCACAGCACTGACAACACAGATGACATACACATCACAATCACTCCCTGGGACTTACATTGGGCAGTATGGACCCCAGTGACAAATCATTGCCTAGGTAGTACAGCAGGAAGGAACCCAAACCCTACCATCTGCACACCTACTGGGACCAACTAAGCCCTATCTGCCATTGTATGCCAGCTTCCTAGCAATACCAAAATTGCATACCACCCTACATAGCTAAGCAGGACCACACACGAATGGCTTAACCGGCATATTTGGGCATCCACTGACTAGAACCTTGCACCCAAACCCCATAGCAGGCAACATATACAAAACACCACACAGTCTGTATTCACCCCTTTGTGGCTGCTGTGCTGCCCTCAAGCTCCCATCCATCTCAGTATTGGCCACCGCCAGTATGCGGGCCATTAGGGGGGGTCAGGCTCCGACAGGCACCCCTCCCTCGTTGGGAGGTCGTCCCCAGCTGGCCCTCTGTGGTCTTCCAGGCCCAGCTTCTCAGGTCCTCCCACCATTTCCTGCAGTGGGTACTCTGCCAGCTATGAACCCCCAGGGTCCACACGTCCTTGGCGATGGCTTGCCACAACACCTTCTTCTGATGGGCGTTGACCTGCAGAGGAAACACAGATAGAAGGACACCATGAACCATACAATCCAGCCTGCCACAGAAATGGCTTGCATACTGCTTTTGCCCCTCATCAAGCACACACATGACCCATACCTCTGCATTCACATTACCTGGGGCCATACCCCCAAATGACACACTTCTAGCACACACATACACCTACATGCAGCTATGTCGCATGCAACGTACCCATGATGTACTCACCTGTTAGTCTGGAGGCCCATACAACTGCTCATATAGGGGTAGGGCACCATCCACAAGCTTCTCCAATTCCTCCAACGTGAAGGCTGGGGCCCTTTCCTCTGTAGCATGGGCCATGGCAGGTTCCAGACACAGGTCATGGCAGCACACACAGTGGAGATGTTGTTGAGTGGATAGTCAGGAATCAAGTGAAGTGGTAGAAAGAAAATGGAGGTCACGTTGACGGCGGTGAACACCGTCGCCGCTGGTGTTGATCATCATTGGTTCTGGTAATCCATAAAGCCCCATCTTAGCCCATGAGGAATAGCATGGTGGTGCAGACCGCCTTCCACCATGATGCCTAACGCTGGCAGAGTGAGGTCACATCCACCTGTCCCTGCATACAGAACAGGCAGTTGCCATTTCCTACTGCTAGTACTCATGTTTTGAATTTATATGTGCGTCATTGGTGTCGACTGTATGCAACTAGACAATTCTGGTGTCCTACATACATACATGCACTGTGGTGTGATATGATGTTGTGTGTCCATAGGTCCTGTTGTCATACCCATTGTACTATTGGCTCACTTAGATACCAACCACTGTGGAGGAATAGGAGGAGTAGGCAAGCACCCGTGTACAGACCCCTTGTGGACTTGGATACACTGGAGGACCCGCACATCATACTCACCTATTGTCTGAACAGGGCCACAATCACAGAGCTGTGTGCTGAATTGGAGCTTGATCTGATACCTGCTATCCGTAGCACCACAGCAATACCTCCTCTTGTGCAGGTACTGTCAGTGCTCCATTTCCTGGCAACTAGTTCTTTCCAGGTGACTGTGGGCCTGGATGCAGGAATGTCACAGCCAATGTTCTCAATTGTGGTTGGAAGGGTTTTGGCTGCCTTGCTCAAACACATGAGCAGCTACATCGCATTCCCCCAGGTTGATGATTTGTCGACTGTGAAGGCTGGAATTTATGCCATGGGACATATACCACAAGTGATTAGGGCCATTGACAGGACCCATATTGCTTTAGTCCCTCCCAGGGCAAATGAGCAGGTCTACAGGATTAGGAAGAGTTTCCACTCTCTCAATGTACCTTGCTGACCAGTACATTTCCCATGTCACTGCCAAGTATCCTGGATCTTTGCATGATGCCTATGTCTTGAGGAATAGCAGGTCCCACAGGTGATGGCTTGACTACAGAGGCACGGAGTGTGGCTTATAGGTGAGCTTGAGTTTGAGTCCCCTCCCAATGTATGTCAGTGTATGCCTACTGGAGTCATACCCCATGCCATAGTGCATGTCTAATGTGTGTCCCTCACTTCTTCCAGGTGACTCCGGCTACCCAAAGCTGTCCTGGCTGTTGATCCCTGTTAGGAATCTGAGATCAGGGGCTGGAAATCAGTACAATGATGCCCATGGGTGTACCAGGAGGATTGTGCAACTCACTTTTGGTCTCCTGAAAGCCATGTTCAGGTGCCTCCATTTAACAAGTGGATCCTTATGCTACTCTCCTGAGAAGGTCTGCCAGATTGTGGTGGTCTGTTGCATGCTGCACAATTTTGCCCTCAGACGCCATGTGCCCTATCTGCAGGAGGAGGGGGGTGACAATGTACCTGTGGCAGCAGTGGACACTGTGGACAGTGAGGAGGAGGAAGAGGAGGAGCATGTGGACAACAGGACGCATATCATTCAGCAGTACTTCCAATGACACTCAGGTAAGACTGTTGATCTATACATGTCTCCATTTTAGTAAGATACTGTGTGGCTGATGTGTTGTGCCAGTCACTACCTTTGCATCACAATTGACTGTCACCTATGACTTCCCTTATTGCAGATGTTGGTGTGGTTACAACAGTGTATTGATGTGATGACTATAGACAGCTGAGGCACATTTGTTGGATGGATTCACACATTACAGGACATTTTCACAGGATGGGGGAGTGCATATCTTTCTGATAAAGCACTATTACTCAAGTTGTGCTCAAGGGTGTTTATTTGAATAGCAAAAAAAACAATGGAAAGTGCAATAGAGTAGGGTGATGGTTGGGAAAAGTCCAGCGTATGATGTTCACCATGTCACTCAGCACCCCTGCAATGGAGGCCATAGTTGGTATTAAAGGCCTCCATGGTGGTATTAAAGGCTAGCCGTAGGTGCTAGCTCTCCTGCATGATGTTGATCACCTGACCCACCCTGTCCTGGGATTCCTGGCATGCCACCAGGACATTTGTGAGTGCCTCCTGGGCATTTGGTTCCCTGGGCCTGGCCTCCTCCTGGCATGCAGCTGTCCTCTGACTGTCCCTGGCCTTGTGTGCTTGTGTCCTCTGAATCCCTGAATGGTGTGCCCACTCCCACATATATACGAGAACCTTCATTGTCTTACTGTATGGTGTTGACTTGGGTCCCTGTACAGGTGGGCTCACTACTTATTGATGTGTCCTGGGGACAGAGGTTTGGGTGTGTTGGCTAGCTGCTGTGGTGTTTGAGTCTGAGAGGGGGCCCTGTGGTAGACTGGCTGAGGGATGTGGTAGCCGACTGACCAGTGGTCCCAGATGGACCAGGGAGTTCATCCAGATCAAGACCTCCGGAGTTGCTGTCATTACTTCTGGTGGGGGACTGGGTTGCCGTGGCACCTCCTCGCTGCTGACATTTGCTGGGGCATCTGTGGGGATGTAAGTGATTTGTTAGGGCAATTTTCTGTTACATTTTCCGCATTTCTACCTTTCCCAATGATATTGGTGTTGTCCTCCCTCCTTTGGTAGTGTATTGTGATGGATTGTGGTATTGGTAGTTTTACATGCGGTCCACGCATTGCTGGTGGGTGTGAATGCAGAGCTGGGAGGGATGTGGTTGAGTGGTTATGGCTTGCTAGGGTAGGCATTCAGGTGTGGTAACTGGGGTGGTGCACTGTGTAGGATGGAGTGGGGTGAAGGGACTCAGGGTGAGGGGGTGACATGGCATGGCATGCAGGTATGGGTGGTGGTAGGTTGGTAATGGTGACTCACCAGTGTCCAGTCCTCCAGCTACTCCAGTGAGACCATCAGGATGCCGTATTGCCAAGACTTGCTCCTCCTGAGCTGTCAACAGTGGGGAAGGAGGTGGGAGTGCACCACCAGTCCTCCTGATGGTGATCTGGTGCCTTGCTGCAATGTAACCCACCTTCCCCCGTAGGTCATTCCACCTCTTTGAATGTCGTCCCTTGTGCGTTGGTATTGTCCCACGCCATTCACACGGTCCACGATCCTCGGCCATAGCTCCATCTTCCTGGCAATGGAGATCTGCTGTACCTGTGCTCCAAACAGCTGGGGCTCTACCCTGACTATTTTCTCCACATCACACACAACTCCTCATCAGTGAAAAGGGGGTGCCTTTGTGGGGACATGGGTGTTGTGTGGTGTGTGTGTTGTGCAGAGGGTGTTGAGTGATGTGGTGGGGTGTGTGATGTGTGGTGCGTGATGGATGAATGGGTAGTTGTGGTTTGTGTGTGCAGTTATCTCTGGGATTGTCCTGGCAAAGTGTAGCAGTCTTCTCATGTTTGAAAAGGATTGTAGGGTGTGCTTTATAGTGCTGTTGGTGGGTGTGTGGGGTGTGTATTTGTGTCAGGTGTGGTTTTTTTGGACTGGCCAATGTTGGCTTTGCTATTTCCGCCGCAGCGGTTTGCACCGCCAATGGTTTACCGCCGTTGAATGTCCACTGTGGTGATTTGTGGGTCATTATTTGGCAGGAGTTGTTTGGTGGCACAATAGTATGGGTGCTAGTTCTGACAGTTTTTGTGCTCTTTGGGTTTGGTGGATTTGTGGTTGTGGCTGGTTTCTGTTGGTTGTGTGTGTGTGTGTGTCATAATCTGGTGGGCGGATGTTTGCTTCCGCTGTGGTATGTTGTCAGCCGTCACCAAGGCAGTATTCAGAAAATACTGCCAATGTCATAACGAGGGCCAAAGGCTTTAAACTTGACATTACAAAACCCAAAGTGAAAATCTTACAGGGGCATATTTAAGAGCCACTAGCACCATTCTAATGCCACATTAGCGTAACTTTTTGATGCTTATATGGCATTAAATGGCCCAAAATACAGCATCATATTTACAAAGGGGCGCAATGCATGCATTGCACCACTTTGTAACCCTGTGCACCCTGTGCAACCATTGCTAGGCATAATGTATGCAGAGAGGGCGTTCCCCCGTTAGGAAGGGCCGACAAAATGGCGCAAGGAAATCTAACAGATTTCATTGAGTCTTTTTTTCTGCACTTCTAAGGTCTTCTTATAGCAGGCATTAAAATGGGGCATACCATTGAATACAATGTGCCCCTATGTACTCTGCAGGAGTAGCGCCAAAATGTTGGCACTACTACCGCAGCGTACATCAACAAAGCCAAGAGAAATTATGCATTTGCCCCTACACTGCACCATGGTGCACCATATTTTAAATACAGCGCACACAGGGTGGAGGTAGGGGGGTGCTAAACAGCACAAGAAAAGTGGCAAAGCACTGTGTGCAGCATCACTTTTCTTAAATATGCCCCACAGTTTCATAGGAGGAATATCATTGCCCTGATCATGAGGCTATATTTACATTCACTAGCAATACCTATTTGACTATAATCACAACACAATAGTTTAAATTGATGCAGTGAGACAGAATCACAGAATCTAGGCTATATGAAAATGCCAGGAGTCACTTTCTTTTGTAAAGAATGGAATATATGAGGCGTTATGCAGTGTTCTATCAAATCAATGAAGTTGTACTGTAGCAATAAGACAGGATTTAATCTCTACCCTATGGTAATGTGCCAATCTGTATTTATTAACAGATTTGTTCCAAATAGCACGGTATTTGGCCACATATATGTTCACTAGCTCAATGGTTCACCGAAAAGCAAGTTAAATTGAAGTTATGGTTACAAAACAAAATCTAAAAATCACTGAAATGTAACATTTATGGACAGGGGCTATTCTCATTGCATACCTCCCAGGCAGCAGGATGGTCACAAAGCTAAAGGCAGCATAGAGCAAAAGTTGGCCTTACCTGGTAAATTGACCAAAAAATCTGAAGAATAAAACACTTGAAATTCACTGAAAACAACTACAGTTAACCTGAAGTTATGGTTAGAATTGTTCCTAATACCTTAAAACAGTTAAAGTGAAATTATAATTACAAACTAAAACTAAGAAACACTGACTTTTGAGTTTTGGTTAGCTCTGCAATCCAAATCTTGCACAACAGCCATGCAAACCAAAACTGCTAGACCAAAAGTAATGTTCTTGCCACATCATTGATCTGACAAATTAATTTGCATACATCATGAATATTCTCACTGATAAGTTAGTATATCACATTCCCAGTAAGAGAAAAGTTGCTATGAAAGTAGTGTTATTTATCAGTTTTATTTTGAGTTGTTTTGTTAAGATGTGCTTTTAGTTCTTACTTCATTTTGCAAATATGGAGAGATAATACGCATTGCATTTGTTGTGCAAGTTACAATTTGGATGATGGTGTTGAGACGCCTTATAAGGTTTTCTTAGAACAAATTGGTTTAAAGTAATTCCCTGAACTCAAAACATTATGGTGATATTTAGCTGGAGTGATTTGAATATCACCATGAGATGGCACATCTCTTTAACAGAAGTTCTGAACCAATGTTGCAGCACAGTTGTAAAAGTGGTGGACAATAATGTTTACAATATCAAAATATCTTGCAAAGAAGGACATAAATAAATTAATGTTTACTTAATAATTAACATATTTCTGCATCCTCAGATAGAACAAAATGTCCTACTTTTGTAGCAGAGGCATCCTGTCAAGTCTGACACACAAGAAAGCTTCTGGAAAAAAATCTGATAAGGTCAAAATGAAAATCGTGTTGTGTTTACTGCCACAAAGCATTCAAATGTCCTTAATTAACAAATGTGAACTCTACAAATTGTGGAGTTGAGAATAAAAGACAAATGATGATTGCTTTTTCTTCCTTCAGATTTATTGGTTGACCTTGACAAAAAGAACCTGAAAATGAGTTATGCTGTACGTGGCTATTCACGAAAAGTATTATAAATAAAAATTAGATAAAAAAAAGCTTGAACAAAATGTATATAGCATAACCTCAGAATTCGCCAGCATGCAATGAATTGTAAAGATAGGTGCACTGTGTTATTTGTACGTGTTTTGTGTTATCGCAAATAGTGAAATCATACTATTAATATTAACGAATATTAGGAATGAGACAAAAGGAAACTCATACTGTTTTTTAAGTTCTTATCTGGACACTTCAGATTTTTTGCTGTGGTAAACCTGAATGTGAGTTGTTGAAACAATCGACTTGAAGTGACCGCTCTATTGTTATAATTTACTGAAAAATGTTAAGATGTAAAAATTAGCATCAGCACCATATCTAAAAATGTTGCATCATCAAGCTAAATTTCATATTATCTGTATAGAAACCCTAAGCCATCTTACTAAAGGACAAGGTTTTTATGTTTTTTTCAGTGTACATGTTGACATAGTCTGGGCATTAGTGTCATAAGCACCCACCAGCGTGTTTGTGTCCTGTCAGGTAGTTTTTTGAAAGCACACTTGGCCAGATTTAAAGAAATGTGGCGCAGCGTGGTCCTGTGCCAAAATTGGCAGTGCCGCACTGCGTCACTTTAGAAACACAGGGATGTGCCGAATTTAAGGGAATATGGCACACCCCTGCGTTTTTCCCTGTGCTAGTGCCAAATTTAGCTGCCAGCGCCAACGCAGGCAACCTTGCAACATTGTGCAAGGATATCTGTGTTGAGGGTCTGATTGTTTATGTGTGGGAAGGTGTCCCTTCCAGCACATAACCAATTATAATGGCGCTTTGGCACAATGCAGCACACACAGAAGTGCAAAGTGTAATTTTCAAATGATTGTTTATGTGCAGGAAGGGGCACCTTCCCGCACATAAACAATCATACCCCTCAAATCAGACATCCTTGCACGAAATTTCATAAATCTGAGGCAGCATCAAAATGCAATGGGTGTTGTTGTGGCATGCCCCTTCCACGCATAGTGCTGCATGTGAAGGGGCCGTATTTACAAGATGGCGTTAAGCCACAAACAGTGGCTTAACGCCACCTTGTAAATACGGCGCTGTGCCTGCACCACAGGAGTGTCACAAAAATTGACGCCTCTGTGATGCTAGGGGCCTATAAATATGACCCACTATTCTTTGTGGGACAAAGACAAAATGGGAGCCTTTTACAGATATGCCTTAACTCTTTTGACACATCACATCCCACATTAAAACGTGCTGTTGTAAAAAGTGGTAACTTCCTATAAGTACTCTGTAGTTAAAGTATTTTGTGCAATGAGAATTTGCATATGATATAAAAACCCAGAGCATAATGTGATAGCAATGACTAGTTTTCAGCCACTAATTAATTTAATGTATATTGAACTGTCTTTGAGTTTACTGGTTTTAGTAAAGGCAATCCTCACACACTTAATTTGTCTATGAGGGGTCTTGGATGTTCTGCCAAGCGGAACAGAAGGTCACTGATTGCTATAACATCTGAAAGAAATTACTTTCACAATAGTACAACCTTCAAAAATATACTGTGAGGATTAGAGCACAAGTTACACAAACCTTTTTGACTTGCACTATTACCTTTCATCACTCTATAAGGTGATAAATTACCACTGCTCCAATTCCTCAACTTTTTAACACAGCGTCAGCCCAAATCCATGACCCAGTGCTGTCTTAATTTAGCACTTGAAGGGTTCACTTTATATGAAACTTCCCCAACTCTGACCAGCTCTGCTGATATGAAAAGAATGCAGTTATCTCTTGAATTGCCTTCTCTTTTATCAGACAATAAGTACAGTATGCCAGTCCCCAGGTTTCTTTGAAGGGCAAACTAACCATAAACACTATCATGGGCAGGGACATTGCCGAAAGTAATGTAATTAGCTAGTAAAATATGATTTTTTATCTGTGCATTTACAGAAAGCAGATTGGATGAATTAGAAACAAGTTTTTTTCTTTAAAGGCGGCAAACAAGAGAAATACATTACAGAATAAAGGTTAATCACAACTCTCTTCACAGAAAGAGCTCAATATGAGCACATCTAAGTGCTGAGAACAATGAACCTTTGTCAAGTGTCCACTACATGGTGTGTATCCTAGCACCCCTATTCAAGAGGTTGTTAACGTTTCACTACTACAAATGATAGACTGTTTTAGAGCATGTTTTACAAACCTTCCTCTGGACCTGAGTTGAGTACCGAAAGCCAATGACCAAGATATAGATAAGGACAGATGCTGTCTTTGTTGGTGATATACAAGTATGGTGCAGACTTTGGCCCTAATTACAACCCTGGCGGTCTGTGTTAAAGCGGCGGTAAGACCGCCAGCAGGCCAGCGGCAACAAAAATGGAATCACGACCATGGCGGAAACCACCAGCATAGACAGCCACTTTTAACACTCCGACTGCCATTGCAGTAGAAACAAACAGCATGGCGGTCACCACCAACAGACAGGCGGAAGACAATGTACCGCCCACACTATTATGAGAGACCAATCCGCCACCTTTTCCGGGGCGGATTCAACGTGAACAAAAACATGGTGGAAACAGGACTTGGAAGGGGAAACACTCACCTCTACACAACCCAGGAGGAACCAGGACGCCATGGAGCCAGAACTCCAAATCCTCCCTGCGATAGTATTTCTGCTCCTCTACTAGGAGCACGAAAGACGGCAGCGACGACCCCGATGAGTACTGTACCTACAACACAAGGTAAGGGGGAGGGAAAAGAGAGCGACACACACATACGCAACACGCAACACCCCCACCTCCACCCTCACCCACAACAACACACACAACAATACATTCTGCAACAATAGATTTACACCCCCCTGGAAGAACGCAATGACTAAAGGAAATGAGTGTAACGATTGTAATGAATAAAAATCCATTAGTCAAAACTTTAAATACAGTATAAACAATTATGTACACCAACTATACAAGTCCGGATAGTGCACCATTCAAAGTCCGTGGACCACTGGGCCCAAAATGCATGGGCGAGGCCCACACTCGATACCAGACTGCAAATGGAGAGAACACTGCTGGGGCATCAGATCAAAATGAAACAGGCACCTCAGGGTGAAGAGAAGGGGGGTACCTCAGCCGGATGAGTGCATGACGCCAGCTCCACCAGGGGGCTCCATGCCCATTGATGTATCCTGGGTATTGCAAAGCCACAGTCTCTCAAGTCTCTCAAGTCTCTCAAGTGGGTGGTTTGCCCACTGCTTTATCCTGGGGAGTGCAAAGCCACAGTCTCTCACGTCTTTTCAGTGGGTGGGTTGCCCACTGCTTTATCCTGGGGAGTGCAAAGCCACAGTCTCTCAAGTCTTTTCAGTGGGTGGTTTGCCCACTGCTTTATCCTGGGGAGTGCAAAGCCACAGTCTCTCAAGTGGATGCCTTTCTCCACTGGTTCTGGAGGGGGCTTGGTGCCCAGAGTGCTTCATCCTGCCAAGGACTGAGGTAGTGGATGCCTTGCTCCACTGGTTCTGGAGGGGGCTTTGTGCCCAGAGTGCTTCATCCTGCCAAGGACTGAGGTAGTGGATCTGATACTCCACTGGTTCTGGAGGGGGATTTGAGCCCAGAGTGCTTCAACCTGCCAAGGACTGAGGTAGTGGATGTGACACTCCACTGATGGTGGTGCAACATGCAAGCTGGCCAGGCTCCTGGAACTGATCACCAGCCTCGTACGACTGACCACTGGGGATGGCAGCCATGTCTGCGGTGGTGCCACTGGCTCAGGATATCACGGGCCTCTGGCGGTGCTGGCGGCGGTGTCAGTAGCGTCTGTTCTGGCGGCGGTGTCAGTAGCGGCTGTGCTGGCGGCGGTGTCAGTAGCAGCGGTGCTTGCCGCGGTGCTTGCGGCGGACTCTGTGGTATCGGTGCTGGCGGCGGGCTCAGTGACATCGGTGCAGGCGGCGGGCTCTGTGGCATCGGTGCTGGCGGCGGGCTCGGTGGAAACGGTGCTGGCAGCGGTCTTTGTGGCGACGGTGCTGGGCTCCCTGACTGCGGTGCTGGTGGCGGCCTCACTGACTGCGGTGCTGGCGGCGGTGTCAGTAGCGGCGGTGCTGGTGGCGGGCTCACTGACTGCGGTGCTGGTTAAGGGCTCAGTGTCTGCGGTGCTGGTGAAGGGCTCAGTGCCTGTGAGCAGATGTTAAAAGGGGGATTCCTTTATTTATGATAGGCCCATATGTACTCTGTAGGAGTACAGGCAATATTTTGGTGCTACTCCTGCAGAGTACATCAATAGCGTCATGAAAAATGATGCTATTGCCACCTACCCTGCGTCATGGTGTGCCGTATTTTAAATACTGCGCACACTTGGTGGCAGTAGGGGGGCGGTAAAGGGCGCAAGAAAAGAGGTGCTGCACACAGTGCAGCCCCACTTTTCTTAAATATGCCCCTAATGAAGATCAAATGGTTCATGTGCTCTAGAAGGGGGTTTGCAGAGGGGTAAGGCCATGAAGTGCCACAGGTGAAATGCAACACAGACACTGTCATGTCAGCGGTGAGCATGTGCCACGGCAATCCAGTCTCCCACCAGAAGATGCCCTCGGTGATGACAGCAAATCTGGATGTCCCGATCTGGATGATCTCCCTGGCCCATCTAACACCACTGGTCAGTCGACATCCACATCCAACACCCAGTCCATCACAGGGCCCCTCCATCTGACTCCAACACCACAGCAGCCACCCAACATACCCAAACCTCTGTCCCCAGGACACTTTTGTCACTTGTGTGCCCACTTGCACAGGGATCTGAGTCGACACCACACATGCCCTGGTGTAAGTGGGAGTGGGCACACCATTTAGGGGACACAGGCATAGGGGGCCAGGCCCAGTGGGAGGTTAGCTGTGCGCCAGAGGGAGGCCCAACCCAGGGAACCGACTACCCAGGAGGCACTCACACATGACATGGGGGCCTACCAACAATCCCATGGCAGGATGGGCCAGGTGATTACCATCTTGCAGGAGAACCAGCGGCCGTAGGGGGTACACCACCAGGGGGTCAGTCTCCTTCGCCCCAGGCACCTCAGGCCCTGTCCCAGTCAGCCCTGCTGCCCTCACTGAGGAGGCTATTGACCTCCTGAGATTCCTCACTGTTGGGCAGTCTACCATTCTGAATGCCATCCAGGGTGTAGAGAGGCATTTGCAACAAACAAATGCACCCCTGGAGGGCATTCATTCTGGCCAGGCAGCCCAACAGCGAGAATTTCAGGCTCTGGCATCTGCACTGATGGCAGCCTTTGTCCCTGTGTCCAGCCTCCCCCCTCCAACCTCCTCTACCCAGACCCAATCCCCTGTACCTCAGCCTATCCCAAGCACACCATCAGACCAGCATGCACACACCTCAACACACAAGGGTGGCTGAGGCAAACATAAGCACCACACATCCCACAGGCACTCACACAAGCACCATACCCATGTAGACATACCAACATCCACTGCCTCTACTGTGTCCCCCTCCTCCACGTCTCCCTCCTCCCTCCCTGTTTCATCTCCACTCACACCTGCATGCACTACATCTTCAGCCACTACCTCTATCACCAGCACGCCCATCACCACACACCGCTCACGTGCACTCACCACCCCAATACCATTCACACATCCCCTGTGTCCTCTCGCAGTGTGTCTGTGAGCCCTCCTCCCAAAGTACACAAATGCAGTCACACACCCACCCAATAGCCATCCACCTCACAGCAGCCTCCAGCCTATGCACCTTCACCCAAAGTCAGCAAATGTATACCTCCTACATACACTACCTCTTCCTCCACTGCAATCCCCCTCCATCTACCCGTCCCAGTGTGTCTAAAAAGCTTTTCCTATCAAATGTTGACCTCTTCCCTACACCTCCTTCCCCCCGTCCATCCCCTAGGGCCTGCCTTTCTAGGTCCCAACACAGCACCTCAGCCACCACATCACCAGGCACAGTGGTGCCAGCAATAGTGGGATTTTGGAGTGTGCCAACCAACAGGGCTGCCAGTGCCCCAAGGAGCGAGGGCCATTCCCCCACCTCTAAAACTGAAAAAGTTGCCCACATCCCGGAGGGAGAAGGCAAAAACACCTGCCACCAAGGGCTCAGGCAAAACAAAAGTGGAAAGTGGGAAGACAGCTGCGCCACCATCCAAGGTGGGGAAGGGCCAAAAAATCAAAGGCAGGTCCACATCAACGCCAACCTGCACGGCGGACAAGACCGACACCTGCACCGCCACTACAACACCGCCAGGCATTAAAAGTGGCATAAAAAATGGCGCAAGAAATAGCTGAGATCGCCTTGCGTCATTTATACGCCCCCCCCAATGGGAGTACACCCCTTTGCATACAATATGCCTGGCGCAGGCATAATGTAGCGAAAGGGTTACAAAGTGGCATGAGGATGTTGGCCTCATTGGTCCATATTAGAGTAAAATAATTGCGCTAATGTGGCGCAAGGTGGCGCTATAAATATGCCCCTCAGTTTGATTGGTTTGCACACTTGTAAAGGAGAGCCATGTGTTTCCAAGTTTATTGGTTCCAACTTCTATGACCTAGTAACTCCACCTGCTAATTCTTAGTGATTCTCCTGCCATGGTTTATTAGCTCCAACTGCCATAACCTATTGACTTCACCTGCTAATTTTAATTGATTCCACCTGTAACTGCTTATTGGTTCCAACCGTCATTTGCACCTGCTTTAAGTAAAGGTCAAAACCGTTATGCCAACACGTGTTCACTGCCATGGAACTTTCCAGTCTCCCATGTGAGCCACGTGCCTTCAAGAATCAGTCTCAACCATTGAGTATTTAAACGAAACCCTTATCTGAGACCTGACCTGGTGCTTGACCTCGTTTCTGTCGTGAGAAAGCTTCATTCCTGCACTCACCTTTTGAGTCAGCGGAATCCTCCAGCGCTCTAGTCTTCCTTAGACCAAGCCTCCCTGCTGCTGCTGTGATCCTGACGATGTTGACATTTCCTGGTCTTGATGTTCAGTGCAACTATTCCTCTTCCTCTTTTTGGCCCCTTGCACTATCGCCACAAGCCTTCCAATGGGTTCCACTTGCAGAATGAAGACACGGCTAAGTACTTGACCAAAGGTTTCTTCATACTGAACTATAGATTACGCGTATGACTAAAGAAAATACCGAGTTCTTTGAAAAAGAAAACTAATCTTTTAAAAAATGAGACATAATACTTGTTCTCAACTTTTTGATATTGTTAGCACTCTGTACACATTTACATAGTAGGCGCTCTGAACTATAATTGTATCAGAACTGAGAACCCACATATAAGTATTTCTTGACAAATTGTAACAAAATCAAGAGAAAACTATATATTCCACACTTTATGTATTCAAGATTTAACTGAAAAGGGTATGTTAACAGATTCTTGGGTGTGCCAGGAACTGCAGCTTTGCTTTTGAATTGTACCTGCTCTCAAGAAGTGTTTGTAATGAATACTGTAAGTGTATCCTTTCGTAAATTCCTACTTAGCCACTATATGGTGAAGACTGTTAGTAAACTATTCTCCTTGATGTTTCCAGTGCACTGCATCAGCACCAACACCAGAAGGTACAGGGAGTGCAGAATCTCTTACACAGTAGAGAAGACCTGAAGCCGCAAGTCTATCTTTCCTTGTTTTATCCCCACCCCATTCCCCTAGAGGGCAGTGTGTGATTTTAGGATTGTGTTTCCTTGAGCATAGCCTGCCCTTTCAGGGAATATAAGGTTCATCATTGTCTCTGCAGTCAGAACCAGGTGAGTGCATGGTATTACTGAGAGTTAGACTTTGTGAATTCCTCATAGTCATACAAAATAGAGGGATTGGTTGTGCCTGAATGTGCCATCTGCTGGCAGGGTGGAGGGGTGGAGCTGAGCACAGCCCCACTTGCAGCTGAATAGGCTCTGCTCTGCCTTTACACAAAGGACCTAACAACCAAACATTATCATTGCAGTCAACTTGGAGACAGGTGGGGAGGGTAGGAAAATCCATGCACTTCAAGGAACATTTCAGGATGCTTCTGCCACCTTTTAGAGGAAGGACACAAGGATATTAAAAATAGAACCTCCAGACCGACTCTTCAGTTCACTGCTGGATCTGTGGAAGGACTTTCAGAGGCACTACTGTTGGAATTTGGGTTTCTGGTTGGCTGCAGTATACACTCTGTCCAAGCAGGAACCAAAGTCCTAGTCAGGATAAATCATAAACATGCCCTAAAATAACCTGTGCTCTCCTCCTAGTAGCTTACCACAGAGCAGCCAGGCTTACCGTAAGAGGTAGTAGTTTAACATACCACACCTGATTAGAAAAATAGAACTTTATTTAATAAATTAAACAAGACCAAAAAAAATCCAATAAGTAGAACTTGAGTTATGAATTTCTAAAGAATTATTTAATTTTCAGATAAATGACAGTGAAGCAGCACTTAGAAGCAATAAGTGCTTATTTAGGATTTATGGTTGTGCTGGACTGAGACAAAGTCAAGAGTTCAGGCTAAACCTGATGAAGCACGGGCCAGCTACAGAGACTAGTGAGATAGCTGAGCAAAAGTTCCTCAAACCTAGTTGCATTGATGCAGATGTGGGTAGCAGAGGAGGCGATGCGCTGGTACCGATCGCTGCAGCAGAGGAGATGTATCAATTTTCTCACACTGTTGAGGAGATGCATTGATACCAGGGTGCAGTGGTTCCAAAGGTGATGCACCGGAGTCGATCCCTTCAGCAGAGGAGCTGCATTGGTTTTCCCCATGCACTAGAGGAAATGTGTCGAGTTTCTCCAAGCAGAGGAACTGCATCGGTTTTCCTCATGCACTAGAGGAGGTGCATTAAGTTTGAGCATTGACTTTGCGGTGGCTCCAAGGGCAGCAGTTCAGAAGGTGATGTACCAGTTGTGTCTTTGCAGCAGCAGCAATGAGTGAGACTTGAGCTCTGCTGTACAGGCGATGCACCAATTCCAATCTATGCAATTGGGGTAATGCACCTGTTTGGGCCCTCAACACAGCAGTCATTCATTGATTCTGGCTAAAGCTGCACTTTCTACCCACTTTTGAGGATCCAGGACGTGATTGTCACCACTTGGCAAGGCACAACTCAGAGATGGTAGAAGCCAGGTGCTGTAGCAGGTGAGTTGAAAGTCTTTCGTGTCCCTGAGATTTCAGAAAATAGGAGACAAGTCAGCGGGACCTAGATGTCACTCAGGGTGTTGGCTTCAAGTGATGTGGGTGCAGTATTTCTCACCCAGGCAAGTCGGGTAGCAAGCAGCAGGTCCGCACAGCAAGAAAGCAGTTCTTCCAGAATAGCAGTCCAGCAGAGTGGCAGTCCTTCAGCAGCACAGTAGTCCTTCCTGGCAGAGTGTCCACAGGTCCAGACATGTATCAAAGTGGTGGTGTCTGAGGTCCAGTATTAATACTTTAATTATTAGGACATGTAAAACTTAAATGTACATGTCATACCTTTGAACTGTATCCCACTGTGCCCTATTGGCTACCCATGGCCTACCTTAGCGGTGACTTGGATGTAAGAAAAGAGGTGTTTAATGCTTGACAAGGGCTTTTAAATGCCAAGTCAACATGGCAGCTTAAACTGCACACACAGGTTCTGCAATGGCAGGCCTGACACTTGTTTAAAGGGATACCTAAGTGGGTGGTACAATCAGTGCTTCAGGCACACTAGGAGCATTTAATTTACAGGTCCTGGGCACATGTAATGCACTTTACTAGGGATGTATAAGTAAATTAAACATGCCAACTTGGGATAAGCCAGTATTAACTTGCTTTAAGGAGAGAGCACATGCACTTTAGCACTGATTAGCAGAGTCCTAAGGCCACCAAAAACAAATTCAGCAAAAAATGAAGAAAATAGGCAAAAAGGTGGGGTATAATAATGCAGAGAGTGCCAGGTCCAACAACTGCCTGCTGCTGTGACCTGCTGTGCACTCTGTAAGACTGCTTTGCTGTACCTGGAAGGACTGCTCTGCTGTCTGGGTCTTACCTTAAACTTTCAGAAGCTAGCCATGGGTTTGGGTCCTGCATCTTCACCTGAACTAGACTTCTAAAGTGATTCCAAAGGCTAGTTTGCTGGCCGCCTGCTTAGAGCTACAGGAACACAAAAGGCTCCCAACATCCTGAACCCACACCTGGACCCAACCTGCGTGAGTCCTGAACCCCCAAAGTGTGTCCCACTAATCTCAGACCTTTTGTTGTGGTGCTGAATGTGCCCAGATGGCCAAATTCCAAAATTGAGGAATTTTGTCCAAAAACTGCTTTAAGAACCACAAGGAGACAGAGACCAATCGACTCGCACATCCAGCCGAGATGCATCACAGGTCAGAATGACTTTGTAAATTCACCTGCTTTGTTGATTATTCTCCGCAGCAACAAATGGAAATAATATTCTGGTGGGTAGGATATCCATCACGTTTGTGATGGAGTAACGCATCTGCCAAACTCCAAATCAGGACCAAAGTCTGAATAGAGAGATCATCACTGTACCTTCCCACCGACAAGCCTCCCTCCTCAGACACCTGCACCAGGTAAGAGTTCTAAAAGGGATAGAAGGAGTGCCCAACCCTGGTGGGCATGAGGTGGAAAGCTGAAGTCCAGGCAGTTGGTGATACCTCATATACTGGAGGAATGACCTCTTGTATACTGAGTCTAAGGCACCTGTGCATGGGGCAACATGTGTGTTGTAGTCCCCCGATACTACAGGGCCTTTTTCTAGGGCTGGCTCATGAGATAACCCTGGCAGAACATCTGAGGCAGGATAAGACCTTTGCCAGGTCTGCATACCACTTCTATTGGTCTAGGCTGAGCATTTCCTCAGACGCATTTTGCAGGACTTCCCTAATCGGCCAGGCCAGTGCAAATACAGAGAAAAGCCTAAAGGCTCCCCTAAATTCCTTACCACTCATTGACAGCCCCTTTAAAAGGGTGGGCATCAACATTGATGGGCCGTTGGACCCCAAAACAGCCTTAGGCAAAAGAGTTATGCTGTTTTTGGTGGACCATGGTACAAGATACCCGGAAGCCATTCCTCTGAGTGACTGCACCTACAGTAGCCCTGGCCCTTATCACCCAGGTGGGGTTCCCAAAAAAAGTGGTGTCTGACAGGGGCATCTATTTCATGTCTTTGTACATGAAGTCAATATGTAAGGATTGTAGTAGAACCTACAAGTTCTCCACACTGTACCATCCACAAACCAATGGACTTGTTGAAAGATTGAATAAGCCCCTAAATGACATGATTAAGGGCCTGTCTTAGTCCATGAGGTAGAAGTGGGAAGTCCTTGTATCATGCCTGATCTTTACCTATAGGGATTAGATTTCGGGCCTCATTACAACCCTGGCGGACGGCGGTAGTTTAAAGAAAAGTACTGCCAACAGGCTGGCGGTACTCTTCCCTAAAATATGACATTGGCGGTTTGGCCCAAGCCATACACCAATGTACCACTCCTCAGGGCGGTAACAGGCACCGGGCTGGAGACTTCAGTCTCCAGCAAGGTGGTCGTCACTGTCCCACCCACAGGATTATGACTCTGCCTGCCGCCATGGTTTTCATGGCTTCCTTAACACCACGAAAACCATGGCGGTAGGCACTATCAGTGACAGGGAATTCCTTCCCTGTCATTTATTGGTGGTCTACCCCTTTCCCCTCCCCAAAGTTCTCCCCACCCTCCACCAACTCCAGACCCCCACATACATGCACATTCACGCACCATCATACACACGCATACACACACTCATACCTACTTTCACCCATGCATGCATATATCCATTCACACACACATCCACACACACTAACATACATACAAGCACCAACACATTCACACAACACAACATACACTCACACACAAAACCATGAATGCACACATGCTTACTACACACTACACACCTGCATGCATGCATACACATACACCCACATCCCCTCACATACACACAATACCCCCACTCCCCTCCCCTGTCAGAGCATCCGACTTACCTGATTGCAGGGGGTCCTCCGGCAAGGAGATGTGATGGGGTGCTGCTACCAGCAGCAGCGTCCACCAGTCGAATACCGCCAGGCAGTATCATGTGTCCTCCCCGGCATTCACACAATAGATGGATTAGGTGTGCCTGAATGGGTCATCTGCAGGTAAGTTGGGGAGCTGAGCCGAGCCTCACCACCTGAATAGGGTGTGCCCTGCCTTCACAAAGAAATACCCACATTGTCACTGCAGCCAACCTGGAGCCATTACAGGGGAGGGAGAAAATTCCATTAACCTTTCTAGAAGCTTCTCCATCTTCCGGAGGAAGGCCTCCAGACCCATTCTTCAGTTCACACCTGCATCTGCGGAAGGACTTTCAGAGGACTGCCTGGTGCTGTGACCTGCTGTGCACTCTGCAAGACTGCTTTGCTGTACGTGGAGGACTCCTGTCAAGTTCTGTTGTTGTTCCTCAGAAGCAGTACCCTCAACAGACCCACATTACAGCAGCTTTAACTCTAAATTAACTTTGTAGAGGATCAGAGTGACCAGATGAGGGAAAGGGAATTTGGAAGGTTACTGCGGGAAGGGAGACCTGGAAAAGATGAGTCTTCCAGTTAGACTATGGTGAATGATTTAGCAAACCTTATTTATGGTGCACAAATGCTAATAAACACTTATGTAAATAAAATTACCTGGAAAAAATAATTGATGAGGACTAAGATGTTATATGAACACTGAGCACTAATCTCTGATTGTCACTCTGGTAAGTCTTTTCCAACATCAGCAGTTCTTGATTCTAAGGTTCAGTTTTAACGCAGGTGAGCAAAATCAACTACCACACTTATGTGCTCCCTTAAATAGAGGGTTCGAAAAACTGTGTACCACAAGTGTGGATGAAATATCCAAAACACTGTCTGTGGTTATTGTCATAAAAACACTCCAATTACTTGGTTCCAGGGAATTCTTTTCACAAATCACTCAATGTGCATACTTAAGTTCGAGCATAGCCTTGGAGAAATCATTTGATACACATAGGCCCTCATTATGACCTTGGCGGGCGGCGGAGGCCGCCCGCCAAAGTCCCGCCGTCAGGTTACCGTTCCGCGGTCGAAAGACCGCGGCGGTAATTCTGACTTTCCCGCTGGGCTGGCAGGCGGTCGCCTTCAGACCGCCAGCCAGCCCAGCGGGAAAGAGGCTTCCACGATGAAGCCGGCTCGGAATCGAGCCGGCGGAGTGGAAGCTGTGCGTATTTCACTGTCTGCGCAGCGGTCGGAATCCCCATTGGAGCACCGCCGGCCTGTCGGTGGTGCTCCCGCGGTCCTCCGCCCTGGCGGTCTTTGACCGCCAGGGTCAGAATGACCGCCATAGTTTTTTCAGCATAGTTTTTGTAAAATTCTGACCTGCGCATAATCCTGCCTTGACAGTGTTTGTAGCCTAGTGTTGTTTTTCTGCAATAAATTCTGTAAAAGCCTAGAGTGTGTGAGATGAGCATCGCAAGCAGTTTTCTCCTACTTTGTGCACATCTCTGTGGGTCCCTCAACCCATCTGAGTCTGGTGGAGACCCCGTCATAGGAGGGGGGTGCACCCTGGGGGAGGTCACCATGGAGGCCTGACAGGGAGGGGGCCAGCTCCAGGTGTGCATGGTCCAGGGGTGCAAGCTGAGGGCTAGTGCTCATCTGCCCCTAGCTCGTGTTGTGCTGTCACCCAGTCTGGGTTATCATCTGTGACCACATCTATAGTCTGCCATGTGTCTGCCGCCTCTGCCCACATGTGTGCTATCGGTCAGCGCCTCAGTCCTCTCATCTCCTCCCTATGTATCACAAGTTCCTCTGTCCTCACCCATTGTGTGACGTCTGCTACCCATATTTCCAGCGTGGGCCTCTTTTTTTTCCAGGCTTTGGCCACTCTCCTGCACCCTAGCACCAATAAAAGGTCGGCAAACCTGTTCCCCTCTTGTTTTGGAGGAAGGCTTATCGAAAAGCCCCAGTAAACATACTGCTGTCCCATTATCAAGATGCCTATTCAAGAGATTGTTGAGCCTTGCAAGGGCTCCCCCCTTAGTAGTGTCTCAGTGTTGGACAGTCACAAATCATATTGCGAAGGTCAGCATCTGTTAACTGGCATTGGGGGCAAACCCCGTCATCACCCCGTATATCCGATTTGTTCTATGAAGTGTGAGGTAGGTTCTGGGGATGTAGTTGTACTGTATATATGTCAGGCGTATTTTTCACAAAACCTTATGTGCACGTGCTAGCGTTCTAGCCCATTCAGTGTCTGTTAGACTTCTGCCTATATATGTGTCCCATTTGAGTCACAGACTGTCCAACAACTATTCAATCATCCAGTTCAAATCCCTGTAGATCCATGTAATCAAGTGGGATCACCTGTCCAGAACCAGCATAGTCTGGAGGACTGCAGCCGTGGGAGGCTCCTCACTATTGTTGCCCCACAAATCCTTCAGGGCACGTGTAACGACTTTGTAAGTTAAGAATGGGCCAGCAGTTAAGCCCGTCTGTTCCAGTAAATCCCCAAAGGGCACCAGCATCCCTCCTTGGTAACAGTCCCCCACAGTCTTAATCCCTGCTTCTGTCCAAGTTGTCGGGGAGTGAAGGAGGAACAGGGTTTGCCATGCAGTAGTCCAACAAGGTTTGGGGTCCGGGCATAGGAGCTAGTCGGGCCTGTTCTCCTAAGGGGTTTGCGCCAAGCAGCTATGGCCCTGGACAACAATATGTTTGACTCTCCATCTAAGGTAGCGCGGATAAGTCTAACCCATTTAGCATTCGCGCCGGCCATTGAAGTTGGGCCACCAGATAGTATAACTCGAAGTCCGAGACTCTAAGTGCCCCCGCTCCGGTGGTAGGTGGAGAGTCCCTAGCACTAGTTGATGGCGTCCCCCATCCCACATCAACTCTTGCAATAGCATGTCCATAGTTCGGAACCATGACATTGGAATGTGTACCGGCAGGTTGGTAAAATAGTAAATGAGTCTGGGGAGCATCACCATCTTGGAAAGTGTGACCGAGGCCATGGTGGGCATCTTCAACGAGCGCCAGAAAGCCATATCGGCCTTCAATACTCAAAATACTCTGCTCAAGTTGCCCTCTCTAAGGTCTCTCAGATCATGGTAAACCTGAATACCCAGATATCGGAAGGTTCGTTGGGCCCAGTGGACATCCACCAGGCAGGAAAGGGGGTGTGACACCCTTTCAAGCATTGGCAATATGCACGTCTTCCCCCTGTTGAGCTGTAGGCCAGAGTGTCTACCAAAGTCTTCCAGCATTCGGAGCACCTGGGGTAGCACGGCTTCTCCATTTCGTACATATATAAGGAGGTCATCTGTGTAAAGGGAGATTATGTGCGGGACCCCTCTTCTAATTATGTCCCACTCCTGGCTCATGGCCCTGAAACTCTCCACCAGTGTTTCTATGGCTATAGCAAAGAGTAAGGGTGGGAGTGCGCAGCCCTGTTTGGTCCCCTTGTAAATATCATAGCTATTAGTTATTGTGCGCCTGGTCTTGACCCTTGCTGTGGGGTCAGTGTAAAGTAAATTAACCTATCTCCCCCAATTGGGTCGTAGGCCCATTTGTAGCATCACAGCCTCCAGGTAATCCCATCTTATGGTAGCAAAGGCCTTTTCTACATCCACTGATATTATTATTGCTGTTGAGTCAGGCGGGTACTGTTCGTTGTACAGTAGCATGTTTACATCGGCCTCAGAATGTGTGACATGTTCCGTGCCGGGATGATCCCATTCTGGTCATCATGAACAAGCTTCCGCATGTGTAGGAGCAATCTATTCTCAAGGACTTTGCTGAGCACCTTAAAATCGGTGTTCAGCATGAAGAGTAGACAGAAGTCAGCGACCGTCACCTCATCCGGTTTCCCCTTAGGAAGGAGTATCACCAAGGCTTCCCTAGTGGAGGGCAGCAATTCTCCCTTCTAATATGCCTCGTTGTACATTTCCACAAGTCATGGCGGCAGAGTTCCTCTTAATCTCTGATAAAATTCTGGGGGGAGACCATAAGTTCCAGGGGTTTTTCCCAATGCCAGGGCTTTGATGGTGGTCTGCACCTCTTGAGCATCTACCGGCAGCCCCATGTGTTCGCCCTCCTGCACTGTGAGTCTTCTCAAATGCAGGCCCCCCAGGTAGCTGTGGAATATGTCCGCAGGCGGAAGCTTGCTATAGAGGGCCATGTATTATGATCGTAACTCATTATTAATGTGTGTCGGCAAGTACATTGGAGTCCCATCCCTAGACTTCAGGTGAGCGGCAAGGGAGCCCCTGCTTTCCGGCTTAATCAACCAGGCTAGTAGCCTCCCTCCCCTCCCCTCCATTTCATGTATCTTGTTCATATATGTGTTGTAATTGTGACATCGAAGGCACTCTAATGCCTCACTAGGGGTTTTCCATGTCTCTAAGATCTATCGGGAAGCCTCTGGGTTAGCCCCCAGCCCCGATTTCCACCTATGCAGAGCTGTCTCTATGCGAAATGTGTTCGCTTCCAGTTTCCTTTGAATCCCCTCTATTTGTCCCAGGCAATGGCCCCAGACCATTACTTTCCATGCCTCCCACTGCACCCTCTTAGTTGAGGCCATCCCTGAGTTCAATGTAAGATAGTACGTCAGATTGACTGTTAAGGCACTCCCGAAGGTCTCTCTTCCATAGCTCTTAGATACAGATGCCATGTCGGGATCGGCGGGGGTTTCTCCAGTGTCTGCATCGTTGGTATTAAGGGCTATGACCTGACACTGTGCGGCCTAGGTACTCCGAATATAGAAAAGTGCCACTGAGGCCGGCAGAACAGATCATATGGTCAATCCTAGTGTATATTTGATAAATTAGGGACTAGTATGAGAATTCCCCATGGGAGGGAATGTTGGGTCTGCCAAATATCCTCCATGTCCCACTTAGTTTCCACTGTGTCAGTACCCTTGCCACCCTGAGTGCTGCCACCCCAGCAATGGGGGTGTTGGAGTGGTCCAAGTCTGGGTCAGAGACGCTACTGAAGTCCCCCATCAGGGGGTAGGGGCCATCTGGGTATCGCGGCAACTGGGCAAACAACAGATGCAGGAAGGTGACCTGGTCCTGGTTGGGGACGGACTCACTCCCCAGCACTATTAGTCATTAATGTAATCAGCCCTCTACCAATACATAAAGGCCCTCCTTGTCTGTGTCTCCCGAAATAACCTCAATGGTCACACCCATCTGCACCCATACCATTGCCCCCGTGTGTACACAGAGAACGTGGTAGCAAACAGTTTTCCCCGCCAGCGTTTATGAAGGTGGTCAATCTCCACCTTAGTAAAGCGGGACTCCTGTAACATAGCAATGTGGACCCCTCTCCACTTAATGTATGTCAGCATTTTATGGTGTTTTGATGCTGTGTCCATTCCCCGTATGTTCCAGGACATCAATTTAAGATTAATATCATTGTTTGCCATTAGTTCATTATGGTGGTCATTCCAAGTCTGGTGGGCGGCGGTAGCCGCCCGCCAGGCGGGAACCGCCATTTGGCCGCTACGCGGCCAAAAGACCGCTGCCGGCATTCCAACCTTCCCGCCGGCCCAGCGGGAAGGAGGCCTGCAACACAGAAGCCAGCTCCGAATTGAGCCGGCGATGTTGCGGCCGTGCGACGGGTGCAGTTGCACCCGTCGCGCTTTTCACTGTCTGCTAGGCAGACAGTGAAAAGCCAGCCGGGGCCCTGTTCGGGGGCCCCTGCACTGCCCATGCCAGTGGCATGGGTGGTGCAGGGGCCCCCAGGGGCCCCAAGACACCCGTTACCGCCAGCCTCTTCCTGGCGGTGACAACCGCCAGAAACAGGCTGGCGGTAAGGGGGTCAGAATCCCCATGGCAGCGCTGCTTGCAGCGCTGCCATGGCGGATTCGCCCAGCCGGGGCAAAAACGGCGGGAAACTACCGGCCCAGTTTTCTGACCGCGCCTTTACCGCTGCGGTCAGAATGGGCTATGAAGCACCGCCAGCCTGTTGGCGGAGCTTCCGTCATCCGTGACCCTGGCGGTCATAGACCGCCAGGGTCAGAATGACCCCCTATGTCTCTTGTCCCGGGTCACCAGTCCCCACACATGTCCCCCAAAACCCCTACCTCACACACCAATCACATATTTGGTCATTGATGATAACAATACAATTCTAACCCCAACTCCCGGTCCCCAGGGCAGTTCAGGAACAGCCAACCACCCAAACCTGAAATATCAGTCAGTGGCAATCCATCATCATCGCCCTGCTGGAGTTGCCCAAGGGCAAGAGGGTAGTGAGTTTGCTGTGGGACATAATTTTTTTTAGTTGCCGCTCCAGGTCCGAGAGGGCCCTGCAATGCTGGGGGTATCCTCAACTAAAGAATGTTCTCTGCTGTTTGGGGTGTCACATGCAGGAGATCTTCAATCACACTAGCGACTGATTTAAAGTCAGGTGTGCCCTCCGTCTCATGAGCGCTGCTGTGGTCATTTTTGTCCTTATCAGATGCAGGGGACTCAGTCATGGATGCTGCAGCCCTGATCGCCACTCATTTTCCCTGGCTTGCTTGTATGTGTGTTGGCCTCACCACTCCATCATTACTAGTCTGGTCCCTGGGGCGGTGTCTCTTTCTCTGGCATCTAGGTGTGGTGAGCACATTTGTTTACCGGACATCTTTCCCACTTTTATACGTTGCAAGCCAGGCCCATGCCTCTTCAGGGCTCAGGCAGAAATGCCTGTCATCATCCCAAATTATCTTTCATTTCGAGGGAAATACCAAGACATAACTGATTCCTTCTGTTCTTAAGGAGCTCTTCACCTCCATGTAGGACACCCTTTTTGCTTGCACTGCTGCCAGGTAGCCCGAGAACATGTTGGCCCTGCTGTTCTCTACCTCAATTAGGGTGTGCTTTGCGTACTCTCTGTAGTAATAGGTCTTTATAGAGTAATAGCTTGACTATGACTGGCCGCCTGGGGGGCCATCCTGGGGGGCCATCCTGGTGCAGGAGGTCTGGCTGGGACTCTGTGCACTCTTTTCATTGTGAAGAATTGCGTGAGTTGTTTGCCCATTAGCGATTCATCCAGGGCTCCAGGTAGGCCACCATGTCCGTGCCCTCGGCCCCTGCTGGCTTCGGTCCTTCGCATCCTCTGCCCAGTGTTCTAGCCGCTGTACTCTCTCTGTGAGGTGGGCAAGTTGGGTTTGTTGTGCTCGATGCGATGTTCACATTTCGTTCAAGTCTTCCTCTTTGTTTTCAACTCTTTTAGTAAATTTTCGGTGGTTGGTTCCTAGAAGGCCTAGCTCAGCCGACATCTTTCCGCTCTGCTGGAGGGTATTCTTAGAGTCCTCAATAACCTCCAATATCTTCTAAAAGGTGTCATCCATTTGGGCTGGCTGGGTGGCCATCCGCAGTGCCGGCACCAATCCCCCTGCTTGTTTTCTGGGTTAACCGCCTGCAATCCCCGCGATTTAGGATGCTGTTTCTCCATTAGGCTATCTCTCTAGGGCGTAACTGTTCCCAGTCCTTTTACCCATGCACCAGACCACCAACATTGGTCACCCCTCTGTCACTGGGGGGTCCTGGTGTCCAACCTGTCGCTCAGCCCCTCCGCAGGCCAGGGCCCCCTGCCTCCGTGTCTTCACAGCTGACCTTGGCCACCTGGTATTCCTCACCTCCTCTCACTTGTAGACCCACAATTGGATGAGTAGCCCTTGCTCACCAGGCGGTCTTACCAGCCTTCTGTCTCCACAGGTTCTCTAAGGGGGAGCTATCCATTTGTGCCAGCACCTGCCAAGCCTGCCGCTCAGCGCCGGTCTCTCCTGTAGCCTCTGGACAGTCACCATGCACGCCTCAGCGGGTTAGGTCAGTCTGTTTTCAGCTCCCTTCACTGAGAGGCATCCGCGCTCCCCATCTTTCTCCTCAGCACTGCTATGGCTTCTAGGCCTACATCTATTAGGCATGCCTACCTGTGTCTTCTCTTGCCCCTGCGGTGGGGCACTGGGCTTCCTGTGAAGATGGCGACCTCTTTGGTGCCACTCCTGGAATGTCTCACCAGCTGTGCGCCGTTCCCAGCAAGCCTCCCCAAATGCGTACCGAAGGCTTCTCACCGTGTAGTCCTTGTTCCGTGCTGTTGTCGCAGGAGGTAGGGTGGGGGAGGGGAGGAGATGTCTCTGCCCCCCAGGCCCATGCAGCTCCTCTCACCTCTTGTCTGAATTGCTCTCCTCCAACAGCATTCCCCAGAGGCAGTGTGCTTCTTTGCTCCTTTTGAGGGTTCCAGGCAGTGGGGCACCGACGCTGCAACCTCCCCCGCTCGTGCCTGTCACTGACGGCCTTTCAGGCCTGCTGCTCGCCCACCATATTGTATGGTGCTGCACCAGCTGCTCTTCGTTTTCCCTTTGGGACGTTGTGTGCCCAGTGGAGGGGATAGCCACCAACCTTCCTGGTCAGTCGAGGCCTCCACAGTCTGCTAGTGCTCCCTCCACAATGCAGCGCCGGGCGTAACTCCTGGAACCGCGGCTCTCCATAGCTTCTCTTTTAGATGTTGTGCGTCTAGCTGGGGGGTCACTGCCAGCTCTCCAAGGCACCTTCAGCTGCGTAGGCCTTTAGTGCTCCCCCTGCAGTGCAGCACCGGGCACGGAGCTGTTCATCTACACTGTAGCGATTTTTAGCAGCTAGCTCTTCCCCCCATAGCTTGACAGCACCCGTCATAGAAGACTTGATAAACATAGTTTGTCTGCATTGTAATACTGTTAGTTCTCACAGTAAGCATCGCATTAATGTTACTGTTAAACTGGTCCATTTGAACCATCTACTTTTGGGCAGTTCGTCACAGCTTACGTTTGGGCATGCTCCTGGTCCCCTTCATAATCACCAAGCATTGGGTACTGCAATAAGTGTTAATTAAAACACGCTTGGGCAGACCTTTGGTTCCTTCATAACACCAAGCATGGGTACTACAAGAAGTCTTACTGACAACATTACCAACAAGCATTAAGCAAGTCTCATGCTCACTGCTCATTTCTGTGTAAGTAAGTTCACCTTAGAGAACCTGTATTCAGTGGTGCACTATAAAGGATGGGTCATGGCAGTCTTTCTCTCCAAGGTGGTGCTACTGGTCTAGGCTAGAGCTGTGGGATGTCTCTTACCATTCCTATGAAGCAAACCTGGAGCATGTATACTGTCTTTTGGTTTTACTCTGGGCTGCATCCCTTCCAGGATACTAAGTACCATGTCTTTCCTTTATACTTCTTACTGTCGAGAATGTCTTGGACTTCATATTCCTCATGATCTCCACCATACATGGTAGTTCTTGGGCCGTATCTTTGACTTAGTAAGTTTCAGCAGTGATGTATGAAACACTAGATACACAGACATGGTCTTTGGTAATTTCAGTTTGAAAGCTGCAGGGTTAATTTATGTTATGACTTCGAAAGGCCTACTTGAGCAGGGGGGGAAACTTGTAGAGTTGCTTAAATTGTAGATTTTTGGTCAGCATCCAGACTTTGGCACCAGGTTGATGGGCTGGTGTTCGTTTTATGTCTGCAAATTGTGTATATATCGTCTTAGCCTTGATAACATTTGTACATAATTGTTCTATGCGTTTTCTCATTTTACTCAATCTGGAAGTGAGTTGCAGGATATTGGTGCTTATCTAAGGTATTAGCAATGGTAAAAACGTAGAGTGGAATCCAAAGATAGTGTAAAGTGGTGAGATGTTTGTTGGAGCATGGCTCAGGTTATTGTGAGCAAACACTGGGGGTCATTCTGACCTCCGCGGGCGGCAGAAGCCGCCCGCCTGGCGGGAACCGCCAGAAGACCGTACCGCAGTCGAAAGACCGCGGCGGTCATTCTGAGTTTCCCGCTGGGCTGGCGGGCGACCGCCAGAAGGCCGCCCGCCAGCCCAGCGGGAAACCCCCTTCCATGAGGATGCCGGCTCCGAATGGAGCCGGCGGAGTGGAAGGGGTGCGACGGGTGCAGTTGCACCCGTCGCGATTTTCAGTGTCTGCTTGGCAGACACCGAAAATCTTGGTGGGGCCCTGTTAGGGGGCCCCTGCAGTGCCCATGCCAGTGGCATGGGCACTGCAGGGGCCCCCAGGGGCCCCGCGACACCCGTTACCGCCAGCCAGGTTCTGGCGGTCAAAACCGCCAGAGCCAGGCTGGCGGTAAGGGGGTCAGAATCCCCATGGCGGCGCTGCCTGCAGCGCCGCCATGGAGGATTCCCCAGGGCAGCGGGAAACCGCCGGTGTGCAGCGCCGCCATGGAGGATTCCCCAGGGCAGCGGGAAACCGGCGGGACACCGCCGGTTTTCCGTTTCTGACTGCCGCGGTCAGAATGCCCATGGATGCACCGCCAGCCTGGTGGGGGTGCATCCGCGGTCATTGGCCCTGGCGGTAGTCTACCGCCAGGGTCAGAATGACCCCCTCTGTTTCCTACAGGAGATGCATCCATGAGCCTTGAGTCTTTACAAAACAACATCATGGATATTGCTTCAGAACTTGGTTCATGGGCTCTGTTTTCACATCTGACTTTGGCTGGAAACTAGTGGATAGGTTGCTACGTATATTGAGAGCTGTACACCAGGCTTTCCATAATCGTGAGGGAAATTGTGAACCTTGGTCCGAGGTGATGGATCTGGGCAAGCCAAGTAAGCATACTATGGGCCTGATTACGACTTCAGTTCCATAGGCTATAATGGACTTGTAATTCGGCAGGCGGAATATCTGTCACATTTGGGACGGAGTAATCCCCTCTGCCAAAGTCGTAATCAGGCCCTATGTGTTGAAAGAGTAAGTCTATGATTTCATAAGCTGTAGGTAACCCAGAAAATGCCATGAAATTGACATTTTAGACACTTGGTCCACTCTAACCAGGTATCTTTTTCCCTGATCTTTAGGTAGCTCAGTAATGAAATCTATGGAAATGTCTTTCCAGACATTAGTTGGCGTTGGCAGGGGTAAAAACTGTTCTTTCTTTGGAGAGTGCTCTGATTTGACTCTTGCACAAACTTAATGGTATGCTTTTTCCAAAATAGGCCAACAGGAATTATGTTTCACTACATCCAGAGTTTTAGTCCAAATCCTGATGTTGCAGTTTCTTCCTAGGTATGTGTAAGAGATTGCGCTAAACAGGTAAATCTGAGCGTAAAGATAATTTCTTGCCCCTCTGTTGCCAGGCTATAACCTGACATAAAGGCATGTCCTGTTTAATCTTGTCCAAGAATTGTGTTGAGATGGTAGGTCCCACTATGCGGTCTTCTGGTACTAGGGGTGGTGGGTCTCTTTTATCAGTGCCTTTACTGTGTATCATAACAATGTGTCGGCCTTCTTGTTGGCCACCCCTGGTCAAAAGTGTATCACAGAATTGATTTCGCCATAAAACAGTGTTGATTGTAACTTGGGTTAGAGCACAAGCACACTGTAGAACCTGGAGATTTTGGTGATATGTGTGAACAGTAATTGGAAATCTGGCACCCATCAGGTAATGATGCCATTCTATGAATGCCAGATGAATGCCCAATGGTTCATTTTCTGTCACTGCATAATTACATTCTGCAGGTAGACACTTTTTTGATAGGTTAGCCACTGGATGCAATAGGTTATTTGTTGGATTTTTTTGTGATAGTGTTGCTCCAACGGCAGTGTCAGAAGCATTGGCTTCTACTGTTAATGGTTGCATAATATCAAGCTATTTGAGTACTGCTGCGGGTATGAAGGCCTGTTTCAGAGTCAGAAAGACTTTATTCACCTAAGGGTACCATTGGAAACGGACCCCTTTTTGTAATAACCATGTCAAAAGAGCTGCCTTGGCAGAGAAATGATTGATAAAATGATCTTTAGAAATTGGTGAATCCAAGGAATCGCTAAATGTTTTTGAGTGCAGCTGACTCAGGCCACCCTTGGATGGCCTGTACTTTTGGATCTCCAATAGTTATGATATGAGGCGAGAAGATGAAACCCAAGAACTTAACCTTTGAGGTATGGAACTCTCACTTGGGCAGCTTGTAATAGAGTCAATGCTGCTGTAAGGCCCCTAAGATAGTTTTAATATGAGCCTTATTTTTAACCTGATAGTTGGAGTAAAGGAGAATCTCATTGAGATAGACAATAATGAATCGATCAAGATATCCATGGAAGACATCGTTCACAATGAACTGGAATGCCACTGGGGCAAAACACAGTCCAAACAGCATCACACAGTATTCATAAAGCCCATATTGAGTCCTAAATGCTATCTTCCATTTGTCACCAAAACAGATGTGCGCTAGATGGTGCACCCTTCTAAGATGAAGTTTTGTGTAAACACTGGCCACCCTCACTTGATCAAACACTGGTATAAGCAGCAATGGGTATCGATGTTGTACAGTGATGGCGTTCAGTGCTCTGTAGTCGATACAGAGGTGCAATTCACCATTACTTTTGGATACAAAAAAGAGTGGCAAAGCAGCTAGTGATTTGGACATACAAATGAAACCGTTCTTTAGATATTTCACCAGATACTCCCATGGAGGCTGGTTTTGTGAAAGTGCATGTATTATGCTACATGGGGTCTTTGCTGCAGGCAATAAGACTCTTTGCTGCAGGCAATAAGTCACTTTTGCAGTCATAGGTGCATAGGTGCAATGAGGCAGTAAAGTTTCAGCCCTGCTCTCACTAAACACATTGCAGAGGGCTTTGTATTCAACTGTAAAGACTATGGCCCTCATTATAAACATGGCGATTTTCACCGCCGTGTTCAGGCTGGCAGTCTTTCCATCGACCGCCAGGCCACCTGGAACCCCGCCAGCCGGATTACAAACATTCTGCTGCGCCGGCGGGCGGAAACATTGTTTCTGCCCATCGGCCCAGCAGAAGGCCTGGTCTGGTCATTGCCGGCGGCTACACATGGACCTGCCGATAATGCCTCTGTGCGGCGGGTGCAGCTGTACCCGTCGCGCAGATCACTGCACACGGGCCCCTGCACTGCCCATGCCAAGAGCATGGGCAGTGCAGGGGCCCCCCTGGGGGGGCCCAGAGCACCCCTTCCACCAGCCTTTTTCTGGCGAGGAAACCCACCAGGGAAAGGCTGGGGGAATTGGGATCATTATCCGAGGGGCAGCAGCGCTGCCCTGTCTGATAATGATGCCGTCCATCGCCAGGCTGCCTGTCGGAGGCAGCCTGGCGGTGGGTGAGGCTGTCATCATTATGTGGCGGTACAGGCCACCATGCCGGATGGCGGGATTTCCTGCCACCGCCGGCATGGCGGCCCACACCGCCAAGTTCATAATGAGGACCTATATCCTGTTCAGCTGGTGTGGCTATGTGATGGGTGATAGATTCCGAATGAGAGTTATGGTTGATCACACTTTCTGCTCCATAAGCTAAAAAATGGGATGGAGTAACTTTCACTCTTGTTTTTATGTTTTGGAATCAAAAGCTACACTTAGTTTGACCCAATCTATGGTTGGGTTATGTTCCATTAACCAGGACATTCCCAATGTCACTCCAAATTGAGGTGCATCTATGATTTTGAAACAAAGAACTTCAGTATGACTCAGTTCCTGAGTTTGGCAAGACATAGGCCCTCATTCTGACCCTGGCGGTCGGTGATAATGCGGCGGCCAAGCCGCCAACAGGCCGGCGGTCCAAAATATGCAATTCTGACCCTGGCGGGAACCGCCAACACAGCCCGCCGCATTAACACTCCGACCGCCACGGCGGCACAAACAAACAGCGCGGCGGTCCCCGCCAACAGCCAGGCGGCAGACAATGTACTGCCCACCCTATTACGACCCACCAATCCGCCACCTTTTCCGGGGCGGGAGCACCGCCGATAAAAACACGGCGGAAACAGACTACGAACGGGAAAACGCTCACCTCTACGCACTCCACGCGAGATTCCGGCAGTATGGAACCCGAGTTGCAGGTCATCCCCGCACTCCTATACCTGCTCCTGTACCAGGAGCACGCCCGGCGGCGCGGAAGACATCGGTGAGTACTGCACCTACGACACAGGGGAGGGAAAAGATTACCGGCACACACCCACCCACCCATACCCACTACAACACACACATCAATGCATTCCCACAGATCACTGTCACAACCCACAAACCCCCCCCTCCGAAATGATGCAAAGACCAAAAGAAGAGATCATAAACGGGCAGATATATTGAAATATGGACACCAGTAATCCCAATAAATAAATAAACTATGTACAAAATATATACAGCTACTAAATGTTGTCCAACCACTGTCCGTGGACCACAGGGGTCCTGTGCAAAGGGGCAAGGCCCAGTCCCACGACAAGAACTCCACGGAGAGAACACTGCAGGGGCATCAGAAAGAAAATAGGACAGGCACCTCAGGGGGAAGGGAAGGGGGGGCACCTCAGCCACTTGAGTACACGACGCCAGATCCACGAGGGGACTCCATGACCACTGGCCCATCCTGGGGAGTGCAAAGCCACAGTCCATACAGTCCATACAGTGGGTGGCCTGCCCACTGGGCCATCCTGGGGAGTGCAAAGCCACAGTCCATACAGTCCATACAGTGGGTGGCCTGCCCACTGGGCCATCCTGGGGAGTGCAAAGCCACAGTCCATACAGTCCATACAGTGGGTGGCCTGCCCACTGGGCCATCCTGGGGAGTGCAAAGCCACAGTCCATACAGTCCATACAGTGGGTGGCCTGCCCACTGGGCCATCCTGGGGAG
This sequence comes from Pleurodeles waltl, assembly GCF_031143425.1. NCBI lineage: Eukaryota > Metazoa > Chordata > Amphibia > Caudata > Salamandridae > Pleurodeles > Pleurodeles waltl. Next base: position 824,813,615 of record NC_090446.1, read on the forward strand.
TGCAAAGCCACAGTCCATACAGTCCATACAGTGGGTGGCCTGCCCACTGGGCCATCCTGGGGAGAGCAAAGCCACAGTCCAAACAGTCCATAACAGACCCCACTGCCACTGGAGAAGGCATGTTGGCCAGAGGACATCCTGCAGCCCTGCCCGAGACAGATCCTGCCCTGCCACGTCTGCCAAAGGGCCAGCGCTTCTTGCCTTGAAGGGCCCAGTTCTGCGCTTCTTGCCTTGAAGAGCCCAGTTCAGCGGGTCTTGCCTTGAAGGGCCCAGTTCAGCGGTGCTTGAGACGGCGGGGCCCAGCGGAGCGGTGCTGGAGACGGCGGGGCCCAGTTCAGCGGTGCTTGAGACGGCGGGGCCCAGCGGAGCGGTGCTTGAGACGGCGGGGCCCAGTTCAGCGGTGCTTGAGACGGCAGGGCCCAGTTCAGCGGTGCTTGAGACGGCGGGGCCCAGCGGAGCGGTGCTTGAGACGGCGGGGCCCAGTTCAGCGGTTCTTGAGACGGCGGGGCCCAGTTCAGCGGTGCTTGAGATGGCGGGGCCCAGTTCAGCGGTGCTTGAGACGGCGGGGCCCAGCGGAGCGGTGCTTGAGACGGCGGGGCCCAGTTCAGCGGTTCTTGAGACGGCGGGGCCCAGTTCAGCGGTGCTTGAGACGGCGGGGCCCAGTTCAGCGGTTCTTGAGACGGCGGGGCCCAGTTCAGCGGTGCTTGAGACGGCGGGGCCCAGTTCAGCGGTGCTTGAGACGGCGGGGCCCAGTTCAGCGGTTCTTGAGACGGCGGGGCCCAGTTCAGCGGTGCTTGAGACGGCGGGGCCCAGCGGAGCGGTTCTTGAGACGGCGGGGCCCAGCGGAGCGGTGCTTGAGACGGCGGGGCCCAGTTCAGCGGTGCTTGAGACGGCGGGGCCCAGCGGAGCAGCTCTTGAGACGGCGGGGCCCAGCGGAGCGGTGCTTGAGACGGCGGGGCCCAGCGGAGCGGTGCTTGAGACGGCGGGGCCCAGCGGAGCGGTTCTTGAGACGGCGGGGCCCAGCGGAGCGGTGCTTGAGACGGCGGGGCCCAGTTCAGCGGTGCTTGAGACGGCGGGGCCCAGTTCAGCGGTGCTTGAGACGGCGGGGCCCAGCGGAGCGGTGCTTGAGACCGCGGGGCCCAGTTCAGCGGTTCTTGAGATGGCGGGGCCCAGCGGAGCGGTTCTTGAGACGGCGGGGCCCAGCGGAGCGGTGCTTGAGACGGCGTGGCCCAGCGGAGCGGTGCTTGAGACGGCGGGGCCCAGTTCAGCGGTGCTTGAGACGGCGGGACCCGGCGGGGCCCAGCGGAGCGGTTCTTGAGACGGCGGGGCCCAGCGGAGCGGTGCTTGAGACGGCGGGGCCCAGTTCAGCGGTGCTTGAGACGGCGGGGCCCAGCGGAGCGGTTCTTGAGACGGCGGGGCCCAGCGGAGCGGTGCTTGAGACGGCGGGGCCCAGTTCAGCGGTTCTTGAGACGCCGGGGCCCAGTTCAGCGGTGCTTGAGACGGCGGGGCCCAGCGGAGCGGTGCTTGAGACGGCGGGGCCCAGTTCAGCGGTGCTTGAGACGGCAGGGCCCAGTTCAGCGGTGCTTGAGACGGCGGGGCCCAGCGGAGCGGTGCTTGAGACGGCGGGGCCCAGTTCAGCGGTGCTTGAGACGGCGGGGCCCAGTTCAGCGGTGCTTGAGACGGCGGGGCCCAGCGGAGCGGTGCTTGAGACGGCGGGGCCCAGTTCAGCGGTTCTTGAGACGGCGGCCGGTCTATGGCCAACTGCTCATTGCCTGGTGGTGCCCTCCTGGGCAGCGGGGATGGTGCTCCTTCAATGCCCACCTGGGCTGTGGGTGGTGGGGCCCTCCTGGCCAGCTGGGCTGGGTCCTCCCTGGGCAGCGGCTATGGGGGTGGTGGGCTCCTCCTGGGCAGCAGGCCTGCAGCCTGACCTCTCCGACTTGCTGCCCTTGCCCTCCTTAGTCGGGAGTCTGTGGCCCTTTCCTCCCTTTGGAGCTGTGGCTGGTGACTGTCTCTGGGTGGTGTCCGGGGGGGATGTAGAAGCCGGGCTCCTGCGGCGCCCCTTCCGCCTTCTGCTCCTCTTCCCAGGGGGTGGGCTGGCTGTCCCCTTGCTGCTGGGCGAAGATCCAGACATGCGGGCTGGTGGGCTCCAATACCCCTGCACCCTTGTCAAGGGGGCTGCAGGGCTGGTGGTGGCTGAGGTGCTCTTCTTACCCCGACGAGAAGGGGGGGGGGCTCAGGGTCAGGAAAGAAGTTAGCAGTGGCGAGGAAGAGTTTCTTGGGACAATGGAGAGTGGTAGGTACAGTGGGAATGGGAGTGGAGGGAGAGGATGTGGTTGTAGGTGAGTCACGTTTGCTGTCTTTGGGTGCAGGTGCAGGAGGGATAGGCTGTCGTGAGGTGGATGGCTGTTGGGTGGGTGGGTGGCTGCGTTTGTGTGGTGTGGAAGAGGGGGTGACAGACACAGTGGGAGAGGACACAGGGGACGTGTAAATGGCAGTGGGGGTGGTGACTGCACGTGTGCGGACTGGAGTGGAGGGTGTGCTGGTGATGGAAACACTGGCTGATGGTGAGGTGAATGGAGGTGTGAGTGTAGACGTCACAGGGAGGGAGGAGGGAGACGAGGAGGTGGGGGTCACAGAGGTGGTAGTGACTGTTGGCATGTCTGCATCGGAATGTTGCGTGTGTGAATGTCTGCGTGATCTGTGGTGCTTATGTTTGGATGAGCTTCTCTTGGGTGTTGAGGTGTGTGCAGGCTGGTCTGATGGTGTGGGTGGGACAGGCAGAGGAACAGGAGACTGGGAGGAGGGAGTTAGTAGAGGGAGGCAGGAGACAGGGACAATGGCTGCCGTCAGTGCTGAGGCCAGAGCCTGGAACGATCGCTGATGGGCAGCCTGACGAATGAATGCCCTCCAGGTACGCATTGCTGCGATGAACCTCCCTCTCCACCCCCTGGATGGCATTCAAAAGGGTAGTCTGCCCAACAATGAGCGTTCGAAGGAGGTCAATGACCTCCTCACTGAGGGCAGCGGGGGTAACAGGGGCAGGGCCTGAGGTGCCTGGGGCGAAGGAGATGCCCGGCTTCCTGGCAGAGCGGGCACGGGGCGAACGCTGAGGGGCTGCTGGGAGGGCGGAGATGGTGCGCTGGGTGGCGGCTGTACCTGTAATGGCGGGGGGCACGGATGGTGCCACCCACGCAAGGGAGCTCCCTTCCGAGGACGTGTCCGTGTCGCTGCAGGGTCCAGTCGTCCCCGTTGTGGAGCTCCCCTCGCCCTCCGTCTCACTGGTCCAGTCTGACTCTGTGGCATGGCCCTCCTGGGCCATGTGAGATGCAGCTCCCTCCTGCCCCGATGCCACTTCTCCTCCGCCTGATGATGCTGATGCACACAAGCACAGAAAGACAAACAAAAAGGGGGGGGAGAGAGAAATAAAGGGATATTGAGTACATGGATCTCCGGTACAGTTAGCGGACATGACAGACACAGATGCCCCCTGCACTAAGTTGCGCACTTGGGGTCCGCTACGCATTCCGTGGAACATGCCCTACACGCCTAGAGTTGACAACTGCACCCATGGATGACACGGCCCAGGGATGGCTGTACTGACAAACTACTGAGGGTGGTGGCTGGGGACACAGGGGCTTACGGGGGTGCCCAGCCTACAGATATCGCCCTGGCCTAGGGGGACCCACAGCCCTCCTCCCCCACCCAGACACCTCCACTGCGCGACAACAGAGTAGATAATGCTTGTACTCACCCCCTTGTGTCTGCTGTGCTGCCCTCACGCGCCCATCCAAATCAGGGTAGGCCACCGCCAGGATCCGGAACATCAGGGGGGTCAGTTGACGGCAGGCACCCCGCCTACGTTGGGAGGCCATCCCCAGCAGAGACTCGGCGGTCTTCTTGGTCCCGCGGCGGATGTCCTCCCACCTCTTGCGGCAGTGGGTGCCCCGTCGATGGTGGACCCCCAGGGTCCGGACTTCCTTGGCGATGGCACGCCAAATCCCGATCTTCTCATGGGCGCGGACCTATGTGACACGTACAGGGAGGGAGAAATACCACGTTCAAGTTTGTCTGCATTTTCGTTGCCAGTGGCCCAACGCCCCCCATCCCCGCAAGGCCCCCCGCCATGCCCCCCACCAGGCCCAACATGCCCCCCATCCCCGCCAGGCCCCCCGCCAGCCCCAACATGCCCCCCCATCCCCGCCAGGCCCCCCGCCATGCCCCCCACCAGGCCCAACATGCCCCCCATCCCCGCCAGGCCCCCCGCCAGCCCCAACATGCCCCCCCATCCCCGCCAGGCCCCCCGCCATGCCCCCCACCAGGCCCAACATGCCCCCCATCCCCGCCAGGCCCCCTGCCAGCCCCAACATGCCCCCCCATCCCCGCCAGGCCCCCCGCCATGCCCCCCACCAGGCCCAACATGCCCCCCATCCCCGCCATGCCCCCCGCCAGCCCCAACATGCCCCCCCATCCCCGCCAGGCCCCCCGCCATGCCCCCCACCAGGCCAAACATGCCCCCCATCCCCGCCAGGCCCCCCGCCAGCCCCAACATGCCCCCCCATCCCCGCCAGGCCCCCGCCAGCCCCAACATGCCCCCCCATCCCCGCCAGGCCCCCCGCCAGGCCCCCAAGCCAGGCCCAACGCCCCCCATCCCCGCCAGGCCCCCCGCCAGGCCCCCAAGCCAGCCAGTGGCCCCAAATCCAGATTGAATTAAACTCACTTGTTGGTCTGGAGGACCGTAGAGTAGCGCATACTGGGGGAGGACCCCATCCACAAGTTTCTCCAACTCCTCTCCAGTGAAGGCAGGGGCCCTTTCCCCAGGCGCAGCAGCCATTGTCCCTTCCAGACCGAGGTCACAGCAACACTTGCAGTATAGGTCCTCTCCTGTGAAAGTTCAAGTCGCAAGTGGATAAGTAGATAGAAAATGGCGGTCACGTCCGCGGCGGTGCGTACCGCGGCGGTGCGTACCGCCACCGCCGGCGCCATTCGCCATTGGCTCTTGAAACCCATAGGCTTCAATGTTAACCAATGCGGCTTCGCGCCGCGGTCTTCGCCCGCCGCCCGCTGCGGTGTGCCACGCCAGCGCATTGACCTCACATCCCATTGTCACACTTCACCGGTCAGGCAGCCGCCATTTCGAGGGTCCACATGGCTCAATTTCAACTGCGTCACACAGGCCTAGGCCTTGCATAGCCACTCAGACACGCCATTCACTGCATAGAGAATCGTTTACTGTGCTAGCTGTGAGTACGTACCTGTGGGTTGCTTGACTGTGTGCTCCATGTTGTCCTTCCTAGGCACCGTCCGCTGGGTTTGGCGAGGAGACAGATGAATCCTCCCGTGTACCGACCGCTGGTGGACCTGTCGACAATGGAAGAACGCCACATTATCCTGACCTACCGTCTTAACCGTGCCACTATACATGAACTGTGTGCCCAGCTGGAGCCCGACCTGATGTCCCCCATCCGCCAACCCACAGGGATTCCCCCTCTGGTGCAGGTCCTGTCAGTACTCCATTTCTTGGCAAGTGGGTCATTTCAGACAACAGTGGGAATTGCTTCTGGGATGTCTCAGCCCATGTTTTCGAAGGTGTTATCCAGAGTGTTGTCTGCCCTGATGAAATACGTGAGGAGCTACATCATTTTCCCTGAGGTGGGCGAATTGGCTGCAGTGAAGGGTGATTTCTACACCCTTGGACATATTCCCAACGTCATTGGTGCCATTGATGGGACCCATGTGGCTTTGGTTCCCCCAAGAGACAGGGAGCAGGTGTACAGGAACAGAAAAAGTTACCATTCAATGAACATCCAGGTGGTGTGTTTGGCTGACCAGTACATCTCGCATGTAAATGCCAAATTCCCAGGGTCAGTGCATGACGCCTACATCCTGAGGAATAGCAGCATCCCTTACGTGATGGAACAGCTAGAGAGACACCGTGTATGGCTATTGGGGGACTCTGGGTACCCCAACCTGTCGTGGCTACTGACCCCAGTAAGGAATCCCCGGACCAGGGCAGAGGAACGGTACAATGAGGCCCATGGGCGTACTAGGAGGGTGATCGAACGCACCTTTGGCCTCCTAAAGGCCAGGTTTCGGTGCCTGCATATGACAGGTGGATTTCTAATGTACTCACCTAAGAAGGTGTGTCACATCATCGTGGCCTGCTGCATGCTTCACAACCTGGCTTTGCACCGCCAGGTGCCTTTCCTGCAGGAGGATGGTCGAGACGGTGGTGTTGTGGCAGCGGTGGAACCTGAGGAGAGTGACGAGGAGGAAGACGACGGGGCTGAAACAGACAACAGGGACAGAATCATTCAACAGTACTTCCAATAGGACACAGGTAACAATTCAAAGATAATTTAGTAAATGTGAACTACTCTCCTGTATCTCTGCTGCCTGTCTATTTGCCCCAGTGTATGATGACTGAGTTGTGGCTTTTCCCTCCCTATTTCAGATCTGGGGTCCCCACTACGAGTCCTGTGCTTCGTTTCCCCATGGACTAAAGCTTTGTGGCAGCTGTTTGTTGACTTCACTATGTACAAGGACATATTTGCACTGTCATGTCAATTACAATATTTTGAAATCACAGCCAGACTCCAGATAGTTTTGTGCAAAATAGGTGTTTATTTAAGTGCTCAAAATGGGATGGGTGGTTTCAAGTGGGTGGGGGCTATGGTGAAGGAATGTCCATGGCAGAGTCCAGAGTAACAGTCACACAGGTGCATTGTCCAGAGGCCTGTGGAGAGATGGAGCATGGGCAGTTCAAGGATGGACAGGGTGACAATGTGGGACAGTGGGATGACATCAGGTGGTATCCTTTGCTGGCGGGGGTCTTGACATCCTACTCTGTCTTCTTGCGAGATCTCAGGGCCCTCTTGCGGGGTGGTTCTTCTCCTGCAGGAGGTGGGGGTCTGGTGGGCTGCTGCTGTGCGGGGGCCTCCTGTCCACTAGCGCCGGCGGAGGTGGTTGGCTGTTCTTGGTCCAGGCTAGTGGCAGGGGCCCTTGGGTGTTGTTGAGTGTCCGTCCTGGTGTTGATGAGGTCCTGCAGCAGCCCTACCATGGTAACCAGGGTGGAGGTGAGGGCTCTGATGTCCTCCCTGTACCCCCGATAGTGTTCCTCCTGCAGTACCTGGATCTCCTGGAACCGGGCCAGTACCGTCGCCATCGTCTCCTGGGAGCGGTTGTATGCTCCCATGATGGTGGTGAGGGCCTCGTGGAGAGTGGGTTCCCTGGGCCCGTCCCCCCCCTGTCGCACAGCTGCCCTCCGAGTTGCCCTGTTTCCCTGGGTCTCTGCCCCCTGGCCGGTGTGCCCACTACCACTGCCCCCAGGTCCCTGTTGTTGTTGGGGTGGTGGGTTATCCTGGGTGCCCTGTAGTGGTAGACACACCGCAGATTGACGCGCCCTGGAGACAGAGGCATGGGCCCGCTGGGTGGGAGCTGTGCTGGTGTTCCCAGAGGGGTTTGGGTCTGTAGTGGCCTGGGCCTGTGTGAGGGGAACCGACTGTCCAGAGGTTCCCGATGGTCCGGGCTGGTCATCGGTGTCCAGGTCGACAGAGCTGCTGTCATCGCTGACGGCCTCTTGGGTGGGGGGTGTGGAGAATTCTGGGCCCTCCGCGGCGGTGTGTTGACGGTCGGGTCCTGCAGGGGTATAGAGGTATGGTTATAGTTTCAATGTGTGGCATATGGGTGTATCTGTGGGTTCCCGTGTCCCCAAGTGCTGGCATTCGTGTGTGGGGGCTTTGGTGAGGGTGGCTTGTGGGGGGGATGTGTATATGCATTGGGCATGCTTTGGTGATGGGTGTCCATGCTTAGTGGACGCATGCAGGCCTAGGTTTTGGGATGTGTGGGTTGTGATGGTGAGACATTGGCAGGGAATAGGTGTGCTGGGGGTGGGGGTGAGGATGGTGGTGGGGGTGAGGATGGTGGTGGGGGTGAGGGTGGGGGTGAGGATGGTGGTGGGGGTGAGGGTGGGGTTCGAGGATGGGGGTGAGGGTTGGGGTATGATTTGGCATGCAGGTGGGGGGGAAGCAGTAGTGAAGCTTCAACTTACCAGTATCCATTCCTCCGCCGACTCCTGCGAGGCCGTCAGGATGCAGGATGTTCAAGACTTCCTCCTCCCATGTTGTAAATTGTGGGGGTTGAGGTGGGGGTCCTCCGCCAGTCTTCTGCACGGCGATGTTGTGCCTGGATACCATGGAACGCACCTTCCCCCGTAGGTCGTTCCATCGCTTCCTGATGTCTTCCCGATTTCTGGGGTGCTGTCCCACAGCGTTGACCCTGTCGACAATCCTCTGCCATAGCTCCGTCCTCCGGGCAATGCTGGTGTATTGGACCTGTGTGCCGAACAGCTGGGGCTCTACCCGAACGATTTCCTCCACCATGACCCTGAGTTCTTCGTCTGTGAAGCGGGGGTGTCTTTGGGGTGCCATGGGGTGGTGTGTATGATGTGTGGGGTGGAGTATGTGTAGTTAAGTGTGTTGAGTGTGGTGGTGTGTGTTGTTTTGTGTGTGGATAGTGTGTGGGTGATGGTGTTGAGTGGCTGTGGCTGCTAGTTTGTGGATGGTGGTGTCTCGCTCTGGCCTTCTTTCAGAATTTTCTGTCGTAGGGGTTTGTGGGTGATGTGGGTGTGTGTTTTATATTGTATTGTGTGTGTGGGAGTGGTGTGTGTATGTGTATCAGGTGTGTGGTATTCAAATCGGCCAATGTGGCTGAGTTTTGTTCGTTTGTGTGTATTCTGACCGCGGCGGTGTGTCCCACCAATGGAATACCGCGTTTGAAAGACCGCCGCGTGGATTCGTGGGTCGTAATGGCATGGGCGTATTTCTGTTGGCGTGGCGGTGGAGGTTTTGTCACCTCCACTTTTCCGCCGACCGCTGGTCTGGTGGTCTGTTGTGGCTGTCGGATTTTCGGAGGTTTGCCTTCTGTCGGTCAGAATGACCGTGGCGGGTTTCCGCGACCGCGGCGGGATTATGGAGGATTTCTGACCGGCGGTAGGCGCCTTTTACCGCCGAGGTCAGAATGACCACCATAGTGATGAGTCTTAGTGTGAATGATTAGCCCCAATGGTAATAAAGTTCCTTCCACTGCTCAGATTGTTTCTGGTCTTTCCTTGAGTTTTGTGGGTATTTTTAGGTGTCTACAAAAGGTTGAGTTCATAAAATTTCCTGTTGATCTGGATTCAATCTTCACAACTACTTTTTTTGTTGATTGTTCATAAACAAACTCTAAATGAAGAGATAAATGAGGAGCTGATACCTGCAATGTATTTGCTATGGATTGTTCAGGAGAGGAAAGGATGGTACCCAAGGAATTCTCCGGCTCGTTCCTTGAGTTATTTTGTTTCCCTGTTTTTTAGGGACATTTGTTTATGCTATTGTTCCAAGGCCCTTTGGTTGTGCTAGTCATTCCTTTACAAAACGGCCTTTTATAGTATAATAGAGACAAAGGCCGTTCTTGCGCTGTTGTTCCTTTTCTTCAGATGAGAGGGTTTCTTGTAATCCACTGATCTCCATTGTTTCAGGTGCGTCATGACTTGGTGTGGAATCCTTGTCCCGTCCCCAGATGTCCCCTGCTGTATATACAGAAATCTGGTCATCTCTTATCTCCCCTTCGATCAGAGAGACAATGATCTAACCTCAGAGTTGGGGCAAAGAGCTTGTCATTGGGCTTAGTTTGTTGATCTAATGGAGCCGAGAAGATCATTTATTTAATCCCATAGTCCTTGACAATACAGGGCAGCTCTTTTCTCTTCTGGCAAGTTGGTTTCTGCTATTACTATGTTAAGCTGGTTTCTGCTATGAGTCTGCTAAATTGGGTCAGACAATGGACCAGGTCTTTGATAACTTGGCAAAATTTTAAGAGCCCATGGTCAGTTGACCCAGAGATAGTCCTTTGATCGAATACGCTTTCGAATTCAGCTTTGAAGTGTTTCCAGTTACACAACAGGGTCATCAGAATTTACTAATGGAACTGTCCACATGGTGGCATCACCGCTCAAGTAAGAAATCAGGAATGAAATAAGTGATTTGGCAAGGGCAAATTTAGTAACAAAGAACCTGTGCTTTATGAATAGGAGTCAGAACAACGCATGCTGGAACCACGCCTAAACAACGTGATCAGAACAACAACCATGTTGTTACCACAAATGCCTTTACCACGAATGCCTTAGCAATGATTTTTCATTGTAAAGGCATTCCTGGTAAAGGCATATGTGAACGGCATGCGTGGTTCCAGCAAGCGACTCCCCCACCCCAACACCCCACCCCTAAAAACAATTCTACCACTACCCCAACCCCCACCCCTAAAACTTAAACTACCCCGCCCCAAAAACTACTGCGACCCTTCACCCCCCTAAAAATTTAAAAAACTTGACTCCCCACTCCTACCACTAAAACTATCCCGACCACCCACCCCCACCCCTAAAACTACCACGACCCCCACCCCTGCCCCTAAAACTATAGTGACCCCCCACTCAACCCTAAAACTATCATGACCCCAACCCACTAAAACCTAAACTACCCCACCCCTAACAACTAAAAATACCCCACCACCACCACTAAAACTACAGCGACCCACCACCCGTACAACTACTGCAACCCCCACCCTTTTAAAACCTAAACCACCCGCCCCTAAAAACTAAAAATACAGTGACCAACCAACCCTAAAACTACAGCGACCCCCCACCCACCCAAAACCTAAACTACCCTGACCCCCCAACCCCACCCCTAAAACTAGTGCAACCCCAACCCCTAAAACCTAAACTACCCTGACCCCCCACCCCACCCCAAAAACTAAAAATACTCTGACCCCACACCCACCTCACCAGACAACTGCTTTACTGCCTGGAGCCTACCTTGACCCTCAAAGGCCAGCCCTGCTGTTGAGCCCTGCAGCTTCACCTGAACCCAGAACTACCAGAGTGGCGTCACAGGCTAGTTTGCTAGCCTCCTGTTCAGGTCAACAAGGGCACAAAAGTCTACCACCATCTTGAACCCACACCTGTACCCAGCTGGAGTAAGAATTGAACCCCTAAGTGTTGTCCCACCAATCCTGTACCCTTAGTTGTGGTGCTAAAGTTTCTCAGATGGTGAAATTCCATAAGTGAGAGTAACTCCAAATGCCATAGCTGTTACCCAAGGCTCCCAATGATGATGCTCCCTTCTCAGACACCTAGTGCACCCTTTCTCTGCTCGACCTTTTCTCAGAATTTCTTCTACGTTCAAAGGTATGTGCTGATTGGGCCCAATCCACTTCTGAACTATTTTCTGACTTTGACCCAGTTTTGAGTTGGGGCTTTGTTTTTTCAGGTGCTGGTTTTTACTAAAATCTTTAAAATTTCATAACTCCAGTTCTGCTGATTGGATATTTGTCATTTTGCTGTCAAATAATGTATTAAAATTCACCAATATTCTTAATTAGTGTGGGATTTTTCTTTTGTTGTTTTTCCACAATATTACTATCTGTGTGCTGCATAAATACTTTACACATTGCCACTAAGTTTAGCCTGACTGCTTTTTGTGCCAAGCTACCCAGGGTTAAGCACAGGTTGCCTTAATGACTTTTTGTGGTTAACTCTGTTGCTTGATGAAGGCTCACACCCCATTCAACAAATAACCTACTTTCTCACAGTTGGCATCAGAGTGCACTGCTCTGTATGAAAAGAAGAAATCCTGAAGTTTGGACTTTTCTCTCTGAGTCTCTACCTCTACCACCCATGATGACCACCAACCTGAAGCTCTGGTGAACTTGACTCTGTACTGCAGTGACCTCAAGTAATGACTGGTTACATGAGATCCGTACTTCGCTCTACAGCAAATGGCAGCCAGTGTTGACCACCAAGGTGAAGGTCCAGCAACAATCATCTGCAATGCTTGACCGGATATTTGTGCTACAGCAATGATCATCTGTGATGTCAAGCCTACTCTTTGCACTACAGCGGCGATCCTCTATGACACTCTCCTTGCTTTTCGCAGCCACCTCCACACTAACATAATTTTTTGCATCAATCTTTGAGAACATTACATTTTTCTATTTAACTACTCTTGTCCATGTATCTGGCCTGTGTTACTTTACTGTCAGCCTGAACTGTGACTTCCCCCTGCTCTAACATGACCAGATGGTCACGAATTGTGCTTTGTGCTCTTCTTGTCAGAGTCACCAGATCCTCGGGGTCTGTGCACGTTCCCAACACGTCCACCACTGAACAGCTCCAAGACTCTGATAGATAAATCACAGAGACTGAGAGAGTCCAAGAGGGGAAGAGGGGATTAGGAAGGGAACAGCTGGGAAGGAGACCTGTAGTTAGAAAAAGGTTAGAACAAACAATATGAAAATTATATCTCCTGAAATCAATACTAGACTATGATTCTAAGCCTAGTCACTCTGAAAACATGAACAATCTAAGAGTTAAGTTTAAAATGACTAAGTTTCAAGATGTAGAGGAATCAAGATGAATTAAATGAAAACTTTCTTATTCAAGTACTTTCCTTTACATGAGAAATCAGAAAAAACATTCTGACTAAATTTTAAACCAGTCATATAAATCCTGTTTTGAGAATGTATACTAGGACCATACAATATTGCATCTAGAAACTCTGGCCTTCTGTGTACTCTTAAAATGTTTCAACACAAATTGCGCATATTGCAGATATATATATATATATTTATATATATATATATATATAGTAAACACCATGAAAGGATTGTGCACAATGAATAACACAATATGGATTCAGGAAACAAATCACATAACTTGTCAACTTGAATATTACATTATAAATATCTCAGAATAGTAGCATGCAATAAACAACATGAATTAAACTCGAGGAGAGAATCGTGCGTCTTGCCAATTTGAGTGTTACCATGTAAAATACCAAGAAATGGTAGAACGCAATGAATATCAAAGTCAAATCATCATTAATCGAATCGCGCGTAAAACACGATGTAAATGTCAAGGAATAACAGCTCACAATAAATAACATGATCAAAGTACAATGAAACGAATCGCGCTTATTTTGCCGATTCTTAGGCCACCATGTGAAATGTCAAGAAATGGTAGCGTGCAATGAACAACAAAGTTAAATGCTCATGAAACGAGTTGTGCATCTTGCCAATTCGTAAAACATCATGTAAACATCAAGAAATAGTAGCGCGCAATGGACAACAATTTTTAAACACCATAAAACGAATCGCGCGTCTTGCCGATTCTTAAACCACCATGTAAATGTCAAGAAATGGTAGCGCGCAATGAATAACAAAGTCAAACCTTTATGAAATAAATCACGCATCTTGCCTATTTGTAAACTACCATATAAATGTCAAGAAATGGTAGCGCAAGTAATCTGTTACTCATTTAAGAATTTAAACTAAGAATATGAAAATTCTAAATAATGGTGTCGGGACAGTCCAACCACCGTCTTACCACCTGGAACAATGATCACCAATGAAGGATTAGGGCAGAAGACTGGAAGATCCAAATAGGCTGCCGGGACAGGAGCTCAGGAAGAAGCTGCTGCTCTGCACCGGGACCTCTGAATAGTGAGCACTGGGAGTTGGGCTGGCTCTCTTTTATAGAGTCTTGGCCCAGCACAGAACCACGCCCAGGCATGTTGCAGGGAAAGTCTCTGGAAGGCTCTGGAAAGCGGCCACACCCTAACACACTCTGAAAACCTACAGCAATACATTGCAAAGGAACAGTATTTGTAAGCATATTAAAAATAAGTGTTCAGGATTGAACTCTGCAATGCAAAAGGTTAAACCACAACATATCAGCACAATGCATAAATTACTTTGTTTTGAGAGTGCTGGGTTTTTGCATTTTTGTCGCCAATAGAGCACGTATTGCTCTGGTGTTGACAGTACTCCCCTCTCCCAGACACGCTCTAGGGCCTGGTTTGCTTGGATTAAGACGATGAAAGCGTCTCACAAGTACTGGAGCATGAACGTCAGATGCGGAAACCCATGAGTTACTTTCAGGACCATAAACTTTCCATGAGATTAAGTACCATTGATTATGCCCTCTCAGTTTAGAATCCAACACTTTCTTGACTTCGTATTCTTCTTCCCCTTGTTCTAGAACAGGAGCTGGATGAGGGTGGACCTTTTGGACTGCCTTTTTCAAGAGGGGAGTGTGGAACACTGGATGAATCCGTAAGGATCTGGGCAATTGTAGTTTATAGGTCACCGGATTGATTTGCTGAAGGACAGTATAAGGACCTATGAATTTAGGGTTAAACATGTGCTTCTTCTTGAAGTCTATATGTTTTGTGGAAAGCCACACTTTGTCACCTGGTTGATATTGCGGTCCCTCACAATGTTTCTTGTCATAATGCCTTTTATATTTTTGTTTGGCTTTTTCTAAATGCTGTTGAATCAGTTTCTGGGTTTGATGTAAATGCTGAATGGTTTCTGACACAGCTGGAGTAAGAGAACTTTCTTGAGGAATTGTGATGGGCAAGGTGTCAGGATGATAGCCAAATAAACCAAAAAAGGGTGTAACGCCAATAGAAGTGTGGAATGAGTTATTGTAAGCTAACTCAGCAAACCAGAGCATAGATGTCCAAGAATGAAGTGCCTTTTCAGCGTAGGCACGTAGGTATTGTTTCAAAGTCTGATTTAGTCTCTCTGTTTGACCATCTGTTTGAGGATGGTGACTAGTAGATAGCGTAGATGTCAGTTGGAGTGTTTTACACCATGTCTTCCAGAAATTGGAGGAAAATTGTGACCCCCGATCGGAGAGGATAACCTTTGGCAGTCCATGATAACGAACCACTCTGTTCAGTAAAATAGTTGCCATATCACTAGAAGTGGGCAATTTTTTACAGGCGATGAAATGCCCATATTTCGTGAGACTATCTACTACCACCAGAATTACTGAATGCTGTTGAACCACTGGCAGACCGGTAAAAAAGTCTGAAGAAATGTGCTCCCATGGACGACTTGGGGTTGGAAGTGGATGTAACAACCCTTTTGGTTTTGAATGACTTGTTTTAATGCGAGCACAAACTTCACAGTTGTTTACCATTGCTTTGACATCTTTTGTTAGGGTAGGCCACCAAAAATAGCGTTGGATCAGTTCAAGAGTTTTAGGAGTACCTGGGTGACCTGCCGTAGGTATAACATGCAACCAATGGAACACTATCTTGCGAAGTTTGGTAGTGGGTACGAACAAACGAGAATCATGAAAGGGTAAACCTTGCTTGATTGACCTTTTGGGATCTGCTTGGGCCCATGTTTGCCATTTTTCAACAGTGAAAGATTTGCGAATTTCTTCAAAGAAATCTTCAGTTTTTATGATACATAAAACCTTGTCAGGAGCAATGATAGCTCTGGAGGCTTGAAATGCAGGCAACATGGTAGACTCTTGATGGGACAAGGCGTCAGCCTTGCAATTATCTTTACCAGGCCGGAAGGTTACTGCAAAATCAAATTCGGCAAAACAAAGCATCCAGCGTAATTGCCGAGGGGTCAAAAGTCTGGCGGAACTCATGAATTGAAGATTACTATGATCAGTATATACTGTAACAGTGTATTTGGCACCCAACAAATGATGTCTCCATTCTTTAAAGGCATCACGAATCGCCAGAAGCTCTTTTTCAGCAATGACATAGTTCTGTTCGGCTTCGTTCAGGATGAAGTTGACCAGCGTCTTTATTTCGTTCTGATAAGACGGCTCCTATTGCTACATCTGAAGCATCAGCTTCCACTATGAAAGGTTGATTCATATCAGTATGAGTCAAGACTGGGGAAGTGGAGAAAGTTTCCTTCAAAGTCGAGAAGGCTTGATCAGCTTCTGGGGACCATACAAACTTGTATTTCTTTCTTAGTAGCTTAGTGATTGGAGCCACTGTCTGGGAGAAATGATTTATGAACCTCCGGTAAAAATTTGCAAACCCCAGGAAACATTGTACAGCATGAACAGTCTTTGGGGTGGGCCAATCAGATACGGCTTTTACTTTCTTTTCTGCAATCACCATACCTTGAGGGGTAAGAATAACCCCTAAAAACTCAACTGTTGTAACATGAAACTCACACTTGGTTAGTTTGCAATATAAATGGTGTTTTCGAAGGGCTGCAAGAATTTTCTTGACATGTTGGACATGTTTGTTTTCATTGTCTGAGTATATCAAAATGTCAACGATGTAGACTATGGCAAATATGTTGAGGTACTCTCTAAGAACGTCATTCAAGAAAAATGTAAATGCTGCTGGAGCATTACACAGACCAAAAGGCATGACAGTGTATTCAAAAAGGCCATATCTTGTCCTGAACGCTGTTTTCCATTCGCCACCCTCTCTCATTCTGACCAAATGATAAGCACCTCGAAGATCAAGCTTCCTGTAGATTTTTGCTTTCTTTACTTGTTCCAATAAGACCGGAATTAGGGGCAAAGGATATTTATTCTTGATGGTGACTTTGTTCAAACCCCTATAGTTGATGCAAGTTCGAAGTTCTCCATTAGCTTTTGAAACAAAAAACAAAGGCGAAGCTGCAGGAGACTTAGAGGGGCGAATGAAGCCATTCTCCAAAAATTGATCTAGGTATTTTCGTAAATGTTGATTTTCATGTTCTGACAGGGCATATACACGACAGTTGGGAAGTATCGCACCTGGGGCTAGATCAATTTGACAGTCATAAGATCTATGAGGATGTAGAGTCTCTGCTCCTTTCTCATCAAATACATCTTTGTAAGATGAATACTGTTTGGGCAGCTGAATTTCTTTCTCCGCAGCAGTAGCTATGTAAGAGTTGCAAACTTTTGGTACTTGAATCTTTTGGAGACATTGTTCATTAAATAGCGCAGATGAGAACACAATTTTTTGTTCTGCCCAATTGATCTCTGGATTGTGATGAGTTAACCATGGCAAGCCGAGGATAATCCCATATTGGGGAGCATGGATCACGTCAAAGATGATTTTCTCTTTATGTTTCTTACTTTGAATCTTATCTTCACAAAACATCGACAAGGGGATAGTCTGAAGAGTTACCGGACCTCCAGTCAAGAGTTTTCCATCGACTGCCTGGATGATTTCTGGGGTCTTCTTTTCAATACATGGGATCACCCATGCATAAACCAATTGGACATCAACAAAATTCCCAGTAGCCCCAGAATCGACTAGAGCTTTTTTGAAATAGATCTTTTTCTTGACCTGAACTCTTATTTCCAGTTTAAGATTTCTAGTTTGCGAAGGGTCCACGGTGACACCCAAGAGCAACCCGTCTCTGCATCTTGGGTGTTTTAGTTTTCCAACTCGACTGGTGCATTGGCTGCAACCTTCTGAACTGGACCTTGCTTGTTCTTTGGTTTGATTGGACAATCTTTGGCAAAATTACCTTTTCGCCCACAATAAAGACATTGTCAATTTTTTCTGCGGAGGTCCTTTTCATCTTTGGTCAAAGGACTTCTGATGGTTCCAATTTCCATCGGTTCCGGCGTTCTTTCTTTTGGAGTTCTTGAGTCTCTGTTATAATGAATGCGCCATGAATATTTTTCAATCTTTTTGCGCGTTCCTTTACGTTCTGCTAAACCATGATCAAGTTTCAAGACAAGATTTATTAATTCTTGACAGTCTGTAGGTTGTGGATCGATTTGCGCTAAGATATCTTTTAATTCCTCTTTGAGTCCCTTGTAAAACAAGACCGCTTGTTTTTCTTCAGGCCAGGATGTCTCGGCAACCAGCCGGTTAAAGTTGGCTAAATACGTCACTAGGTCTTGATTTCCTTGGTGTAAATCTAGTAATTCACGATCTGCTGACTGTTACAGTTCTACGATCAAAAACTCTCTCAAAATCACGAACAAAATTTCTCCAGTTATACAACAAGGGACTATTTTTACGCACAAGAGGAATCGCCCAAGTAGCTGCATCCCCAGAGAGATATGATAACAAGAAAGCTACTTTGGACTGGGCATAAGGAAACGTATTTGGTCTGCAGGTGAAGTGTAGTTCCACTTGAACCAGGAAAGATTGCGCTTTCAAAGGGTCACCTGAGAAACGTTCTGGGGGAGCTAAAGGAATTGCAGAAGGAACATTAGGGGAAATCGGATTACTTCCAGAAGTCTGAGAAGAAGTACCTGGCCAAGACACACCTGTGGGACTTTGTTCCTTCTTCTCTACCTTATCTTGCAACTCACTCACTCTCTCTACTTAGCTAGTTGTCAATTCTTTGGATGATATCACCTCTGCTTGTAGCTGGGTGATAGCCTTGACTAACTCGTCTAGCATGGCCATGCTGAGAACATACACAAGCCAGGAGGATAATAATTTGTGGGCTCACTATTCTGTCAGAGTCACCAGATCCTCAGGGTCTGTGCACGTTCCCAACACGTCCATCACTGAACAGCTCCAAGACTCTGATAGATAAATCACAGAGACTGAGAGAGTCCAAGAGGGGAAGAGGGGATTCGGAAGGGAACAGCTGGGAAGGAGACCTGTAGTAAGAAAAAGGTTAGAACACACAATATGAAAATTATATCTCCTGAAATCAATACGAGACTATGATTCTAAGCCTAGTCACTCTGAAAACATGAACAATCTAGGAGTTAAGTTTAAAATGACTAAGTTTCAAGATGGCCTGATACCTGTAGGGGAATCAAGATGAATTAAATGAAAACTTTCTTATTCAAGTACTTTCCTTTACATGAGAATCAGAAAAAACATTCTGTTTTGAGAATGTATACTAGGACCATACAATATTGCATCTAGAAACTCTGGCCTTCTGTGTACTCTTAAAATGTTTCAACACAAATTGCGCATATTGCAGATATATATATATAAACACCATAAAAGTATTGTGCACCATGAATAACACAATATGGATTCAGGAAACAAATCACATAACTTGTCAACTCGAATATTACATAATAAATATCTTAGAATAGTAGCATGCAATAAACAACATGAATTAAACTCGAGTAGAGAATTGTGCGTCTAGCCAATTCGAGTGTTACCATGTAAAATACCAAGAAATGGTAACACGCAATGAATATCAAAGTCAAATCATCATTAATCGAATCATGCGTCTTGCCGATTCGTAAAACACAATGTAAATGTCAAGGAATAGCAGCTCACAATAAATAACAAGATCAAAGTACAATGAAACGAATCACGCTTCTTTTGCCGTTTCTTAAGCCACCATGTAAAATGTCAAGAAATGGTAGCGCGCAATGAACAACAAAGGTAAATGCTCATGAAACGAGTTGTGCGTCTTGCCAATTCGTAAAACATCATGTAAACATCAAGAAATAGTAGTGCGCAATGGACAACAATGTTTAAACACCATAAAACGAATTGCGCGTCTTGCCGATTCTTAAGCCACCATGTAAATGTCAAGAAATTGTAGCACGCAATGAATAACAAAGTCAAACCTTTATGAAATAAATCGCGCGTCTTGCCTATTTGTAAACTACCATATAAATGTCAAGAAATGGTAGCGTGCAAGTAATCTGTTACTCATTTAAGAATTTAAACTAAGAATATGAAAATTCTAAATAAAGGTGTCGGGACAGTCCAACCACCGTCTTACCACCTGGAACAATGATCACCAATGAAGGATTAGGGCAGAAGACTGGAATATCCAAATAGGCTGGCTCTCTTTTATAGAGTCTTGGCCCAGCCCAGAACCACGCCCAGGCATGTTGCAGGGAAAGTCTCTGGAAGACCCTGGAAAGGGGCCACACCCTAACACACTCTGAAAACCTGCAGCAATAAATTGCAAAGGAACAGTATTTGTAAGCATATTAAAAATAAGTTTTCAGGATTGAACTCTGCAATGCAAAAGGTTAAACCACAACATATCAGCACAATGCATAAATTACTTTGTTTTGAGAGTGCTGGGTTTTTGCTTTTTTGTCGCCAATAGAGTGCGTATTGCTCTGGTGTTGACACTACTAATGGGATTTCTGTTGTTCTGGTATAATTTTATTTAATAAAATATATTCTATTGTTCTAAATTGGTTTGTGATTTTTCTTGTGTTCTGTGCCAAGCTACCACAGGTTTATGCTCGAGTTAATTTAGTGTCTTTTTTTGGTTCACCCTGATTAGGATTAAGGTTGTTATGGAGTAGTTTTCACTCTCCTCAACCAATAACCTAATTTCTTCCAATTACTTTTTCAACATCGACCTGACTTGTATCAGAACATTGTCAATTCTTTTGTGCTCAATGTGCAAATTGTGCATGTTTCCACGGATCTAATATGTAAATATATCTCAAATTACCTCACTCTCAGCAATAGGTAAAAACAGTGTCTTAGCTTCCAATATTTTAAAGGACACTGCGTTGATTCAATTACATATTTTGTAACAATCCTTTATGTTTTATTCTTATACCATTGTGTCATTTCCTAAACATGGTGATTTGTCAATATTGATATTTCACTTCTATACTTTTTATTAAAATTCTTTCCATACTGAATGATACATGTATTTACCCATATTTCAAATGTGTTTTGAAAAAAAAAATATATATTAAAACATGACAGACTTTTTCAGCCTTAGTTGTGAATTAATGGGTTTCTCTTCACCTTCATTATTTCTCAAGGTGATTAAAATACTTAAACCCTTAAAGTTCCATTTTGCATCCCCTAATAGCAAATCCTAATAAATCGCTATTTAGGAAATGCAAAATGGAATGTAAGAAAATTGTGATTTCCTAATAGTATTCCTAGGGAGTCTCAGTTGCTATTAAGAAATCACAATTTTGGAAATGTAAATCCCTTTGTACCTATGTGCCTAAGCCCCTCTTAAAAATGTTTACCTAGAAAGTGGTGTTCATATACAGCGCTCCTATTCCCTTGGGTTGAGTGAGCCCTCCACATGGCACAGTAAAAACTGCATTTTGGGTGCATTTCTAAATTTTGCTCCATATTAGAGTCAATGGTAATAGCAATTCATAAATGTCCCTTTCTTATTTGGAAAATGCTATCTACTTGTGGTTTGGAAATCACAAGTAGGAAATCCCTATTTGCGATTTCCTAGTTTGGTATTTTCAAAATGCGATTTCTGTTGGGCAGAAATTGCACTTTGCGGCTGCGTTCCAAACTTTTGTACATAAGGAAATGCTATTTAGTATTTCTTAATGGCCCAAAATAGTGATTTGGCTGTTAATAAATGCTAAGTAGCTTCCTATATATGGGCCTTAATGTACACTACATACAATGCGCACCATACAACCTACACTTTCACTGCAATTGCATTTTGCTGTACTA
Source organism: Pleurodeles waltl (assembly GCF_031143425.1). NCBI lineage: Eukaryota > Metazoa > Chordata > Amphibia > Caudata > Salamandridae > Pleurodeles > Pleurodeles waltl. The sequence continues at coordinate 824,834,815 of NC_090446.1, forward strand.
CAGTAAGGAACAATTTCTCCGACAATATTATACTTTTCTAGACCAAATAATCTCCTCAAGCAACACAATATTTTGTTTGTGGTTTTCTCAAACTTCAGCATAAAAGCGGTAAAGAGAGTGACGTCGAAATAATGCCACTCTATAGTAGAGATTTAAGTTATTATAATCGTATATCATGTAAAACAGAAAACAGTTTTACTAAATGTACCAACATTCATAAGAAGAGTAAGTGAAGATCATTATTGACTCATTATATTTTGTGTAACGTGAATTCAAATAAATACATTTATCCACTTCACCTCTCAATGACAAACCATAGTTTCTTGCAGCAAATGTTTCCACTGTCTAGATGCCTTCTTTTTAATTCTACATGCGGTCTAGATGTACGTTGCAACACAGTGTTAGATAAGTTGTGGTGTGCTTCCTAAATAACATTTCAAAATATCGCTACAGTTCTCTACGGTTCTTTCCATTTTCTGCCATTTACTTTTCTCTATCAAATGTAAGGGACAAAGCAGCAAAAATAATCACTATTCCCTCCACTCATTCGGTTCAGATGCATGATGTACTTTAAACATTTTCATTGAACAATTATAAATAAAACTTTCTGGTAGAATGATTCAAATCCACTACAGAAAACCTTTGCGTCTTAACTTGAAGTCAGAGAGGCCATTAATTCACCTGTCCCCATTATTATTTGGAAACCTAAAATGGTAAGGACAACAAATGATTCCTTTGACCTTGAGTCTAAAGGCCTACAAAGCAATATAAAAAAATACCTAATTGCACAAAAGAGACAATGTTCATCAACATCAGAAAACAATTGCTCAAATAAATCACGAAACTTTATTTAACCTAGAACTCAGAGCTGCAATTAATATTGTAGATCATAGGTAGAAAATGTTCATTTTCTTCCAGTGAAAAGGCACAGTGTTGAAACAGGCAGCTTCTTCTCCAAAACAGCTACCAACAACTGTAGGATACCCTAGGATTCTTCACTATTTCCAACACATAGATCTTCATGACTAGATGGGTGAGAAAGTGAGGGGTACTTAACACATGTGGTAGGTGCCATTACTCCAGTGTGAGGTATTTACTACATGGGATAAATAACTCCTCTTCTGATGTTTTCAACTTTAAAATGATCCATAACATGCAGAATCAGTATTTAACACACCAAATTCTGCATGTTTTGTCTTTTTTCACTGACCCTTTCCCTCATATCTTTTAGCACATTTGACCCAATGCATAGCTGCAAGTTTGATGTGCCTGCATTTTTTAGAGAAAACTGCAATGGTGCAATACTAATCACACAACTAGTAACTCTGATCCTTGTGAAGTTTTGATTGCATTTGGATAGACATTTTGGCCCAAATTTAAGAAGCACTAGCGCCACATTAGTGTAAGATTTTTACGTTAATGTGGAGTTAGGCTTCAAAAATTGCCTTGCCATATTTACAAACTGGCGCAATACTTGCATTGCACCACTTTGTAACCCTTTGCACCACATTATGCATGTGCCATGCATAATGTATGAAAAGGGGGCGTTCCCCCCTTAGGGGGACCGCAAAAATGCCCAGTGGAATCTAAGATATTCCACTATGTCATTTTTTGTGGCTACTTTTAATGATTGCTCAGAGCAGGCCGTAAAAGAGGGCACACTATTGGTTATAATGGGCCCCTTTGTACTGGCCAGGGTTAGCGCCAACATTTTGGCACTAACCCTGAACAGTAGATCAAAAGCGACAAAAAAATGTATGCTGTTGCCTCCTACCCTGCACCATGGTGTGCTGTATTTTAAATATGGCGCGCACATGGTGGTGGTAGGGGGGTGTTAGGGGGAGCAAGAAAAGTGAGCTGCTCTGAGTGTAGCACCGCTTTTCTTACATCTGCCCCTTAGTCCTTTGCCTATAATGAGGCTCATACACTTAAATTCCTATGTGGCTCTATTAACTCACATTCTTGACTATAAGGTTGGTTTTCATATGTAAGATGCATTGAAAGGTTTTGTTCATTGCATGAAACAGTACTAAAGAAGAAAAATGTTGCTTCTTTTACTCCAATGTTTATTGGCACACAGAAGATCCATTTCCTTTTTCATACTGATAACACTCAGGTTTTTTTTTTTAAATTGGAAGACTCTTCTTTTTAGCTTCTTAATATATCCTATCATAGGTACATCCTGAGATGCTTCAAATTGGTTTTGCCTGAGTGGTGAGATACCTGAATGTCTTCTCATTGGACTTGCAAATCTATCTTTTCTTCCTTGAACCTTGTCAGAATCATTAGCACTGTCCAACCACCCATAAGCAAGGTTTGTCACCGGGAATGTGTACTTTGTCAGCAATTGACTCTTCATTCTCCAAATAAATGCTGCCTCCAAATCAGCTTGTTGCCATCCACAGCCATCCAGGATGTTGTTATCCTCAATGTGTATGCAGAGGGGGATACCCCAAAACCAGTACCAGGATAATTGTTTCTGGTTCAGGCAGGACCTGGCCTGGCAGTTTGGGCTGGACTGTTTCAATGAGGAGCAGGGTCAAGACTTATTTGCCTAAGGCACGGTCCAAACTGGAATGGCCATGATGAGCAAAAAACTGATGTATTAAACCCATATCTGTAACTGGAGGTGAATGTTTGGTTTGTTCCACATTCCATTCCTCATCTGTTATTTTTGTATTTGTCACCATGAGTGTGAAGCTTATGCCCAGAGGTGTGTCCTGTGCTCACTATGCCACCAGATTCAAGCTAGCCTGGCTGATGAGGGGTGATACCCCAAACCTGGTCCCAGGATGCTTGTTTATGGTTCAGGGAGGACCTAGCCTGGCAGTTTTGGCCAGACTGTTCCAACAGGGAGCAGGGTCAAGTCTGATTTGCATATGGCTGGGTTCAAACTGGAATGGCATGGTGACCAAAAAACTGATGTATTAAACCCAGATTTGTGACTGGGGTTGAATGATTTTTTCTGTGTTCTGTCCATCATCTGTTGTTTTTTAATGTTCTAAACATGGCATTTTCGAGACTGAGGCCAAAAAATCGATGTTATCACTGAGAATGGATGTGAATTAGTATTTGTTTGACAACACAGAACATTTCTACCCGTCCCAATCAAAATATATCACTTATTAAATACAATAACAAATGTTATCCTATGGGTGAGATAGGCCTCACAGTAGTAAAAAATGAATTAGAGAGTTTTTCACTAACTTAAAAGTACATGTCCAACTCATTTAATACAATGCACCCTGCCTTATAGACTGCTTAGGGCCTAGAGTAACTTACATGTAGGAAAAAGGGGGTGGGGATAGGACTGACAAAAGGATCTTTTTGTCGGATGGAATTGTTAGTTTAAAACTGCACACAAACTGCAATGGCAGTCCTGAGTCGTGTTTTATCAGTGGTAAAGTGCACAGAGTCCTTAAGCCAATGAAGACAAATTGCAACAAAGAGGAGGTGATGAGACAAAAGGTTTGGGGGAAGGCCACATCAAAGGCTATCAGTTCCAACATTTGGAAAACATTTATTTTGTGAAGTTGAATTTCCTACTTTAAAACTGCCTAGCCGGGCTGCAGTGGCTGGCCTGAAAATATGCTTTGCATTGTCACATCAGTGGTTCTACAAACTGTGCTGCAGTCCAAAAATTACATTAAACTTACTGGCCTTGGGTAAACTTTCGTAAGATATACTAAGTACTTATAGGTATTTTAAATATTGCAATCAGGAGTGTAGTCAATTTCTACATGCTTTAGGGGTCAGAGCACATGCAGTGGGGCCTGGTTAGCACTGCCCTAATGTGAAGAGGAAATAAAAACCAGAAACATAAATTCAGGAAAATGGGATTACCATACAAAAAGGGGCATTTTTCTATAACAGTCTACTGTGAAGGGGTAAAGTCATAAGCAGCAGGCGTTTGCCTACATTTTGGATGTTGCAGCCAGGTCCTATTGCAGCCCTTTGTCTCTCTTTTTTTGTGTTTCTCTAATGTTATTTCTGTTGTTTGGTGCAGTGATGCCATCAGTGAAGTCAAATGCCTTTCTTTGTTATACCCCTGCAAATGTCTAAAAATCCATTTTGTTGCAGGAAATTTGCAGCGTACAGTTTTCGGCAAAAACATTCTTACAGATAGGTAGCAATTGCAAAGGTACATATAATTAACTTAATTATATGGTTACATTTTTCAGTGTCAGGAATTGAGTAGGTGTCTATGACAGAATTGTTTGTTCAGTCCTTACAATCATGGCATCTGTAATACCGAGTTACCTCATTCAAACGAGTCATTCTCCAAGTGGAATCTGTGAGAAATGATTCCAGAAGGAAGGTATAATATAAATATTTATTTTATTTCAGTAAGGAGCCCACCAGACACATCTTCTCATGTGCGAAACCTAGAGCAACTGTTTTTGAATCAAAGCTTGGAATCTCGTAAGTGAGAAGATTCCACTATGCTGCTATGAAGGTGTGTAGCCACGAGCTCAATAATGAACTTTATACACATGTAACACACCTTCCCCTTTATGAACAACAACAAATAACATTCTTATACATAGGTTCTTATATAAGTAAAAAATAAATACAAATAAAAGTCTTTAAGTCATGAAGGTACTGACCCAGTGCGATCAGGTCTGTCAAATCTAGGGCTAAAATGCCCTGTACAATCTTCTAAACTCTAGTGTGATTCTGTGTCAAAAACAGTAGAGTCTTCATTTGTTGCTTCCTAATTTACAGAAGACCCTGGTAGAACTGAAACACTTGAAAAACATTGACTAGCATCATTTACAGATGAGCCTGGAAGAAAAGAAACAGCTGAAGACGTTTGACTAGCAATGCAATTATGCCTTACTTCATGGTCACTGGCTGAGTTAGCAAACCAATTATAATAATCATCCTTATTTTTAACTTCAAGAATTTTTTTTGCTTGTAAATCCTTCAATTTGATTAAATCCCTTTTACTCCACCAGCCTTTCTAAAAAAAACACTGAACTTCTAGATACTCTCACAATCTGTGTAGGACCTATACATTTCAAATCTCCTTTTTTATATGGTTTTTTAATTAAATTTTAATTAAAATCCAATCTCCAATATTATAGATATCCTTCACTTTATTTTTTTTATCAAAATAGACTTTTGTTCTACTTTGAGATTTGTCAACTCTATCCAAGATTTCACCTATTTTTCTTTTAGATTTAGTTTTTTTATCCGCAATATCTGCACCCAATCAGGATTCACCAATAACTTAGGAGTTCTGCACCTGATCAGTTCAAACGGTGAAACCTCTGTAGTGGAATGTGGAGTTGTAAGATAATTCCATAATTTTTGCCTGACAAAACTTTCCACATCCAAATTGTTGGCCACTGCTGTTTGAACACCTTCTTCTAGCACTCTAATAACTCTTTCCACTAAACCATTTGAAGATGGTGAATACAAAGCCACTTGAAGATGCTTTTTGTCTAGAGATTTTACAAAAAGTATCATACTTTTAGATGTAAAATGTGTGCCATTATCCATGACCAAGAATTTAGGTGGACCTTCAATACCAAATATTTTCTTTAAAAATCGAATTACATTGTCAGTGGTACGAGATGGTACAAAATCCATATAAACCCATTTCGTAAAGTAATCTACTAGTACAATCAGTTATCTCTTATCGAAGTTTAAACACTCAAACGGACCAGCAAAATCAAGTGCCACTTTGTCCCAGACAGCTTCTGGCATTGGTACAACATTTAGAGGTATTTCTGAAGTTCTCTAATGCTTATCTGAAAGCAGGCATGTAGTACCTGACCTGGCCACCAGTAAAATTGTCTTAGGTTTTTAGCAGTACTATTAACCCCTAAATGACCTTTATGAGCTAACCCAATTAATATGCTTCTGATTTGATGTGGAGGAATTCATTTGTCATTACATGTGAGTATTCCTTTCATAATGTACAACTCATTTGCCACTTGTGAAAACTTTCGGACCTCTTTGCTTAGGTTTTTGTCTTTTGGCCATCCAAAGTTTATGAATTGTATTACATCTTGCAATATTTTATTTTCTTTAAGATCTTCCATCCAATCTTGCTATGACACACTACTTTTGCTTTCTACTAAATCTTCAACCATAGCTATGACACTTTCAACAGCTTCAACATATTAATTTTCATCATTATCTACTAATGGTATTCTTGACAAACAATCAGCACGTACATTTTTACCCAGAGAAATGTACTCTACATCATAACTATAATTATTGTAAACATGATAACAAACTCACAAGCCGTGTGGAAGCTTTACCTGTTCGAATACCATTAAGGAGATATACTAGTAGTTTGTGATCAGTGTATAAGGTGAATCTATCACCCCACAAAAATGTTTTCATTTCTCTACAGCCCAAACACAAGCAAGAGTTTCTCTTTCAATGGTACTGTAGTTGCACTCTGAAGCAAAAAAAGCAGAAGCTATAGTAACCTCCTTTCCATCAATCCATTCTGATAACACTGCACCAAGGCCTATTTGGCTTGAATCCACAGTAAGTAAGCATTGTACACCAGCACTAAAAGGTGTCAATGCAGGTACTGAGATTATCATGTCTTTAATTTTGTTGAATGCTTCTAACTCTTCTGAGTTCCAATTGAATTCTACACCTTTTTTAAGTAGATCTCTGAGAGGCTGAACTGTAAAAGCATAACCATTTACAAATCGTGAAAAATATTCACTAAGTTCGAAGAAAGACCTAAGGGAATCCTTATCCTTAGTAAAAGGTGCTTCTTCAATTGCCTTAATAAAACTACATATAGGTTTGATACCTTCTGATGTTATTTTATGCCTGAAATAATCAATCTCATTTGTCAACATTTTACACTTATCAGACCTTAAGGTAATCCCATATTCTTTGAAAACAGATAAAAAGTACGTAATCTACGAATGTGTTCTTGTTTGTTAACTGCACATATTAGAACATTATCTTGAAATGCTTGGACACCCTTAAAATCCTTAAGACAGTGTCCATAAGTTTCTGCATTACATTGGGTGCTGAAGCTAGCCCAAAAGGCATTCTCAAAAATGTATAAGCTACAAAAGGTGTAATAAACATGGTTAATTCTTGTGAATCAGAGTTCAAGGGAATCTGATGATGAGCAGACTTCAAATCTAAAATACTGAAATATTTTGCTTGCCCCAAATTCGCTAATAGTTCCTGAATTTTCAGAAGGGGATGGCAATCAATTTTGATATTGTTGTTTTATAAGCATAAATCCGCACATAAATGAAACTCTCCTTTTTTTAACAAGAACATTTGGACTAACCCACTCAGAAGAATCAGTTTCAGCAATAATACCTTCATCCATCAAATTCTTTTACATTGTCCTTAAACTATCTCAGGCACTTAAAGGAAATGGTCTCGCCATATTAACCACTGGAACTGCATCCTGTTTCAGTCTGATGTGATGTTCACATTTCTTAACACAACCAATTTTATTTGAAAATACTTCATGAAATTCTTTAATAATTGAACTAGCCTCATTACCTGAAACATTTTCAATATAGGAAATATACTTGGGAGCTATCTTCTCTGGTATACTTGCGCAGGCACTAACATTAAACAAAGTTTGGCCAAATCCTGCCATCCGACTAGATTATGACTTTTTAATGCTACATAAATGTTTGCAGTAGTTTTTTGACCCAAACACATAAAGTCATCAACAAAGTAACCAAGCATATGAATTTCTGGTTCTCCAAATGCTTTTGGATTAACATCTGGAAGTTGTAATTTCGTATGATGTCCTCATACATCAAAAAACAGTACATCAGATATAATGGTAATGGGAGCTCCAAAATCTGCCATCATAGGGACTAAAATATTTCCCACAAGTACATCACATAACTAAATCATTCTCAGTATCATCATTCACTTCAACATCAACATTATTAATTCTTAGTTTCTTCTTTCCGCCTTTACACACCCACCTTGAAAATGTCCTATTTTCCTACACTTGTTACATCATTTACCAACAGCAGGACAATTATTATTGTTTCCCAAATGTGGCTTAGAACCACATTGAAAACAATATAATTGTATTTTTCTTTGTGGAGTACTTTGTTTCTTCTCTTTTAACTGCACTAAACCTACAGTGTCCATGTCTTTATTTTTAAATGAAACTTGTTCCTGGGAAATTAGTTTACTTGAAATTAAAGAACGCTCAATCCCTGTAGCTATGTCTACAACTTCTCCCAATATAGGGTCTCTGCAAGCCAATAATCACTTTTGTATTTTTTTTCACTACAACCATACACTAACTGATCTCTAATATACATATCTAATGTCTCTCAAAAATTACAAGAAGAGGCTAATTGCCTGTGAGCAGATACAAACTCGTCAATACATTCACAGTCCATTTGTTTCCATTTGAAAAAAAAAAAAATCTTTCTAATACAACACTGGGTTCCTAAGAAAATTTCCTAGCCAATCTGTTAATAGCTTCCGTATACTCATCCCATTGACCAAAGTTATTGAAAGGGGCCTCTAATTCTGGTAAATTGTCAAATATTTGTTGGCCCTCTTGTCCCAAGTGACTGAACAGAAAAGCCAACTTCCTTTTTGGTTCGAATTTTGCAGCATCTACTGCCACTAAATAGTTCTCAAAACACATCAACCAATTCTTCCATTTCATTGGTGGTTATCCTGGATGTTGCAAAAAAGGTTTGATTTGTATTAGATATTGATTGGAAATCATGTTGAAAGAAGTGGCAAAACAGAATTTTGAAAATGTTCAAAAACACTAAAATACTCAGTTTCCGACTGTTGTATACCAAAGTGCTGCAAAAGTTAAATTTAGGGGGTCATTCCAACCCTAGCGGTCGGTGTAAAAGCGGCGGCCAAACCGCCAACAGGCAGGCGGTATAAAAAATGGAATTCTGACCCTGGCGGGAACCGCCAACAGAGACCGCCAAATTAACACTCCGACCGCCACGGCGGGACAAACAAACAGTGCAGCGGTCACCGCCAACAGACAGGCGGGAGACAATGTACCGCCCACCCTATCACAACTCACCAATCCGCCACCTTTTCCGGGGCGGGAGCCCCGCCGATAAAAACACGGCAGAAACAGACATTACGAACGGAAAACGCTCACCTCTACACACTCCACGAGGAATCTGGACAGCATGGAACCAGAACTACACATCCTACCAGCTATTGTCTTCCTGCTCCTCTACCAGGAGCACGAACGCCGCCGCAGAAGACAATGGTGAGTACTGCACCTACGACACAGGGGAGGGGGGAGGCAAAAAATTACGGGCACACACATACGCGACAATGATTATGAAATTCAAATATATTGTACGGCTAAGTAAAAAAAAAATTAGAACATCTAGAACTATATATACATATGTAAATTGACCTGTCCAAATTGGGTTTCAGCCATTGTACGTGGGCCAATGGGCCTAAACACATGGGCAAAGCCCACACAGGAGACCCGAATCCATTGGAGAGAACACTGCAGGGGCATCAGATAGCAAAACTACAGGCACCTCAGGGGGAAGGAAAGGGGGGGCACCTCAGCCACATGAGTCCACGACGCCAGATCCACAAGGGGCCTCCATGGCCTCTGTCCCATCCTGGGGAGTGCAAAGCCACAGTCTCTCAAGTCTATACAGTGGGTGATTTGCCCACTGTACCATCCTGGGGAGTGCAAAGTCACAGTCTCTCAAGTCTCTACAGTGGGTGGTTTGCCCACTGTACCATCCTGGGGAGTGCAAAGCCACAGTCTCTCAAGTCTCTACAGTGGGTAGTTTGCCCACTGTACCATCCTGGGGAGTGCAATGTCACAGTCTCTCAAGTGGATGACAGACTCCACTGGTACTGGAGGAGGCATGGTGCCCAGAGTGCATCGTGCAGCCCTGGCCGACGCAGATCCGGGCCTGCCCCTTCTGCCAATGGGCCAGCGGTGCTTGAGATGAAGGGCCCAGCGGAGCGGTGCAGAGACGGCAGTGCCCAGCGGAGCGGTGCTTGAGATGAAGGGCCCAGCGGAGCGGTGCTTGAGATGAAGGGCCCAGCGGAGCGGTGCAGAGACGGCGGTGCCCAGCGGAGCGGTGCTTGAGATGAAGGGCCCAGCGGAGCGGTGCAGAGACGGCGGTGCCCAGCGGAGCGGTGCTTGAGATGAAGGGCCCAGCGGAGCGGTGCTTGAGATGAAGGGCCCAGTGGAGCGGTGCAGAGACGGCGGTGCCCAGCGGAGCGGTGCTTGAGATGAAGGGCCCAGCGGAGCGGTGCTTGAGATGAAGGGCCCAGCGGAGCGGTGCATGAGATGAAGGGCCCAGCGGAGCGGTGCTTGAGATGAAGGGCCCAGCGGAGCGGTGCTTGAGATGAAGGGCCCAGCGGAGCGGTGCAGAGACGGCGGTGCCCAGCGGAGCGGTGCTTGACATGAAGGGCCCAGCGGAGCGGTGCAGAGACGGCGGTGCCCAGCAGAGCGGTACTTGAGATGAAGGGCCCAGCGGAGCGGTGCTTGAGATGAAGGGCCCAGCGGAGCGGTGCTTGAGATGAAGGGCCCAGCGGAGCGGTGCAGAGACGGCGGTGCCCAGCGGAGCGGTGCTTGAGATGAAGGGCCCAGCGGAGCGGTGCAGAGACGGCGGTGCCCAGCGGAGCGGTGCTTGAGATGAAGGGCCCAGCGGAGCGGTGCTTGATACGGCGGTGCCCTGTTCAGCGGTGCGTGACTTGAAGGGCCCTGTTCAGCGGTGCTTGACTTGAAGGGCCCTGTTCAGCGGTTCTTGAGACGGCGGTGCCCTGTTCAGCGGTTCTTGACTTGAAGGGCCCTGTTCAGCGGTGCTTGACTTGAAGGGCCCTGTTCAGCGGTTCTTGAGACGGCGGTGCCCTGTTCAGCGGTTCTTGACTTGAAGGGCCCTGTTAAGCGGTTCTTGAGACGGCGGTGCCCTGTTCAGCGGTTCTTGACTTGAAGGGCCCTGTTCAGCGGTGCTTGACTTGAAGGGCCCTGTTCAGCGGTTCTTGACTTGAAGGGCCCTGTTCAGCGGTGCTTGACTTGAAGGGCCCTGTTCAGCGGTGCTTGACTTGAAGGGCCCTGTTCAGCGGTTCTTGAGACGGCGGTGCCCTGTTCAGCGGTGCTTGACTTGAAGGGCCCTGTTCAGCAGTGCTTGACTTGAAGGGCCCTGTTCAGCGGTTCTTGAGACGGCGGTGCCCTGTTCAGCGGTTCTTGACTTGAAGGGCCCTGTTCAGCGGTGCTTGACTTGAAGGGCCCTGTTCAGCGGTTCTTGAGACGGCGGTGCCCTGTTCAGCGGTTCTTGAGACGGCGGTGCCCTGTTCAGCGGTTCTCGACTTGAAGGGCCCTGTTCAGCGGTGCTTGACTTGAAGGGCCCTGTTCAGCGGTGCTTGACTTGAAGGGCCCTATTCAGCGGTGCTTGACTTGAAGGGCCCTGTTCAGCGGTGCTTGACTTGAAGGGCCCTGTTCAGCGGTTCTTGAGACGGCGGTGCCCTGTTCAGCAGTTCTTGACTTGAAGGGCCCTGTTCAGCGGTGCTTGACTTGAAGGGCCCTGTTCAGCGGTGCTTGACTTGAAGGGCCCTGTTCAGCGGTTCTTGACTTGAAGGGCCCTGTTCAGCGGTGTTTGAGACGGCGGTGCCCTGTTCAGCGGTGCTTGACTTGAAGGGCCCTGTTCAGCGGTGCTTGACTTGAAGGGCCCTGTTCAGCGGTTCTTGACATGTGTCTCCAGGGCACCAGATCCGGCCATTATATTGAGTTCACATGCCACCCGACATGTGGCTGCCGGGCCCTTCGTGCACATCTGTCTTCTCGCTTGCGGGGCCCTCCTGTGCTGGTGTCCCGGGCCTGTGGGTGTCCTCCTTCACCCCAGGAATGGGGCTGGTGGGGCCCTCCTGGGCTGCTCGCTTGCTGCCGGACTTGTCGGCCGTGCTGCCCTTGCCATCCTTCCCTGCTCCTCTGTGGCCCTTGCCTCCCTTTGTCGATGTGCCAGATGGCACCCCACTTCCTGACGGTGCCAGGGTAGTGCCTTTGGAGGTTGCCATCTCTGGCCTCTCGCGCCGGGCCTTGCCTTTCTTTGACTTTTTCCCACGGGGTGGGCTGGCTGTCCCTTTACTGCTTGCCGAAGTAGCTGCCCTTGAAGGTGGTGAACTCCAATATCCTTGGACTATGGTCCTTGTAGGTCCAGGGGTTGTGGTGGCTGAGGTGCTAATTGGACTCTTACGAGATGGAGGGGGTGGGTCAGGTGATGGAAAGAGGTTAATTTTGGATAGGAAAAACTTTTTAGGAGCAGTGGGAAGGGTAGGTGTAGTGGGTATGGGAGTGGAGGAAGAGGATGTGGTTGTAGGAGAGTCAAGTCTGGTGTCTTTGGGTGCAGGTGCTTGTGCTGGAGGCTGTCGTGAGGAGGATGGCTGTTGGGTGGGTGGCTGCCTGCGTTTGTGTGGTTTGGAAGAGGGGGTGCCAGACACACTGGGAGAGGACACAGGGGACGTGTAAATGGCAGTGGGGGTGGTGATTGCACGTGTGCGGAGTGTTCTGGTGGGTGTGCTGGTGATGGACGTAGTGGCTGAAGATGTTGTGCATGCAAGTGTGAGTGGAGACGTCACAGGGAGGCAGGAGGGAGACGAGGAGGAGGGGGACACAGAGGAGGCAGTGGCTGTTGGTATGTCTGCATGTGGATGTTGCTTGTGTGGATGCTTGTGTGATGTGTGGTGCTTATGTCTGGATGAGCTTTCCTTGGGTGTTGAGGTGTGTGCAGGCTGGTCTGTAGGTGTGTCTGGGATAGGCAGAGGTACAGGGGAGTGGGACTGGGTTGAGGAAGTTGGAGGAGGGAGGCAGGAGACAGGGACAATGGCTGCCGTCAGTGCTGAGGCCAGAGCGTTGAACGATCGTTGATGGGCAGCCTGACCCGAAGAATACCCTCCAGTTATGCATTGCTCCGGTGCACCTCCCTTTCTACACCCTGGATGGCATTCAAAAGGGTAGACTGCCCAACAATGAGTGTCCTGAGGAGGTCAATGACCTCCTCACTGAGGGCAGCAGGGGTAACTGGGGCAGGGCCTGAGGTGCCTGGGGTGAAGGAGACGCCCACCTGCCTGTGTGAGCGGGCACGGTGCGAACGCTGAGGGGCTGCTTGGAGGGCGGAGCTGGTGCGCTGGGTGGCAGCTGTACCTGTTGTTGCGGTGGGCACGGATGTTGCCGCCACCACAAGGGAGCTCCCTTTCGAGGACGTGTCTGTGTCGCTGGTGTCTCCACGTGTCCCCGTTGTGGAGCTCCCCTCGCCCTCCGTCTCACTGGTGAACTCCGACTCGGTTGCATGGCCCTCCAGGGCCATGTGAGATGCAGCTCCCTCGTGCTCCGATGCCACTTCTCCTCCGCCTGATGATGCTAATGCACACATGAACAGGAAGACCAACAAAAAAGGGGGGGGTGGAAAATAAAGACATGTTGAGTGCATGCATTGGCGACACCGTTGGCGGAGAGGACTGACACAGAAGCCCCCTGCACTACGCCGCGCACTTGGGGTACACTACTCAATCCGTGGGACATGGCCTACAAGCCTATGGACGACAACTCCACACATAGGTGACACAGGGCCATGAATAGCTGTACTTGCCACCCTACAGAGGTGGGGGGCGGGGGCACAGGGCCGTGCCTAACGGAGGGGACTAGCCTACAGAAACCGCCCTAGCCTAGGGATACCCACAGCCCTCCTCCCCCACCCAGACACCTCCACTGCGCGCTAAGATAGCTGAATGTGCTTGTACTCACCCCCTTGTGTCTGCTGTGTTGTCCTCACGCGCCCATCCAAATCGGGGTAGGCCACCGCCAGGATCTGGGACATCAGGGGGGTCAATTGACGAGTGGCACCCCTCCTACGTTGGGAGGCCATCCCATGCAGAGCCTCCGCGGTCTTCCTGCTCCCGCGGTGGATGTCCTCCCACCTCTTGCGGCAGTGGGTGCCCTGTCTGTTGTGGACCCCCAGGGTCCGGACGTCCTTGGCGATGGCACGCCAAATGTCGATTTTCTGATGGGCGCTGACCTATGTGACATGTACAGGGGGAGAAAATAGAATAACATCATTTTCTGCATGCTCGATGTGAGTGGCACCCCATCCCCACCCTTGCCATGTGGCACATGCTCTCATCTGTCGTTTGATGCATGCCTCATTCGCTCCCCTCCCCACCATCGTTCATTCAACCCAGGCATTGGCGACAAAGCATGGTCCCAGTGTACTTACCTGTTGGTCTGGAGGACCGTAGAGTAGCGCATACTGGGGGAGGACCCCATCCACGAGTTTATCCAATTCTTCAGAAGTGAAGGCAGGGGCCCTTTCCCCAGTCGCAGCAGCCATTGTCTCTTCCAGACCGAGGTCACAGCAGCACTTGCAGTATAGGTCCTCTCCTGTGGATGATCAGGTCTCGAGTGATTAAGCAGATCGAAAATGGCGGTCAAGCCCGCGGCGGTGCGTACCGCGGTGGTGCGTACCACGACCGCCGGCGCACATCCTCATTGGCTCCTGAAACCCATAGGGTTCAATGTTAACCAATGCGGCTTTGCACTGCGGTCTTCGACCGCCTACCGCCACGGTGTGCCACGCCAGCGCATTGACCTCACATCCCATTGTCGCACTTCACAGGTCAGGCAGCCGCCATTTCAAGGGCCCACATGGTTTAATTTCTACTGCGTCACACTTGCCTAGGCCTTGCATCGACACTCATACAAGCCATTCACTGCATAGAGAATCGTGTACTGTGCAAGCTGTGGCAACGTACCTGTGGGTTGATTGACTCTGTGCTCGCTGTTGTCCTTCCTAGGCACCGTCCGCTGGGACTTGCGAGGAGATGGAGGAATCTTCCCGTGTACAGACCGCTGGTGGACCTGTCGACAATGGAAGAAAGACATGTCATACTGACATACAGGCTTGACAGAGCCACTATACAGGAACTGTGTGCCCAGCTGGAGCCAGACCTGATGTCACCCATCCGCCAACCCACAGGGATCCCCCCTCTAGTGCAGGTGCTGTCAGTACTCCATTTTTTGGCAAGTGGGTCATTTCAATCAACAGTGGCCATGTCATAAGGGATGTCTCAGCCTATGTTTTCAAAGGTGTTGTCCAGAGTGTTGTCTGCCCTGATGAAATACATGCAGAGCTACATTGTTTTCCCTGAGGTGGGCGATTTGGCAACAGTGAAGGGTGATTTCTATGCCCTTGGACATATTCCCAACATCATTGGTGCCATTGATGGGACACATGTGGCTTTGGTACCCCCCAGCAGGAGTGAACAGGTGTACAGGAACAGAAAAAGTTATCATTCGATGAATGTCCAGGTGGTCTGTTTGGCTGACCAGTACATCTCCCATGTAAATGCCAAGTTCCCTGGGTCAGTGCATGACGCCTACATCATGCGAAATAGCAGCATCCCTTATGTGATGGAACAACTACAGAGACACTGTGTGTGGCTAATTGGTGACTCTGGTTACCCCAACCTGTCCTGGCTACTGACCCCAGTGAGGAATCCCAGGACCAGGGCAGAGGAACGCTACAATGAGGCCCATGGGCGGACTAGGAGGGTGATCGAACGCACCTTCGGCCTCCTGAAGGCCAGGTTTAGGTGCCTACATATGACAGGTGGGTCCCTAATGTACTCACCAAAGAAGGTTTGCCAGATCATCGTGGGCTGCTGTATGCTTCACAACCTGGCTTTGCGACGCCAGGTGCCTTTCCTGCAGGAGGATGGTCCAGATGGTGGTGTTGTGGCAGCTGTGGAGCCTGTGGAGAGTGAAGAGGAGGAAGACGACGAGGACGACACAGACAACAGGGACACAGTGATACAGCAGTATTTTCAATGTCACACAGGTAAAAATCAACACCGGCATTTTACATTTACTTACAGTCTCCTGCCTCTCTACTGTCTGAGTTTCCCCCCAGTGTATGTTAACTGAGGTGTGACTTTCCCTTCCAATTTCAGAGATGTGGGCCCCACTCCGTGACCTCTGCTTTGTTTGCCCATGGACTACAGCTGTGTGACAGTGGTATGTTGTCATCACAATGTAACTAGACATTTTGGCACGTTTATGTCTAATACATTTGTTCAAAATACAGGCAGACTCCAGATTATTTTTGTGCAATAAGTGTTTTTATTGAAGTGCTCAATTTAGGGACATGGTTGAAAATCGGTGATGGGTGATGGTGGAGGAATGTCCATGGTAGAGTCCAGATTTTCAGTCTCACACGTGCATTGTCCATATGCCTGTGGAAGGATGGAGCAGGAGCAATTTAAGGTTGGACAGGGTGACGATGTGGGACAGTGGGATGACATCAGGGGGTATCCTTTCCTGGCAGGGGTCTTGGCATCCAACTCTGTCTTCTTCCTAGATCTCAGGCCCCGCTTGCGGGGTGGTTCTTCTTCTGCAGGGGGTGGGGTTCTGGTGGCCTGTTGTTCTTGTGTGGTGGCCTCCTGTCCACTAGCGCCGACGGAGGTGGTAGCCTGTTCTTGGTCCATGCTAGTGACAGGGGCCCTTTGTGGTGCCACATGGTCCCGCAATGTGGTGACAATCTGGTTGAGAGCCACAACGATGGTCCCCATTGCGGAAGTAATGTTTCGGAGTTCTTCCCTGAACCCCAGAAACTGTTCCTCCTGCAGTACCTGGATCTCCTGGAACCTAGCCAGTACCGTAGCCATCGTCTCCTGGGAGTGGTGGTATGCTCCCATGATGGAGGAGAGGGCCTCGTGGAGAGTGGGTTCCCTGGGCCTGTCCCCCCCTGTCGCACAGCAGCCCTCCCAGTTCCCCTGTGTTCCTGGGCCTCCGTCCCCTGGACCGTGTGCCCACTACCACTGCCCCCAGGTCCCTGTTGTTGTTGGGGTGGTGGGTTAACCTGGGTCCCCTGTAGTGGTGGACACACCACTGATTGACGTGTCCTGGAGACAGAGGCATGGGCCCGCTGGGTGGGAGCTGTGCTGGTGTTCCCAGAGGGGGGTAGGTCTGCTGTGGCCTGTGGCTGTGTGAGGGGAACCGACTGTCCCGAGGTCCCCGATGGGCCGGGCTGGTCATCTGGGTCCAGGGAGACAGAGCTGCTGTCATCACTGTGGGCCTCTTCTGGGGGTGGGATGGACATTTCTGGACCCTCCTGGGCGGTGTGGTGGCGTTCGGGTCCTGCAGGGGTATAAGAGTATGATTATTGCTTCTGTGTGTGCCATATCGTGCAATGGGTGGGTGCCCGTGTACCCCAGTGCTGGCATTCCCTTGTGGGGGCTGTTGTGACGGTGGCTTGTGGTTGAGATGGGTATGTGCAGTGGGCATGCTTTGGTGATGGGTGACCATGCTTTGTGGACGCATGCAGGGCTAGGTGTTGGGATGGGTGGGTTGTGATGGTGAGATATTTGCAAGGAGTAGGTGTGATGGGGGTGGGGGTATGAGTTGGCATGCAGGTGGGGTGTGGGGGATGAAGTAGTGAAGATGGAACTTACCAGAGTCCATTCCTCCAGCTACTCCTGCAAGGCCCTCAGGATGCAGGATGTTCAAGACTTGCTCCTCCCATGCTGTAAATTCTGGGGGAGTAGGTGGGGGTCCGCCGCCAGTCTTCTGCAACGCGATGTTGTGCCTTGATACCATGGAACGCACCTTCCCCCGTAGGTCGTTCCACCGCTTCCTGATGTCGTCCCGATTTCGTGGATGCTGTCCCACAGCGTTGACCCTGTCCACTATTCTTTGCCATAGCTCCATCTTCCTGGCAATGGTGGTGTGCTGCACCTGTGTCCCGAAGAGCTGGGGCTCTACCCGAACTATTTCCTCCACCATGACCCTGAGTTCAGCGTCTGAAAACCTGGGGTGTCTTTGGGGTGCCATGGGGTGGTGTGAATGAGGTGTGAGGTGGTGTATGTGTTGATGAGTGTGGTCAGTGTGGTGGTGTGTGGTGTTTTGTGTGTGGATATTGTGTGGGTGATGGTGTAGTGTGCCTCTGTGTGATGGTGTTCTCTTTTCTGTGCTGTCTCTCTCTGGGCTTCGTCTCTGATTTGTGGTCGTAGGGGTTTGTGGGTGATGTGGGTGTGTGTTTTATAGTGTATTGGGTGTGTGGGAGTGTTGTGTGTATGTGTATCAGGTGTGTGTATTTCAAATTGTCCAATGTGGTTGTGTTTTGTAAAGGTGTGTGTATTTTGACGGAGGCGGTGTGTACCGCCAATGGAATACCGTGGTTGAAAGACCGCCGCATGGATTCGTGGGTCGGAATGGCATGGGCGTATTTCTGTTGGCGTGACGGTGGAGGTTTGGTCATCGCCAGTTTTTCGCTGGCCGTTGGTGTGGCGGACTTTTGTGGATGTCGGATTTTTGGCGGTTTGCCAGTTGCGGGTCAGAATGACCATAGCGGTTTACCGCGGCGGTGTTATGGCGGTCTTCTGACCGGCGGTAAGCGCCTTTTACCGCCGAGGTTGGAATGACCCCATTAGTGTTTTAAAATGGCACTATTTAAAAATGGATGCCATTGTAACCAGAAACACAACCCTAGTACAGGTACTTTAATAAATAGTTAAGGCTATCAAAGAGTCTGGACACTCAGCTTGATGATTCAAACAAACTTGCTGACACACATAGCGCTCCAAGGGCCTGGAAAACAGGTTTCCGAATCAGGCTTTTCGTTAAAGAACATCAAAAATGGCCGCCAAAATGTAAAAAGCGTGCAGCCTAGTTAACGTCCTGACGTGCCTGGCCTTCGATTAAATGTAATCCCTGACCTGTGCTGATGTCAGCGTTTATCCTTTAACACCCATCCGGCAGAGTAAAATCTTCAAACAAAGCTGAACAGATCCGACAATTTCAGGACCTTACAGGAGACTCCGTGCCCTCCACGGAAGAACTTGCACCTTCAACAAGAAACGTTTCTCAAACTGGAAACAGCCTCCATGTCTTCCGCGTTGTCTGTCTATCCAGGACAGCAATAAGAAACACTGATTGAGAACCGGAACTTGTCGCCAATATGTGAGGAATGATTCCATAACCATCAGTAGGTTATAATATAAGTATTTATTTTATTTCTGAAAGGACCCCACCAGATGTATCTTCTCAAGTGCGAAACCCAGAGCAACTGTTCTTCAACTGTTGCTTGGAATCTCGTACATGAGAAGATTCCACAATGCTACTATGAGCCCTTGTAGCCACAAGCTCAAGAATGAACTATATACACATGTCACAGAATCTTACTAATTACTTTCTAGAAGTGAACAAGGATTTGGGAGCTATTTTAACTAAGACAAAATTATGCTCCTGTTTTTCTATATGTTACTTATTCTTATTCTTTCTGATTGGAATCTATATGTGATATTGATTCTTATAATAGCAACTCTGGAATGAATTTTAGCTACAATCATATTTTCCTTTGACATTCGTTTGACTTTATTTGTTGATTTATTTAAAATCTGTTTGAGATAACCCTTTCTTTGAATCCTTCTATCATAACGGCCTGTTCAGTTTCCAATTCCTGCATGCTCCCAGGTGCAGTGCTCTCCAAATGAGATGCTGCACTTCAAATAAGCTAAATAATTACTTCATGGATGTAATATACAATTACACATAGTACATTTATGAGAAATCTATACGAAATTTGTGTCACTAACCAACCATTTACAACCAACAATGTCAAATTAAAATAAGCATATTACGGCTACTCAGAATATATTTGCTTTCCAGATTCAAATCATTATCATTTTGTATCCTAAGACATTCTGTAACTGATGCGCTGTCATCTTTCCAAATCAGATAACGATCCCCAAGATATCTCAGCCACAATGCAGTTTTGTTGGCATATGTGAACAGCTTAGTACACCATACTACCTGTTCCTTCCAAATCATGAACATATTTGCATAATTTGGAGTCAAACAAGTGACTCTCATTGTGCCTCCTGTTTGTGAGAACAAACTATCCTCAAAAAGAAAAAAAATATTTTCTATGCAGAACTCTAATTGGTATGTTCTAAGAGATATAAGGTACTTGACCATAGATAGTATGTATTTATTAGTTTAAAGTGTAACCACAGAATGCACTTGAAACCACAATGAACAATAATATATAAATACAACAAATTCCAAAATCCACAAATTTAAGCAACACATATATGATTAAAACAATCGTGTGCCCAGGTGAAGACTGGGCCAAGACGGGCTCATCTTAACCCATCATAGCCCGAAAGAGACCGGGCTGGGCCACTCCTCGTGTTTTCATCTATCAAAGATACATATGCCTTTCAGATCTTTTGTTCACTTCTTATAGGAGCAATTACCAGCTGGGCCAACTGTGAGGCTTGTACATAGAGAATCATGGGCTAAAGAGTGTGATTGTTGTAGTAACTACTGAGATAGCTATGTCTTTGATGCACCCTTAGACCCAGAACTAGTGTCCCCCCAAGATCCTTCGCATAAACCAAGTTTCTCTCTAAAAGTACCCTCTCAGCTCCATTCAAGAGACCTTTCCATAGATGATAGTAACTCACCCTTGCATACCCCCATTACAAAATCTAGGAGGGTAGCTTTCAAGAAACAGTGAAAAAAGAGAACAACGTTCCCTGCTTCATCTCCACGTATGCTGAGTGAGGTTGCCTCTGGACTGACTACATACCCCTTGTCTAAGAAATAGATGCCTTAAAAATTGAACTAGCTTTACTAATTGCCCGACTTAACAACCCAGATTAAAAAATAAAGGCCTTAAAGCTACTGCCATCACCAGTGAGAAGCATACACCCTCCATCTGTTTCCGTGCAACAGATCCAGGTATGTCCTAAATCCATTTCAGCTTCAACGACTACTTGCCTGCAAAAAATTACAAAAGGTGAAGCCCAATTTGGCAATTTAGAGCGGCATCTCCAAAACAAATCAGGGCCATGGCAGGTAGATGTTAGATCAAATCAGTCCAGTTAACATATTAATACTGAGAAAGTCATAACAAAATATCCCCAGCTTCCTCCGGAGTGCACTCTTTATTTGTAAAATGAGTTTTAGGTGGCCTCACAATATAATCCGAGACATTAATTTGATAAGAAGAACTCCATGGCCTGGAAGCCGCCCAAAAGATTGTGAAGGAGGCTGCGTTCTGGTGAATTTTAAAACACCAAGGCTAGTAGGTTCACTCCTGTGGCACCTAAATAACCTAACTCCAACATCAGAGAAAAGAAATGCCCTTCCTTTGGGCTATTTCTATAGACCTTTGTCATTAACCACAACTTTTAATAGATTTGTAAATTTCCATTGGAGAATCACTGATGTTACCAGCTAAACAATTTTTCATGTAGCAACCAATAATTGTTTTGAGCCATTACCATTCTTGTACTCCCAAGACTGACTGTGGCTGCATATGGCACATGTTGATGTAGGACTTACATCAAGATCAGTACCCAAAGAAGGTGAGGAATGCTGTCTGCTACACTCGATCCAACTCTAGACATCATAAAGGAGGATTATTGCTATTTGTCAGTTGTTCCCTTTTCAGCAAATATATCAGCAGGAGGTGTCGGACTATCCCCAAGGCCAGATGAATGAACGGGTGGCTTGGATCCCCTTGTAATAGCCCCTTTGTCTTTGACAAAAGTAGAAGGGCCATGCTCCCATTTATATGTCTCTTCTCAGTGGAGTGGCTGCCATGCAGGTACTTCGCCTTACGTCATCTAATGGGCTGAGAGCATGTCATGATACATGTATGTCAGACATACAGGGAGCTCCTACATTTAGAAAAGGCCTGCTATCATTTAAACTGCAGTACATTTTGATAAAAGCCTCAATGTGGGATTTGTTAAGATAGAACATATGGAGGAGAGTGACTATTGTCCCGTTTATGCTGAAATTCTAAAGTGTTGGACTAGTGCTTCCTGCCCTCTAATACCTTTGACTTTTACCCCAGGAATAGGTAATAAATGTAGGTCCATTAAAGGGTCCTCGGTTTTGGGGAACCTAGAGATTGTGACTGAGATATATAATGCTTTTGCAAAGGCCTTACTAGAAGCACACATTTCATCTAATTCTACAATTCCTATAGCAGATATTCACATTCAGCTGGCAAAATACCTTAAATCGATCTTGAACAAAATGCTTGGTCAAGACCCACAGTGAGAAAAGTAACCTATGGCACTCGAAGGACTGTCGCAAAGCCAAAAAAACCCTAATTGATCCACTCAAAAGTAAAAACATATAAGAGATTTGAAAATAAGGGGTGCAGATAAAAAATATTAAGATATGCACAACATGTATGGGAGGATACCTGTTGGAGTGACTTAGTAATGACTACATAAAAAAGGGGGAAATAGGTTGTTTTGTAAAATGTTTGCAAATGGGAGTAGGTCCTCAAGTCCACAGGCTGATTACCTCCTGAATCCATGGGTCTGGTAGATCATTTCACTCAGTTATATGAACAGGCCCCCATAGAATTAACAGTGCCTTCCCTCTCCCTTCACATTGTTCTTCACTTTTCATTTGAGGATACTAGGGTAGCAATTGCCTCTATGAAACTGGGCAAGGCCCCTGGGCCAGATAAAATCCCTGGAGATCTACTGTGTCAACCTATGTCTGTATGGGTGCCCTAAGTTCACTATCTGACCAATGCTATGGCTTTAGGAGCGCCAATCCCTTATACATGGAAAGGGGCAAAAAGTATTCCCATCTTTAAAAAGGGAATCGGAGGAGTCCTGCTAATTACAGGCCAATTATCCTTCTGGATTCCCTACAGAAGGTTTACCCAAGACAGCTGCTTGATAAGTTAAACAACTGGATTGAGGAACCAGGAATTATGACTCCATGCAAAGCAGGTTTATACCCCAAATCAACACCATCGACCACGTTTTAAGGCTTATGCTTATTATCTGGAAATACACCAAACATAGAAAGGGTCACATTTACATTGCTTTTGTTGTTTGTTACAGTTCGGGCTGGACTGTTCCCAAAAGGAACAGGGTCAAGACTGATTTGCACATGGTTGGGTGCAAACTGGGTGGCATGGTGAGCAAAAGAATGATAGATTAAACCCAGATCTGTGACTGGGGGTGAGTGTTTGAAAAGTTTCAACACTCTGTCCATCATCCTTTTGTGTTGCTATTGTTGTCCTCAAAGCAGCCTTCGGTTTGGTTCCTAGAAGGCTGCTTTAGGAATCTCTAAAGGAGCTAGGGGTCCCGGAAGCCATCCTTGCTCAACTCATAAGCCCCCACCATAGCAATTATGCCCAAGTTCAACGGGGTCCGCACAGACAATTAAATGATAAGATCCCAATATGCAGAAGGGTGAGGCAGAGGTGTGTATTAGACCCTACCCTCTTCTCCTTATATGTCAATGATGTTGTATAGACCCTTTTGCAGAGGAACAAAGATGCACCAAAATTGGATGGGTATAGGTACCCCCTCTACTATTTATTGATGATACCCTCCTATTTTCACAAACTCTCATAGGACTGCAGCAGCGTTTGCAGGATTATAGTACTTTTTGCTCCAACCAAGGGCCTTGAGAGTAATATCTAAAAAATAAAATGCAGGACAGTCAGACCCCCACAAATCATTTAAACAAACTCTGTCCCTGGGTAATGAAAGTCTGGAGCATATTTCTAGGTTTGAGTATTTGGCTATAATGCTCGATAGCAGGTTATCATGGTCTTCCCACATACAAAAGAGAAGAGTTGTGGCCCAGTATCAAGCCTCAGTAATTTACAAACACGTTTCAGGGAATATCCTCCAGAGCCCTACTCCCAGCTCTAGAATTATACAAATTGAAGGCCCAATCAGCTGCCCTCTATCGGTCTTAAAGCTGGGACCATGAGAATAAAGATCTGCTTATTTTAATAAAAAATAAATTTGCTTACTCACTCCTTCATTTCCCTAAAAGCACTCTGTTAGCACCTATGTGTCTTCACATTGCTCTAAAAAGAGAGGAGGAACTCAGTAGACTAAAGCCCATACTACATGGAGGAGCATAGACATTATCAGAGTGCACTAGAGGAACTTTTGAAACTTGATAGTCACCTTACCTTCCTGTGGTTCGAATACATCCCGTCTTGGTTCGACAAGCTGGGCCTAGGTTCCTTTTGTACAGATTCTGAATTATTAGTGGCATCCTCAAAAACTCAGTACAAAACCCCTCTAATGGGAGTACGTCCAAGCTTGCCTCCATCGTAACTCCACCTTTGGTAGATTGAAAAACCAATTCTTGCTAACTAAGGATAGTCCCTCTTATGAAGCATTTCTAGACATCCCATTGCAGTAAATGGCAAAATCCTTATATTTGAAACTATGTCATGACACACTTGAAATTGGGACATTTACAACATCATATTACAATATCATGGAAGGCTAGGAGGAATGATGCTACCTCGCCTGCCTGCATTTTGTGTTCCTCGTCAGCCATTGAAAGTCTACCTTGCATGCTGTTTTTTTTGTCCAGCTTATAAAAAGCCAGGATACGTCCACTGTGTAAATGGCTTGGTACTTGGAGGCATATGGAGGCCTCCAGGCTATTGAAGGGTGACACAATGATTCACACTGTTTTTACGATAAGTAATTATGATTTCTCATTGGGGCTAATAAAAAAAGTGAACTGCATAAGACTTTAGGCTAGATTATTTTGACCATATTAGAGATATTCCCTAGTTCAAGAATATGATTGGTTAAAATACCTAGTTAAATTTAATCCCACTCAGATGTTTCCCATGAGGGATGTGAGTGTGTTATCGTATATAAGGATATCTGCTAACATTAAATGTCACCATATGAGAGCAGATGGAAAGGGGAATATTTTTGTTTTAATTGCTTTATGGTAAAATCAAAAAGGAACTATTTTTGTGATTAACTGCCAATTAGATATAGAATGTTTTGAACTTTTTTATTGTGATTTTATGATTGTCTTAAAATGGAGCATTGTAAATAGAGATTTAAGATCAATTGGAAATTAAATGTTTGCATATTTTATTGAAAATCAAGTCTGATGAAATTAATGTTTCTGAAATAAACAACTTTAAAACAAGAAGTATAATTTATAAAGCAAAGAGATTAATCAATTTACTATAAGAAACAAACCAAAAATCCTCATCATAGAATAACCACCAGTAGGGGATTTAAAAGTAAGTAAATCACTTGTTTGTGCAACACTAGAGAGTACTTTAAAAGCACAGAATAAATGCATTTTCACTGCAGATATAAAAGACCTGGACAAAAGAACATGAGTCAAATCCTGTTTTGCTGCTACAGAATTATGACAGCATGCGTGGCAGGCTAACCCATCTTTCTTAACCCACACATTTTCTCCAAACAGGATCCGATTGAACCTAAATTTAATAAAAAGTCATTGTACAAGAGGCCAAAGTTGTCTTTTTAGAAAATTGCATCTCACCACACCGTACACTCATACAGCTCCACTGAAATCAGTAGCTTAACTTAGAAGAAATTTGTAACGTATGTGTTAAACACTTCAAACAGTAAAATAGTAAAACAGTGACAACAGTACACCAGGTTAGAAAAAACTATCTTAATTTAATGAATATAACAAGGCCAAAACTACAAAAATACAATCAGTAGAACGGGTTCCGATGTGAACAGGCCCTTTTGCGATCACAAAAAGACCAAAGTATGAAACTGAAAGGCACCTCTTGGGGGGTCAGGAAAACACTGACTTTGGTGATGTTACTGGCTTTTAAATGTCTAGAGTATATATAATTGAAAGTAATATGATGAAGTTGAGGGGACCCATTCCACTGGTGACAGACTTTCCTGTAAAAAGTCCCGGCTCACTGATGACCCACCAGGCACCTACTTAAATTGAACTGGGATTTACTTGGAATCTTGCTGATACAGATATTGTTTGGGATAACTCTTGCCTTCTCCATCCATAACAGACTACATCAGACTGCCAACCTCATTTTGATGTTGACCATCCAAAGGTCTTGACATTGCAGTGGTCTAATACTGCAAAATCCAAGGTTGTCTTTAGTAAGGGTGTCATGGTGGCTGTCCACAGCTCATTAAGGATCTCCAGTACCAGCAGCACCTTTGATACTGAGGCAAATAGCCCTTGTTGACACTTGTATCTCAGACATCCCATGTGTTACACTCAGAGTAATTATCCATCTTGTTCTTTAGCTTAAGATCATCGGTGTTGAAAGAAAACAAGAGATTAGCATCATGATTGTCATTTCTCCCAGTGGTTGAAAATGGTATTATGTCCCCTTGTCTTTAAATTTTTGCACTTCGGACTGTTGGTGCCTAGAAGCTAGGACTTGTTGGCCATCCTTGGAAACCTGACCAATCACTAGCACTGCTTCTGTACACGCACTATCAAGAGCCTAGACAGCCCTGAACCCATTTGAATGCATATCTTGCCAATTCTTACAAGACTTTATACGCCATGATGGAGAGGATCTTTTTTTCATTGACATCACTTTAGCGGATGTTGACAGGATAGCTCCAAAACAGATTATTTACCTGTAGTATATCATTCATTCTACAAAAAAATTTCATGCAGAGTCCTAGGTCGGTTTTGCCCGCACAGACCTCATTCAGCTTAGGTATAAAGTAATTCTACCCATCTATTCTTGGATTTTTTTTTTGTGTTGTATTTTTTTTATTGTTAATTGCATCATATTACATAGTATAGTGAACAGTCTGTTAGCCTAAGCCATTTCTGTTTCCAGTCAGGTTTTCTCACAGGGAAGATAACAAGTACAGTTTTACATTCTATGAGTCATTATCAATACACATGTCTGTTTTTTCTAGGCATCATACATGTACAATTGTTATTTTATATCTCTCTTGTCTATTGCTATGCCATTTGCCATAATTGTGGCTTTTTTCTTATAATAATGCATATACAATCAGAGATATGGTAAACGATTCAATGAAACCAACTTATAAAAGAAGAGGGAGAAAACAAAAAGAGGGAGAAAAAAACAAACAAAAAAAACAAGGATCCATTTGCTCCATGATGTCCTCGTTATACAATTCTACTGTAATAACAGTCGTGGTCAATACTAACCAGGTGTCCCATTTGCCATCTCCTTGAGTCTCCCTGGAATATGCTGCTAGTCCATTTAAAGAGTGTGAGTCATAATGTTTTGTGATAAGGGTGGGATATGGTCAAGGGTAGTGGGGGACCATTAGGAGTGTATTGAGGGATATAAAGAAAAGTAGTGATTAGTGTGGGTTATGAGAACGGGGGGAGGAAGGGGGGGTGGCGGGTGAGTGGGAGAGGTGTCTGGGTAGGAATCTAAGTGTATAGAAAATGTAGAGTAGGGAGGGAGGGTATAGAAGGGGTAAGGGGAGAGAGGGTGTATATATGGATTGTATTAGTGTCCATGGTGTCTAATAGGCAGAAGAAGAATAAGGAAGTAGCAACGATAGTAACAATAAAAATCACTGTAATAATAATGATGTTAACATTAGTAGTGATATTAGTAGTGATAGTGATAGCGATAGTGACCAAGGGGAGGGGGCCGTGTGAATTCAAAAGGCAAATCATTATAGTGACTGCTTCCATATGAAGAGAAAGATAGAGCCAGACTATAAAGTGTTATAAGATGTTTTGGGGCAGGGGGTGTGGTGGGGGGGGAATGGATCGGGGAATGACACAGTGATATGAACATCAATAGAATGTATAAGGATTGGGATATGAATAACGGAATAGGTTATGCCAAAAAGGTCAATGAATAGTGGATGGTGAGCAGCGGTTTTTATCATAGGTTATACGGTAGCTTTCTACCTTTCTACCGGGGGGGTGGAGGGGGTCACCTGAGTCCAGGAGGGGAGGGTTGGTGTATTAGGTGTGGGTGGATGTACCTGCATGGGTATAATAGCAGAAATGGTATATTCCCACTACGTGGTATTTTGTGGAGTTCTCTAGGGGTAATCTGGTCCTAGTGTCCGGAGATGAAGGGTGACCAGGTCTGGAGAAACACCTCCGTTCTGTCCTGCAAACTGTAGCTAAGTCGTTCGTGTGTGGCTGCTTGGTACATTGCTGTCAACCATTCATCATGGGAGGGGACGGTCGGTGCAAGCCAGTGTCTAAGGATCCATAGTTTGGCCGTTGCTAGCGCGGTGTGTAGGAGTCTACTTTGAGTTCATGTGATCTTATGGAGTTCTCCCATGTCGTGTAGCAATAGAAGAGATGGGGTGAGAAGTGGTGGGAGGGGTAGGGATTCTCGGAGGGTGTTTCACACTGTTCTCCAAAAAGGTTATACGGCTGCGCAATCGTGTAGGATATGGAGTAAGTCACAGTGTGTGTGTGGGCACCTCCAGCAGTTTGCATGGGGGAGAAGTCTTGCCATATGTAATTTTTGTGGTGTCCAATACCAATCATGTAGTGTCTTAAAGAGGTAGAATTTTCAGACGAGCCTCGCGTGCTCCGCGGTCCCTGGCTTCGATCAGGACAGTCCAGTCCTCCAGGTCATATTCAGTTTGTAGGTGCATCTGCCATTTGTTTTTGAGGGAAGTCAGGAGTGGGAGTGAGAAGAGGTGGCGATTCAGCAATGCCTGGAGTCCCGATATCGCACCATTCATCTTCCCCCATGTCTCTAGATAGTGTAGTATAGGAGAGCGCGGGAGCTGTCGGGGAACGGCACCTAGTCTCTGTTTAAGACAATGTCTGAGTTGGAGGTAATGCCATGAGTGGTATTCCGGGAGGTTGAATTCCACCTGTAGGTCCCTAAAAGTTTTTCCAGGTTTCCCCTGATATAAGTTGGTCCACTCGTCTGATGCCTCGTTGACCCCAATCCTTCCAGGTAATAGTTTTCCCTCCGATTTGGAACCCTTTGTTGACCCATAACGGAGCCCTGTCATGTAAGTGGGGGTCTATCTTAAGGAGCCGATGTACCCGCTGCCAGGTTTTCTTCATGGCTCCTATAATAGGATTGGTGGGTCGGGGGCATTTTTGGCTCGTATCGTATAATAGCTGGAGGCCGTAGGGGGCCCCTGTAAGGGCTCGTTCTACGTCCACCCATAGCAGCGGGGTTACTACAGTCGGGAGTAGGAGGGCCATTTGTGAAAGATGTAACGCGTACGAATAGTGTTCGATCGAGGGAAGGCTTAGTCCACTGCATTCCCGACGGGCTATCAAGGTGGTTTTGGATAGTCGTGGGCGCATGGATCCCCAAGCAAAGGAGCGGATACAGCGGTCTATCTCTCTTAATACAGGTAAGGGGATCTGTAAGGGGAGCATGCCTAGGACATATAGGAACCTCAGCAAGGTTACCATCCGCACCACCTGTACTCTGCCCCACATGGAGAGGTTCAGTTGGCCCCATTTCTCAAAGTCCCGTTTCATGGTATTGATCAGTGGGTCTATATTGTCTGACACCACATTGACCAACCCTGTATTCACGTCAATTCCTAGATATCTTAATCGGGAGTGTTTCCATTTAATCGGTAAGCCTTGTATGGAGGCACTCACTGTGACTGGGAAGAGTGGTAGAGCTTCGCACTTGTCCCAATTGATTCGATATCCTGATATGCATGCAAATTCCGTTAGAATCTTCCTCAGGGCAGTGATGGAAGTGGGCAGGTCAGTGAGGGTAAGTAAGATATCATCTGCGTATAAATATATGTCAGATTTTCCGCCTGGTAGCGGGATTCCTGATATGAGGTTGGAACTACGGATGGCTGCCGCCAGAGGCTCCACCGCGAGTAGAAATAGGAGGGGTGATAGTGGGCATCCTTGACGTGTCCCTCTCCGGATCTCAAAAGTGTCCGACAGGAACCCCCCACAGTTTACCTGTGCTGTCGGGGAGCCATATAGGAGGCGCACCTTGTTAATGAAGCCTTCTCCTAATCCGAATCGTTTCAAGATTTCGAAGAGGTACCACCATTCTATTCGGTCGAACGCTTTCTCGGCATCCAACGAGAGGGCTAGAGCTTCTTCTTGTGTATCGCCGGCGGCCCAAATGGCATGGAAAAGTGTGCGGAGGTGATTCATGGAGGAGCG